>NC_092710.1:280200752-280514013 GCF_047496885.1 Scyliorhinus torazame | reverse complement strand
AGGACTGCACGAGTATGCGGAGGTGCGTCAGGAAGGGTTGAAAGAGCTCATCCTTACCTTGCAGGCGTTGCTGAAAGATATATCTCTCAAAGCTTTCATTGACCTCAACGTTGAAGTGCTGGTCGAGCTTGAGGAGGACCGTGTCATATTTAGATTTGTTCTCGTCTTCCGCGAACACCAAGGAGTTGTATACATCGATGGCGTGCTGACCTGCGGTAGTGAGGAGAATGGCAATCTTTGTTTCATCAGAGGCACCCTGTTTTTCGTTGGCTCGCATGAACAGTTCGAATCGCTGCTTGAAGAGCTTCCAATTGGTGCCCAGGTTCCCAGCGACTTGCAACGGCTGCGGTTTGTTGTGGGTGTCCATGACTCAGGATGGCAGATTTGCCGGTAAGTATTGATCCACTCACTGGTATCATGTGGTGTTGGGTGCTCTGAGGTACAGATGAACCAACAAGGTTGTGATTGGTACAACGCAGTTTTATTCCAACTTGTTATTTACAGATCTGTCTTGGTACTCAGCACGTGGTGATGGTGTGAGTGTCTTGTTAATCAGGTCCTGGCCTTGTCCTGTCTCCAGATGGACTGGCCAGCAGGTGTCGTGTTTCTTGTCTTCTACTGTGTCTGCTCTTGTCTGTGATTGGCTGTCGTGTTATGTGTGCTAATTGGTCTGTTGATCTGTCTATCATGGTGTGTGTGTTTGAATATCATGACATCCAGGTCGATGGTATAGATGGAAAAACTACATAAAGCAATGGTGAGAACCAGGAAAGGTAGGATCAAACCAATCATATTGTGAAGATGACAGAAAGTCAGTTTTACAGTGTATTCTATATGTAGATCCAGAAAGCACCCTGCACTTCTGCAAAGGATATGCCCCTCTTCCTTCCTGCCTGTTAAACACGTGCATAAAAAAAGTTATGACTCCCACTCACCTGTCCACACAAACCACCTTAATATACAGGTCAAATGGCTTGATAACTAGCTCAGTTGACTGTTAATTATTTGATTAAAAATCGTGGGTGAGCTGTCAATTTCAGCTCCCTCCCTCCAACCATAACATAGGTGACAGCTTGGTAGTGATAGGAAGGTGGGGGTGTTGCCACCCCTTGTATTTTATATGCCCCCGTACATCCCCAACCGAACACGGGTGCAGCTGGGGCCATGAAATCCTGCCCTTGATGTCAGCTCCTTTATCCCTGTAAAAATGTTGTGATTATTTCAAACCTCTATGTACCACAAGACATAACATCAACATGCTTCAGGAATGGTGCTAAGATGCTGGAACGGGTGAAAAGGAGGCTGAGTGGAATGGTACCAGAGATGAGGGTTTTCAATTTTGTGGATAGAGTTGAGAACCTAGGATTGATCTTGTCAAGCAGCAGCACGGTAGCACTGTGGATAGCACAATTGCTTCACAGCTCCAGGGTCCCAGGTTCGATTCCAGCTTGGGTCACTGTCTGTGCGGAGTCTGCACATCCTCCCCGTGTGTGCGTGGGTTTCCTCCGGGTTTCCTCCCACAGACCAAAGATGTGCAGGCTAGGTGGATTGGCCATGATAAATTGCCCATGGTGTCCAGAATTGCCCTTGGTGTTGGGTGGGGTTGCTGGGTTATGGGGATAGGGTGGAGGTGTTGGGCTTGGGTGGGGTGCTCTTTCCAAGAGCCGGTGCAGACTTGATGGGCCGAATGACTCCTTCTGCACTGTAAATTCTATGATAATCTATGATAATCTGTGATTGTACATTCAATGACATTACGATTGCTGACTCCCCCATTATCAATATCGTGGAGGTTACCATTGACCAGAAACCGAACTGGACTGGTCATATAAAATACTGTGGCTATCAGAGCAGTTCTGGAGTAATGATCCTACGGGAAGTAACTCACTTTCTGACACCTTGAAGCCTGTTCATCATCCACAAGACAAGTGCCAGGGGTGTAATGGAATACTCTCCCCTTGCCTGGGGAAGGCAGCTCCAACACCACTTGAGTAGCTTGACACCATCCAGGACAAAGCAGCCTATCTACAAACATTCCCTTCCTCCGCCACCAACACACAGCAGCTGCAGCGTGCACCGTCTCTAAGATGCATTCCAGGAACTCACCAAGCCTTTTTGGACAACACCATTCCAAATCCATGATCGTTACCATCTAGAAGGATAAGGGCAGCAGATGTATGGGAACACCACCACTTGGAAGTTCCCCTCCCAGCCACTCACCAACCTGACTTGAAAATATATCGCAGTCCTTCCCTGTCGCTGGTGCAACATCCTGGAACTCCCTCCCAAACAGCACAGTGGGTGTACCTACACCTCAAGGACTGCAGCGGTTCAAGAAGGCAGCTAAACACCACTGGCACAGTGGCACAGTGGCTAGCACTGCTGCTCCACAGCACCAGGGACCCGGGTTCAATTCCAGCTTTGGGTGACTGTGTGGAGTTTGCACTTTCTCCCTGTGTCTGTGTGGGTTTCCTCTGAGTGCTCTGTTTTCCTCCCACAGTCCAAAAATGTGCAGGTCAGGTGGATTGGCCATGCTAAATTTCCCCTTAGTGTGCAAAGTTTAGATGGGGTTACAGGGTAGCGGGGATAGGATGGTCTAGGTTAGTCTAGGTGGGATGCTCTTTCAGAGGATCAGTGGAGACTCGATAGGCCGAATGGCCCCCTTCTGCACTGTAGGTATTCTATGATTCAAGGGCAATTGAGGATGGGCAATGAATGCTGGCCTAGCCAGTGATGGCTACATCCCATGAACAAATTAAAAAAACAAATGTCAACTGGAGATTTGATTGAGGTGCTCAAAATCAAGAATAGATTTGATGGACGAAATAAGGAGAATCATAGAATCATAGAAGTTTACAGCATGGAAACAGGCCCTTCGGCCCAACCAGTCCATGCCGCCCAGTTTTTACCATTAAGCTAGTCCCAGTTGCCCGCACTTGGCCCATAACCCTCTATACCCATCTTACCCATGTAACTATCTAAATGCTTTTTAAAAGACACAATTGTACCCGCCTCTACCACTACCTCTGGCAGCACATTCCAGACACTCACTACCCTCTGAGTGAAGAAATTGCCCCTCTGGGCCCTTCTGAATCTCTCCCCTCTCACCTTAAACCTATGCCCTCTAGTTTTAGACTCCCCTACCTTTGGGAAAAGATGTTGACTATCTACCTTATCTATGTCCCTCATTATTTTATAGACCTCTATAAGATCACCCCTAAGCCTCCTACGCTCCAGGGAAAAAAGTCCCAGTCTATCCAGCCTCTCCTTATAACTCAAACCATCAAGTCCCGGTAACATCCTAGTAAATCTTTTCTGCACTCTTTCTAGTTTAATAATATCCTTTCTATAATAGGGTGACCAGAACTGCACACAGTATTCCAAGTGTGGCCGTACCAATGTCTTGTACAACTTCAACAAGACGTCCCAACTCCTGTATTCAATGTTCTGACCAATGAAACCAAGCATGCCGAATGCCTTCTTCACCACCCTGTCCACCTGCGACTCCACCTTCAAGGAGCTATGAACCTGTACTCCTAGATCTCGTTGTTCTATAACTCTCCCCAACGCCATACCATTAACTGAGTAGGTCCTGGCCTGATTCGATCTGCCAAAATGCATCACCTCACATTTACCTAAATTAAACTCCATCTGCCATTCGTCGGCTCACTGGCCTAATTGATCAAGATCCCGTTGCAATCCTAGATAACCTTCTTCACTATCCACTGTGCCACCAATCTTGGTGTCATCTGCAAACTTACTAACCATGCCTCCTAAATTCTCATCCAAATCATTAATATAAATCACAAATAACAGTGGACCCAGCACCGATCCCTGAGGCACACCACTGGTCACAGGCCTCCAGTTTGAAAAACAACCCTCTACAACCACCTTCTTCTGTCTTCTGTTGTCCAGCCAATTTTGAATCCAATTGGCAACCTCACCCTGGATCCCGTGAGCTTTAACCTTCTGCAACAACCTACCATGCGGTACCTTGTCAAAGGCTTTGCTAAAGTCCATGTAGACAACGTCTACTGCACTGCCCTCATCTACCTTCTTGGTCACCCCCTCAAAAAACTCAATCAAATTTGTGAGACATGATTTTCCACACACAAAGCCATGCTGACTGCCCCGAATCAGTCCTTGCCTCTCTAAATGCTTGTAGATCCTGTCTCTCAGAATACCTTCTAGCAACTTACCTACTACAGACGTTAGGCTCACCGGTCTGTAGTTCCCAGGCTTTTCCCTGCTGCCCTTCTTAAACAAGGGCACAACATTCGCTACTCTCCAATCTTCAGGCACCTCACCTGTGGCTCACCTGTGATTCAAATATCTCTGTTAGGGGACCCGCAATTTCCTCCCTAGCCTCCCACAACATCCTGGGATACACTTCATCAGGTCCCGGGGATTTATCTACCTTGATGCGCTTTAAGACTTTCAGCACCTCCTCCTCTGTAATATGCACACTTCTCAAGACATCACTATTTATTTCCCTTAGTTTCCTAACATCCATGCCTTTCTCCACCGTGAATACCGATGAGAAATATTCATTCAGGATCTCACCCAACTCTTGTGGCTCTGCACATAGATGTCCTTGTTGATCCTTAAGAGGCCCTACTCTGTCCCTAGTTACTCTTTTTCCCTTTATGTATCTGTAGAAGCTCTTTGGATTCTCCTTTGCATTATTTGCCAAAACAATTTCATGTCCCCTTTTTGCCCTCCTGATTTCCCTCTTAACTCTATTTCGACAATCTCTATACTCTTCAAGGGATCCACTTGATCCCAGTTGTTTATGTACGTCATATGCCTCCTTCTTCTTTTTGACCAGAGTCTCAATATCTCGAGTCATCCAGGGTTCCCTACTTCTACCAGCCTTGCCCTTCACTCTAAAGGGAATGTGCTTACCCTGAACCCTGATTAACACATTTTTAAAAGCCTCCCATTTACCAGCCGTCCCTTTGCCTGCCAACAGTCTCCCCCAATCTACCTCTGAAAGTTCCTGTCTGATACCATCAAAATTGGCCTTGCCCCAATTAAGAATTTTAACTCTTGGGCCAGGCCTATCATTCTCCATAGCTATCTTAAAACTAATGGAGTTATGGTCAGTTGTCCCAAAGTGATCCCTCACGAACACTTCTGTCACTTGCCCTTCCTTATTCCCCAAGACGAGGTCAAGTTTTGCCCCCTCTCTAGTCGGTCCATCCACATACTGAATGAGAAATTCCTCCTGAATACACTCATCAAATTTCCCTCCATCCAAGCCCCTAATGCTATGGCTGTCCCAGTCAATGTTGGGAAAGTTAAAGTCCCCTACTATTACCACCCTATTTTTCTTGCAGCTATCTTTAATCTCCTTACATATTTGCTCCTCAATTTCCCGCTGACTATTTGGGGGCCTGTAGTACAGTCCTATCAAGGTGATCTCTCCCTTCTTATTTTTCAGTTCCACCCATATAGACTCAGTGGGCGAACCCTCGGATATATCCCCTCTAAGTACTGCCGTGATGTTCTCCCTAATCAAAAACGCCACTCCCCCTCCTCTCTTACCTCCTGTTCTATCCTTTCTATAGCCTCTGTACCCCGGAACATTGAGCTGCCAGTCCTGCCCCTCCCTTAGCCATGTTTCAGTCATAGCTATAATATCCCAGTCCCATGTGCCCGTCCATGCCGTGAGTTCATCCGCTTTGCCCGCCAGGCCCCTTGCATTGAAATAAATGCAGTTTAATGTAGACTTTCCTTGCTCTCTGCCCTGCTTTCTCTGGTCATGCTTTCCACACTCTCCCTTCCTGCCTTTTGTTTCCGTCCCCACTGACTTCCTACATCGGTTCCCATCCCCCTGCCACATTAGTTTAAACCCTCCCCAACTGCACTAGCAAACACCTCCCCCCCGAGAACATTGGTTCCGGTCCCACTCAGATGCAGACCGTCCGATTTGTACAGGTCCCACCTCCCCCAGAACCGGTCCCAATGTCCAAGGAATTTGAAACCCTCCCTCTTGCACCATCTCTCAAGCCACGTATTCATCCTAGCTATCCTGTCATTCCTACTCTGACTATCACGTGGCACTGGTAGCAATCCTGAGATTACTACCTTTGAGGTCCTACTTTTTAGTTTAACTCCTAACTCCCTAAATTCAGCTTGTAGGACCTCATCCCGTTTTTTACATATATCGTTGGTGCCTATATGCACCACGACAGCTGGCTGTTCACCCTCTCCCTCCAGAATGCCCTGCAGCCGCTCCGAGACATCCTTGACCCTTGCACCAGGGAGGCAACATACCAACCTGGATTCTCGTTTGCGTCCGCAGAAACGCCTGTCTATTCCCCTTACAATTGAATCGCCTATCACTATAGCTCTGCCACTCTTTTTCCCGCCCTTCTGTGCAGCAGAGCCAGCCACGGTGCCATGAACCTGGCTGCTGCCACCTTCCCCTGGTGAGCCATCTCCCCCAACAGTTTCCAAAACGGTAAATCTGTTTTGGAGGGAGATGACCGCAGGGGATCCCTGCACTGCCTTCCTACTCTTCCTCTGTCTGTTGGTCACCCATTCCCTATCTGCATCAGTAATTCTAATCTGCGGTGTGACCAACTCACTGAATGTGCTATCCACAACAAGGGTCAGTAACAGAAGACCAGGATTGAAAATAATGGACAAAAGAAGCATTGGACGGAATGAACAAAATATTTTCATGCAGCAAGTTGTGACCTGGAGTGTGTCTCCTAAAAGGGTGGTGGAAGCAGATTCAATTGTAGCATTCAAAACAGATGACTAAATAGTTAAAGGGGAAAAAGTAGCTATGAAAAGGATCAGTCGGGTGGGACTAATTGGATAGCTCGACCACAGAGCTGGGACAGGCATGGTGTGTCAAATGGCATCCATTTGTGCGCCAGCGTGGTTGATTTTCTCATTTGTATGAGATCATGGGCTCAACTCTCCGGTCCCCCAGCCATATGTTTCTTAGCTGGTGCGCCGTTCACTGCTGGTGGGGTTTTCTGCTCCCGCTGCTTGTTAATGGGCTTTCCCATTGAAGCCTTGCCCACGGGAAACCCGCAGACCATGGTGCTCCTCTGACAGGAACCGAAAATCCCAACGGCCAGAGAATTCTGGCCCTTATCATGACTCTTCGAAACATCGCTGAGTTCTTCAAGAAAATGAAATAGCTATGGGGTGGCACGGTGGAACAGTGGTTAGCTGCCTCACGGTGCCAGGGACCCAGGTTCAATTCCGGTCTTGGGTGACTGTCTTTTTGGAGTTTGCACTTTCTCCGCGTGGCTGCGTGGGTTCCCTCCGGGTGCTCTGGGTTCCTCCCACAGTCCAAAGAATTATAGATTAGGTGGCTTGGCCGTGCTAAATTAACTTTCAATTTCCAGAGGATATACAGGTTAGGTGGGGCTGTGGGGTTACGAGGATAGGGCGGGTGAGTCGTCCTAGGAAGGGTGCTCTTTCAGAGGGGTCGGTGCAGGCTTGATGGGCTGAATGGCCTCCTTCTGCACTGTAAGAATTCTACGTGCTTGTGAACTGTAGTAACACAGATTGTGTAATAGAGTTGACATGACAGGAAAAAGCTTTTGCCACAATTAGCCTCAAACCACCTGACCCATTTAAGCAAAGCGTCATTTGATTAATCCCTAATGCTGCAAAACAAATTTCTTGGCTATATGCAGGGGCTGTTTAGCACAGGGCTAAATCGCTGGCTTTGAAAGCAGACCAAGGCAGGCCAGCAGCACGGTTCGATTCCCGTAATAGCCTCCCCGAACAGGCGCCGGAATGTGGCGACTAGGGGCTTTTCACAGTAACTTCATTTGAAGCCGACTTGTGACAATAAGCGATTTTCATTTCATTTTCATATCTCACCTCAAATTGAATAAGAACTGCTTCATTATTTCATAAGTAACATTTCCTGTTTCTCAAAGATGCTGTAAAACTTTACAGTAAAAAAAAAACTGCCCTGTTGTGACTATTATTTATTAAAAAGGGACAAAACAGGCTGGGCTATGGGAGAAGAGCAAGGGAATAGGACTATTTGGACAGCCCTTTCAATGGGAAAATCAAACACACTGGACCACAAATGGATGCCATTTGACACATCATGCCTGTGCCAGTTCTGTGGTCGAGCTATCCGATTAGTCCCACCCTACTGTTCCTTTCACAGCTATTTTTTTCCTTCAACTATGTAATCCAAGTGGCCTCATGCACTGTACTTTCAATGATTCGTAATCACTGAGGCGAGGGGGGGGGAAGTTTGGGCTTGAAAAGCCCATTTGATAAACTCAGATTCTAGCCCTTGTAGGTTTTCAAGTGGACAGATAATGTGCATAATGTAGATGTGGATGTTAAAAGCATAGAGGCAATTTATTTTTAATAAGCTCTCACGCATATAGTGAACAGGACAAAGAGGCATGGTATTGATTTGCCCATGGATTTCAGTCAGCTCTACTGAATAAACAACATCAATGTTGCTCAATGGCAGGAAGCTGGAGCACTGTGTGTTCAAAATCGACAAATTAGCTTTCTAAAGTGAACTGTGTCAACTCCCATTCTGGATTAACATTCATTGCATTCAGCACTTGCACTGGCAATTGGCCTATGTCCAAAATGGTCAGCGTTATCATAGAAATCAATTCAAAATTTAGGTGAACTTTGACATGCAGGCATGGAATCTTTTTTAAAAATACCGTTTGGATCAAATTTAAGAGCGAACCTCAAAGTGCAAAATACTGACATCATTCAGAAATGCCCCTTAGCTTTTCCGCAATTGGAAATGAAAAACTGAGTTGCTTCCGGAGAAGCAAATCCTCATGGAGATCCATACCCCAATCCTCATGGAGATCCATATCCCACTCTCAAGGATGCACTTGTTTCAATTTGTAACCTTATAGAGGCACAGCTGTCGCACTTGGCTACAGTAGAACTAAATTTTGATATTGGTTGTGCTACAGAATGGCTGGAGCTGCTCCCTATTCACATTGGTAATCCTGATTTTCTGTTAATTTGAACAGCAACTTTATGTTGAAATATTAAATGAAGATGCTTTGGGAGCCGTAGATGTAAAACAAAGTCTAGTTCCTCCTGTACAAGGAGCGATGCTGCAGCTGGTATAAACTGGATTTTATATTGAAGCAATAGAATGCAAAGAGTTAAATGTGTGTTTCAGGTGCAAATCCTGGAAGCATTTTCTTTCCTGTGCCAATTTGGCGGGTGACACACTTGTGACAATGTAATGGGCATGTGCTTCTTGACACTACATCGGAACCTTAGGCGCCCATTTAACACATGAGAAACAGACTTGTGCCATCCAATGTTTGAACCCTTTGACCTTCTCCTCTAGACCCCTTTTGTTTCTGTTTGGAGCTACCATGCGGAATTGGCAATCGTGGTTAAGTGAGCACTTCACACATCCCAAGCAGATCCCCGTGGGTGGGTGGCCATGTAGCATGTGGGAGTCATTGCCTAACATCCCAATCACACCTTGATGCATGGACACTGTGCCTGAACACTGTGGGAGGCAGCACCAAACATTCAGCAGCCAACATCCGAACACCCGGGGGATGGGTCCCAGCCACAGCCCCGTCACATGTCCAGGTGTGCGTGGGGAGGGCACCCAGCACCCCTCCCCCCGGTCATTGCCTGTAGGGCCCTGGGGTTCACCTCGCGATGGAGGGGCAGCTGGATTAAGCCCCAGCTGCCCCATCTGGCTCTGCCAGCCCTGACGGCTCCCCAATGTCTGCACCATGGGTCGACGCCCTCATCGATGCTCCTCAGAGATTGGGCCATGCTTTACAGTCATTCGGCAATTCCCACCTGCGACTGGGACAAACTCTGCAGCGCCCCTCGGCCATTCCCATCTGAGAGGGGGACATGTCCCACAGCACCTCATCAAGGTCAGCCTCGTACTGGGTCACGTCCCCCATCGAGTCGGACAGTCTGCCGAGGCCCTAGCTATGGCCGTTACCGACTGCGTCATGCCTTGGACACCTTCACTCATGCTGTCGACGTCATGCACAAGCTCTGCACTGTGGTTGCCACCCTTGCAATGATGGCCTCAGTGCCGAGCTTTGCCGGCAACATCTACTACATTTGAAGCCTCTGGGTCTATTCCAATCGGCTATGGACCTGCTGGTGTGTTGCTGACATCTCTCTCTGAATGTCCCAGCCTAGCGTCTCCATCAGCTCCGGGTAAACCTGTTCCAGAGGCTCAGCATCTGATGGCACCCAGCTGGTTCCTGGGATTCAGCAGCCCTCCAGCTGCTGTCTCACCTGGGGGTTCCTGCCTCCACCTGATGTGCATCAGCGACTGTGTGGTGTTCACCAGATTGTGCCCCAGAAGCCTGACCACTAATATTTCCCACCGAGGTACATGTATCTGCGCTGGATGGGGTGGGGATGACAACTCTGCCGCATCAATAGTGGCATTCTCGGAGCTCTCCTCTGAGGTGGTCTCATGGCAGGCAGGGGATCGGGCCACCCTGGATGTCTCCGTCGGCTGGAGGACCTGCAGAAGAATGAACACGTGGGAGGGATGCGTCAGTCTGTACAACTCACATGTGACAGTCCATCCAGGTGGGGCCTGGTGGATCCTCACCTCTGCGGCGTATGCCGACTTCCGTATTGGTGACTGCTCTGCCCTTGACCACCCCCCATCACCTTCAGGGCCCGTGCTTCGAATGTGGTGAGGATTTTTATGTCTGGTATGCCTCCGCCAGTCTGGGCCCCCTCCTGGTGATGTGGGAGAGGGTCTCCTGCGGAGACACAGAGAGGGCATCATTAGCCGCACACGTGGTTCACAGTGCTGGGGCGGGGGGGTGAAAAGAGAGTTGGGGTGATGGAAGGGTTGGGGTGAAGGGAGGGGATGTGAAGGGGGGGTTAAGTTGATGGGAGGTGGGTGTGAAGAGTGGGTTGGGGGCCAGATGGAGGGTTGGGGGGTCTGATCGCATTGGGGGGGAGGGGGGTAATGGTGTAGGTCATTGATATTCTTGAGGCACTGGAGGCTGGTCCCCCTGGTCATGCTGCCTGAACTTATGGCCACTGCCACTTTGTACCAGGCAGAACTGGCTGCCCTGCGGTTCACCCTCTGGGACCCTCAGGGGAACAGGACAGTTCTCCTGGCCTCGACCGCATCAAGGAGCCTCCGCAGGTCTGCGTCTCCAAACCTTGAGGGTCAGTTGTCTTGACGCCATGGCTGTGAGCTGAGTGGGATTTGTTATGCGAGTGCTATTTAGGTGCTGGTGAGCGAATCGGCAGGCGAGCCTTCATTTACAGCTTGAAGACCATGAGGCCTCATTACGTGGACCAATTAACATTGAATAGCGTTGCTGACCTCGCCAGGCCTCGCGCCGGGAAACCCACGACAGTTCACGCTTGCTTCAGGAGAATCGCGCCCAGAGAGTTTGCAAATTGGTCAACAGGTTAAGTGTGTCGGTAAAAAATTAACAGATAATGTTTAATTTGGGAAAATGCAAATTTGTCCACTTTAGCAGGAAGAATAGAAAATTAGTATACTATTGAAATCGAGAGAGATTGAAGAACTCTGTGGTACAGAGGGATCTGGGGTGGCCTGCTCCATGAATTACAATAAGTTAGTATGCAGGTACAGCAGTGATTAGGAGAGCAAAGGAAATCTTGGGGTTTATTGCAAGGGTAAAGAAATATAAAATTAGGAAAAATTTACTA
The DNA here is from genome assembly GCF_047496885.1 of Scyliorhinus torazame. NCBI lineage: Eukaryota > Metazoa > Chordata > Chondrichthyes > Carcharhiniformes > Scyliorhinidae > Scyliorhinus > Scyliorhinus torazame. The sequence continues at coordinate 280,502,343 of NC_092710.1, read as the reverse complement.
CAGCCACATAGGGCTTTGTTGAAACCACATCTGGAGTACTGTATACCGTTTTCTTACTTAAGAAAGGATATAATCGCGGGAGAAGCAGTCCAGAGAAAATTCACCTGGCTCATTCCTGCGATGAAGGACTTATCTTATGGAGAAAAATTGGACAAGTTGGCTTATACCCATTGGAGTTTAGAAGAATGAGAGTTGATCTTATTGAAACATTAATCCTGAGGGTTTATTGATTCAGAGAGGACTTGATATGGTGGATACTGGAAGGACATTTCCTCTGGTGGGAGAGACTAGAACTAGGGGATACGTTAGTATGCAGGTTTAAGAGTAATCATAGAATTCCTACAGTGCAGAATGAGGCTATTTGGCCCATTGAGTCTGCACCGACCCTCTGAAAGGGCACCCCACCTAGGCCCAATCCCCCACTCTATCCCCATAACCCCATAACCCCACCTATCCTGCAACAGCTTTGGACACTCAGGGGAACTTTAGCATAGCTAATATGCACAGCTTTGGACTGTGAGGGGAAACCGGAGCACCTGGAGGAAACCCACGCAAGTACTGGAGAATGTGCAAACTCCACACAGATAGTCACCCAAGTCCGGAATTGAACCCAGGTCCCTGGCGCTGTGAGGCAGCAGTGCCACTTGCCACCCAAAAGAGGTCTCACGTCTAAAATGGAGATGAGGAGAATGTTCTTTCTATCAGAATGTTGTTAACGTGTGGACTTCTCTTCCCCTGAAAGTAGCACTTATTTAAGACTGACTGGTATAGATTTTTGATAGACAAGTGAGTTAAGCATTAAGTGGGGGGGGGGGGGGGGGTTGCGGGCAGGGGGATGGAATGGAATGATGGAATGATGGAGGATGGAATGATTGCAGAGAGGAAGGTGGAGTTGAGGCCACAACTAAATCTTATTAAATGGTACAGCAGGTTTAAAGGGCTGAATGGTCTACTCCATCTCTTAAGACATGGGCCCTTATTTTACTCTTACATTCCAATGTTCTTTAGGTGAGGATGCTTCTTCTGAATTCCTTATTGGAGCTCTTGGTGACAATTTTACATTGACAACCTCCAGTTATGGTTTTCCACACAATCAAAAATGTATTCTCTGTATCACCGTATCGAACTTAAATACCTATATCAGGGTGCTATCAGCCCACTTTTTTACCAAAAGAAAAGTGTCCCAGACTGTCAACCGTTTCCTGGTGTCAATCTTGCAAACCTCTTCTTTTTAAAATAATAATAATAATCTTTATTAGTGTCACAAGTAGGCTTACATTAACACTGCCATGAAGATACTGTGAAAATCCCCTCGTCGCCACATTCCGGCGCCAGTTCGGGTACACAGAGGGAGAATTCAGAAAGTCCAATTCACCTAACAAGCACATCTTTCGGGTCTTCTGGTGCCTTTGTATACTTTCTAAAATAAGGCACCCCGAACTGTGCATTGTAGTTGAATAAATGTTTGATACATGTTTCGCATTACATTCCCAATCTTCAATTCTTTCTCTCTAGAAATAACACCCTGTGCTTGGCGAGCCTGACTGTGCAAACCTGTGGCTGGCACACCTTTAATGATTGGTGTATTTGTTACTCTGAGGATACTTTATTCCTCTAGATTTTGTGGAGGGGGTCTAGATTGGAATTTGGGGGATTATCTATTCTCCCAAAGTATGCTGGTTTTAAGCCTGTACTCTTTATTTACAGCTAGTATGGACCTCTGCATGAGATTACATGACAGAAGTAAGAGAGGCGACCTTCCGTCCAGATCTCTCTTACTTCTCTGTCACATAATCTGACATCATTATTACGTCATCCGACACAGTCATCGAATCGTAGAGGTCTACAGCACAGAAAAGGCCCTTCGGCCCATCATGTCTGTGACAGTCAAAAACAACCACCATTGGTCCATAGCCTTGTATGTTTTGACATTGCAAGCGCTTCTTAAATGTTATGAGGGTCTCTGCCTCTTCCACCCTTTCAGGCAGTGAGTTCCAGACCCCCACCACCCTCTGGGTGGAAAGGATTTTCCTCACATCCCCTCTAAACCTTCTGTCCCTTACCTTAAATCAATATCCCCTTGCCATTTCTCCCTCCACCAAAGAGAAACGTTTCTTCCTGTCCACTCTATGCCTTTCAGAATTCTTTACCTCTCAATCATGTGCCCCCTCAGTCTCCTCTGCTCCAAGGAAAATAAACTTAGTCTATCCAATCTCTCTTTAGAACTAAAACTCTCCAGTCCAGGCAACATCCTGGTAAATCTCCTCTGCATCCTTTCCAGTGCTATCACATTCCTCCTATAATGTGGATTCCTGAACTGCACACAATACTCTCCTGTGGCTTAACCAATATTTTATACAGTTCCTGCATAACCTCACTGCTCTTAAACTTTATGCCTCAGCTAATAAGGGCAAGTATACCATATTCTTTTGATGTTAACTCTTTACTCTACACTCTACCCTACTTGGACTTGCACCTTCTAAGTAGTAATTGACCGCCCTATTCTCTTTACCAAAATATGCTACTTCACATTTATCTGTATTAAACTCCATTCGCCAACTATTTGCCCATCCTGTAAGTTTATTAATGTCCTTCTGAGGTTTGTTGCAGTCCTCTCAATATTGACTATCTCCCAGTGTTTTTGTCACAACGGGTTTAGAAATTGTGTTTTTGATTCTAAAGTCCAAATCATTCATGTAAATTGTGAACAATCATGGTCCCATCAGTGAAAAAAAAGCCAGATGCACAAACAGACCAGCCATGACCTTATTGAGCAGGCTTGAGGGTGTGGTGATGTGCATCAATGTAAATACATGTAGGCTAGCTAGACACTAGAGGGAGCACCAGAAACATCACACACACACACTCAACCAATAGATCAGTTAGATAGGACATGACCAATGGACATTCATGATACACACAGAGGTGACACGACCACAAGAGGGCATTACACCAACCCATATATAAAGGACACCACACACATGATCTGCCTCTTTCCAGTGGAGACAGTCAGTGAGTACAGACACAGGGTTGATTCAATATTACACCCACCACGTGGATTGCAGCAACTGGTTAGTCAGTCTGGGTAGCTATAGTAGGATTAGCAGTAGTGTCGAACCCGAGTAATAGAAGTGTAAATAGTTTAATAAACGTGTTGAAGTTATCTTCACGTCTGAACCTTTCTTTGTCAAGTGCACCACAAGGAAGCCGCTTATGTTACACCTACAACATAACAAATCAGAGGGGTCTGCTATTTCGCATGTTCGTTTGATCCAATCACTTCCCACCTTCTGCGACTCTGAATAACTTTTCTTCATTCTGACTCTCTGCTTTCAGTATTGAAGATAACTAGCAATCCATTCTGCCACTTGTCCCCTGACTCCATATTCACTGACCTTATTCATAAGAACATAAGGACTAGGAGCAGGAGTAGGCCATCTGGCACCTCGATCCTGCTCCACCATTTAATGAGATCATGGCTGATCTTTTGTGGACTCAGCTCCACTTTCCGGCCCGAACACCATAACCCTTAATCCCTTTATTCTTCAAAAAACTATGTATCTTTATCTTAAAAACATTTAATGAAGGAGCCTCTACTGCTTCACTGGGCAAGGAATTCCATAGATTCACAACCCTTTGGGTGAAGAAGTTCCTCCTAAACTCAGTCCTAAATCTACTTCCCCTTATTTTGAGGCTATGCCCCCTAGTTCTGCTTTCACCCGTCAGTGGAAACAATCTGCCCGCATCTATCCTATCTATTCCCTTCATAATCTTATATGTTTCTATGAGATCCCCCCTCATCCTTCTAAATTCCAATGAGTACAGTCCCAGTCTACTCAACCTCTCCTCGTAATCCAACCCCTTCAGCTCTGGGATTAACCTAGTGACTCTCCGCTGCACACCCTCCAGTGCCAGTATGTCCTTTCTCAAGTAAGGAGACCAAAACTGAACACAATACTCCAGGTGTGGCCTCACTAACACCTTATACAATTGCAGCAGAACCCCCCCTAGTCTTAAACTCCATCCCTCTAGCAATGAAGGACAAAGTTCCATTTGCCTTCTTAATCACCTGTTGCACCTGAAAACCAACTTTTTTGCAACTCATGCACTAGCACACCCAGGTCTCTCTGCACAGCAGCATATTTTAATATTTTATCATTTAAATAATAATCCCTTTTGCTGTTATTCCTACCAAAATGGATAACCTCACATTTGTCAACATTGTATTCCATCTGCCAGACCCTAGCCCATTCACTTAGCCTATCCAAATCCCTCTGCAGACTTCCAGTATCCTCTGCACTTTTTGCTTTACCACTTATCTTAGTGTCGTCTGCAAACTTGGACACATTGCCCTTGGTCCCCAACTCCAAATCATCTATGTAAATTGTGAACAGTTGTGGGCCCAACACTGATCCCTGAGGGACACCACTAGCTACTGATTGCCAACCAGAGAAACACCCATTAATCCCCACTCTTTGCTTTCTATTAATTAACCAATCCTCTATCCATGCTACTACTTTCCCCTTAATGCCATGCATCTTTATCTTATGCAACAACCTTTTGTGTGGCACCTTGTCAAAGGCTTTCTGGAAATCCAGATATACCACATCCATTGGCTCCCCGTTATCTACCGCACTGTTAATGTCCTCAAACAATTCCACTAAATTAGTTAGGCACGACCTGCCCTTTATGAACCCATGCTGCGTCTGTCCAATGTGACAATTTCCATCCAGATGCCTTGCTATTTCTTCCTTGATGATAGATTCCAGCATCTTCCCTACTACCGAAGTTAAGCTCACTGGCCTATAATTACCCGCTTTCTGCCTACCTCCTTTTTTAAACAGTGGTGTCACGTTTGCTAATTTCCAATCCGCCGGGACCACCCCAGAGTCTAGTGAATTTTGGTAAATTATCACTCGTGCATTTGCAATTTCCCTAGCCATCTCTTTTAGCGCTCTGGGATGCATTCCATCAGGTCCAGGAGACTTGTCTACCTTTAGCCCCATTAGCTTGCCCATCACTACCTCCTTGGTGATAACAATCCTCTCAAGGTCCTCACCTGTCATAGCCTCATTTCCATCAGTCACTGGCATGTTATTTATGTCTTCCACTGTGAAGACCGACCCAAAAAACCTGTTCAGTTCCTCAGCCATTTCCTCATCTCCCATTATTAAATCTCCCTTCTCATCCTCTAAAGGACCAATATTTACCTTAGCCACTCTTTTTTGTTTTATGTATTTGTAGAAACTTTTACTATCTTAGTATATTATGGGGCACCTTATGGAAGGCCTTTTTAAAGTCCAGATAAACAACATACACGGTATTACCATTGTCTACTCTCTCTGTTACCTCCTCACAAACGTTGCTACGTTTGGTCAAACAAGATATTCCCTTTTGAAGTCCATGCTGACTATTCATTGTTATCTTCCTTATTTCTAGATGTTCTTCTATTCTCTCTTCTCGTAAGGATTCCATTACTTTTCCTACCACTCATTTTACGCTAACTGGCCGATAATTCCCTGTACATGTTATGTCCCCTTTTTAAATATAGGAATTACATCAGCTACCTGGCACTACTTCTTCTTACCCCAAATTATGAAACATGAGCAGTAATGACTCTGCTCTCCCTTTCCTACATTCTTTGAAAATATGTGGATATTATGCAACCCGACCAGGGGTTTTTGTCCTCTTTGGGTTTGTTTAGTTTATTTAAGTGTCCTTTCATTTGTTTGAAATACACTTACCTTATTTGTCATTGCATCATTCAATGTCATGTTGACCTGGTGTATATGCCTGCTAAATACTGAAATTAAATAATTAGTTAATATTTCTGTCAGGTCAGCACGGTAGCACAGTGGTTAAACCAGTTGCTTCACAGCTCCAGGGTACCAGGTTCGATTCCCGGCTTGGGTCATTGTCTGTGCGGAGTCTGCACGTTCTCCCCGTGTCTGCGTGGGTTTCCTCCGGGTGCTCCGGTTTCCTCCCACAGTCCAAAGATGTGCAGGTTACGTGGATTGGCCATGCTAAATTGCCCTTAGTGTCCAAAAAGGTTAAGTGGGGTTACGGGGATACAGGGGATAGGCATGGGGTTTGAGTGGGGTGCTCTTTCCAAGGGCCAGTGTAGACTCGATGGGCCGAATGGCCTCCTCTACACTGTAAATTCCTGTAAATTCTATGCCATCTCTCTACCTGTGGCATTATTCTGTCTGTTCCTTAATTGTCCTATTCCCTTCACATTCTTCCTTCTTTAGTGTTGTGCCTGTAGAATATTTTACTATTTTGTTTTATGTTCCTTGATAACTGAATTTCATCGTTTTTTTTGCCTTCCTAAGTTTAGTTTTCTCCTCACCTCTTCATATTCTGTATTATCGTGCACTCCTCTGAAGTCAATGTACTTAGTGTCTGCCTTTTTCCTAATCCTCAATCATTTCCTTATGTCTTTGCTTATCCATGGAGTCCTACTCGTGTTTAGAAGTATGTAGAAGTGTGTGCTTTAAGATACATTGAAAGAAATTCCTCCTTTAAAACCAGTTTAATAATGGAGGAAAAATACTTAGTAGACAGTGCATCCGCATCAATTCAGATACCTCGCCAATACCGTAAAAAAATATTCCACATGGGCTACTGACATTTATCTGTTTTGACCTCCACGTCTTAAAAGGCCCACACCTTGCTGCCAGCTGTGTGTATGCAGGACTGAAGATGATTCAGCCAAAAGTCATTACAAGGAACAGCTTTGTCTGACTTCTCGTTCTGCACCATTGGAGATAAAGTATGACCTTGTGAACTACTGGCAATGTTGTGTTGACATAACTTTCTTAAGCTGGCGTTCTTGCAGATTTCAGGCATCAGGTGCATTGTTTGAGACTCGGGTTCCTTAAAGGGTAATAAAAAGTAATCGAACCATGACATGTTCCAGTTACTCATTGCTTTGTTATGAGAAAATGTGTTGCACCTTCCAATTAATTTACTGTTTACTGTGCTAAGTTAAGTGCTATCACCTCTGGGCCATTAGGTTATAGATTCGAGGCATTGGAATCCTTACCTGGGAGCCTTGAGTTCACGGCCGGCCATGAAACGCTGAAGTGAATCAAATTCCCCTTGTTCTGGTGGATGACAAATCTCTGAGGTACACATCACAAATTTCAAGTCAACCATAATTCTTTGGCTATGCTTTCCAAGAAATCCTTTATGTATCAAAGTTCTTTGAAGGCTCCAGTGTATCTCTCTTTCTTCAGTTGTATCAGTCTGCCATCTTTAAACAATTAGTTCAGTAACTCTTGTGCGATTTTGAAAGAGTTTTGGTTTCAAACTCAACATTTGCTGAGAGTCAGAATTCTCCATGGGCTAGTTGGTCCTGAGTCAGGCAGCTATATAGACAACTTCACACCTGCAGAATTCTTCACGAGGGAATCGTTGGGATGAATTGATGCTTTGTTCCAAACAGCATGATTTCTCTTGGCTGATACAGAACAGCATGGGAGAATAGAGAAAACTTGCTCCATGAGCAAATTCAAACTCGGACCATTGGTCCAGATGGATTGAATCATTCCCCTGACAATTTTATTTTGTCTTACACAATCAATGAACATCTTACCGGTCCTCTGTGGAACCGTACCGTGATTTCACATAGTCTCTCACAAGTGCCATCTCATTTGCCATAGCTAGAGTCGCGAAGGAACATTATTAAATGAACATGTCTTTATTGTTCCGATACTTGCTGGCCAACAGCCTAGGAAATAATTGAGCTCTACCTGTAGTAATGAAATTTGCACCCTTTTCCTGCTGGTCTATTCAGGTTCCACTATATCCTGAAAGGGAAAATTGGTTATATATTTGAAACACATGGAGATCCATGACTACAGCGAAAGAACAATCTTCCATCCTCAACTGACTGGGGTAGCCAACACTATCAAAGTCATCAGCAATAATTGGAGTCATCAGCAACAACTTCTCTCCATCACCCACAATCTACCTGCAAAAAACCAATAAATAACAACCAAACTTGCAACTCCATTCTCTCACAACAATGTGATCCGAGGCTAGGCTTTCCTTGGCTCCTGTTTGGTTCCACCTCCATCTCTAAATGATACACGTTGATTGGCATTTTTAGTCAACACGTCCTTTATTGTTGTACTATGTGACTACTAGGATGGTAAAAGGAAATTTTAATGGACTATTGTCTATTCTTGGCTAACAAATCCTATGTACCTATTGTTAATTTTTACTTCTTTTGTTATTGAACATAAGAACTAGGAGCAGGAGTAGGCCATCTGGCCCCCCGAGCCAGCTCCGCCATTCAATGAGATCATGGCTGGTCTTTTGTGGACTCAGCTCCACTTTCCGGCCCGAACACCATAACCCTTAATCCCTCTATTCTTCAAAAAACGATCTATCTTTATCTTAAAAACATTTAATGAAGGAGCCTCTACTGCTTCACTGGGCAAGGAATTCCATAGATTCACAACCCTTTGGGTGAAGAAGTTCCTCCTAAGTTCAGTCCTAAATCCACTTCCCCTTATTTTGAGGCTATGCCCCCTAGTTCTGCTTTCACCCACCAGTGGAAACAACCTGCCCGCATCTATCCTATCTATTCCCTTCATAATTTTATATGTTTCTATAATATCCCCCCACATCCTTCTAAATTCCAACGAGTACATTCCCAGTCTACTCAACCTCTTCTCATAATCCAACCCCTTCAGCTCTGGGATTAATCTAGTGAATCTCCTCTGCACACCCTCCAGCGCCAGTACGTCCTTTCTCAGGTAAGGAGCCCAAAACTGAACACAATACTCCAGGTGTGGCCTCACGAACACCTTATACAATTACAGCATAACCTCCCTAGTCTTAAACTCCATCCCTCTAGCAATGAAGGACAAAACTCAATTTGCCTTCTTAATCACCTGTTGCACCTGTAAACCAACTTTTTGCAACTCATGCACTAGCACATCCAGGTCTCTCTGCACAGCAGCATGTTTTAATATTTTATCATTTAAATAATAATCCCTTTTGCTGTTATTCCTACCAAAATGGATAACCTCACATTTGTCAACATTGTATTCCATCTGCCAGACCCTAGCCCATTCACTTAACCTATCCAAATCCCTCTGCAGATTTCCGGTATCCTCCGCACTTTTTGTTTTACCACTCATCTTAGTGTCGTCTGCAAACTTGGACACATTGCCCTTGGTCCCCAACTCCAAATCATCTATGTAAATTGTGAACAATTGTGGGCCCAACACTGATCCCTGAGAGACACCACTAGCAACTGATTTCCAACCAGAGAAACACCCATCAATCTCCACTCTTTGCTTTCTATTAATTAACCAATCCTCTATCCATGCTACTACTTTACCCTCAATGGCATGCATCTTTATCTTATGCAGCAACCTTTTGTGTGGCACCTTGTCAAAAGCTTTCTGGAAATCCAGATATACCACATCCATTGGCTCCCCGTTATCTACCGCACTGGTAATGTCCTCAGAAAATTCCATTTAATTAGTTAGGCACGACCTGCCCTTTATGAACCCATGCTGCATCTGCCCAATGGGACAATTTCCATCTAGATGCTTCGCTATTTCTTTGTTGATGAGAGATTCCAGCATCTTCCCTACTACCAGAGTTAATCTCACTGGCCTATAATTACCCGCTTTCTGCCTACCTCCTTTTTTAAACAGTGGTGTCACGTTTGCTAATTTACAATCCGCCGGGACCACCCCAGAGTCTAGTGAATTTTGGTAAATTATCACTAGTGAATTTGCAATTTCCCTAACCAACTCTTTTAGCACTCTGGGATGTATTCCATCAGGTCCAGGAGACTTGTCTACCTTTAGCCCCATTAGCTTGCCCATCACAACCCCCTTAGTGATAACAATCATCTCAAGGTCCTCACCTGTCATAGCCTCATTTCCATCAGTCACTGGCATGTTATTTGTGTCTTCCACTGTGAAGACCGACCCAAAAAACCTGTTCAGTTCCTCAGCCATTTTCTCATCTCCCATTATTAAATCTCCCTTCTCATCCTCTGAAGGACCAATATTTACCTTAGCCACTCTTTTTTGTTTTATATATTTGTAGAAACTTTTACTATCTGTTTTTATATTCTGAGCAAGTTTACTCTCATAATCTATCTTACACTTCTTGATAGCTTTTTTAGTAGCTTTCTGTTGCCCCCTGAAGATTTCCCAGTCCTCTAGTCTCCCACTAATCTTTGCCACATTGTATGCTTTTTCCTTCAATTTGATACTCTCCCTTATTTCCTTCGATAGTCACGGTCGATTTTCCCTCTTTCTACCGTCCTTCCTTTTTGTTGGTATAAACCTTTGCTGAGCACTGTGAAAAATCGCTTGGCAGGTTTGCCACTGTTCCTCAACTGTTTCACCATAAAGTATTTGCTCCCAATCTACTTTAGCTAGCTCTTCTCTCATCCCATTGTAATCTCCTTTGTTTAAGCACAAAACACTAGTGTTTGATTTTACCTTCTCACCCTCCATCTGTATTTTAAATTCCACCATATTGTGATCACTCCTTCCGAGAGGATCCCTAACTATGAGATCATTAATCAATCCTGTCTCATTACACAGGACCAGATTTCGGACCGCTTGTTCCCTCGTAGGTTCCAAACTGTTCTCGGAAATTATCGGGGATACATTCTATGAACTCCTCCTCAAGGCTGCCTTGACCGACCTGGTTAAACCAAGTGCTACACCATTTCTACATGCATCAGTTATTTCTTTGTTTATTGCCTGCCCCACCATAATGTTACTATTTGGTGGCCTATAGACTACTCCTATCAGTGACTTTTTCGCCTTACTATTCCTGATTTCCACCCAAATGGATTCAACCTTATCCTCCATAGCACCGATATCATCCCTTACTGTTGCCCGGATGTCATCCTTAAATAACAGAGCTACACCACCTCCCTTTCCACCCGCTGTGTCCTTCCGAATAGTTTGATATCCTTGGATTGTTATCATGGAGTTTTCTAACTTTGCTGCGTCCAGGGCTGGGGCAGACTCCTGCCCCCGGCAGAAAATGGCTCCCTTTAAAATCACAAATTACATGTCCTTTGTGAGTACGATAAGGGTAAACACCCCTCGAACATACAAACATACGAATTAGGAGCAGCGTTGGGCCATTCAGCCCTTCAGGCCTGCTATGCCATTTATTATTATTTTTTTTTAATAAACAATTTTATTGAGGTATTTTTTGCATATAAAACAATGACATTGTATAGTACCGTACAAAAGGAAAAGCAAATAACACATAGTGCAAACCACGACCCCATTCTCGCAAGGATCTCCTTGCCTAAACCACTCCCTACTCTACACTACCCTAACCACCCCCCCCCCCCCCCCCCCCCCCCGCGCACACACCCCCCCGCTGACGATTAATTCTCCGCGAAGAGGTCAATGAATGGCTGCCACCTCCGGGCGAACCCTGATAGTGAACCTCTCAAGGCGAACTTAACCTTATCTAGACCAAGAAAGCTCGCCATGTCCGATAGCCATGCTTCAGTCTTCGGGGCTTTGAGTCCCTCCATGCCAACAGTATTCGTCGCCGGGCTACCAGGGAAGCAAAGGCCAAGATGTCGGCGTCCTTCTCCTCCTGGACTCCCGGGTCCTCCGACACCCCAAAGATTGCCACCTCAGGACTCATTACCACCCCAGTTTTCAAAACCCGGGACATGATGTCCGCGAATCCCTGCCAGTGCCCCCTGAGTCAAGGGCATGACCAGAACATGTGCACGTGATTAACCGGCCCACCGGCACATCTGGCACACTTGTCCTCCAGCCCGAAAATGTACTCATTCGGGTCACCGTCATGTGGGCCCGGTGCACGACCTTAAACTGGATCAGACTGAGCCTGGCGCATGTTGCGGTCGTGTTTACTCTGCCCAGAGCTTCTGTCCAAATACCGTCCTCCATCTCCTCCCGAGCTCCTCTTCCCACTTAAGCTTCAGGTCATCAGTCTGTATATCCTCTGCTCCCATTAGTTCTTTGTAAATATCTGAGACTCTACCCACACCTACCTCTCCCCTAGAAACTACCCTGTCCTGCCTCCCCTATGGCGGGAGGCGTGGGAAGGACGGCACCAGTCTGCGCACGAAATCCCGCACCTGTAAGTATCTAAAGTCATTCCCTGCCGCCAGCCCGAACTTCTCCTCCAAGGCCCTCGTGCTCGGAAAGCTCCCTTCCAGGAACAGATCACCCACCCTCACAATCCCCGCCCTCCGCCACAGTCGATACCCCCGTCCCTGTTCCCTGGGGCAAATCGGTGATTGCCGCAGATTGGGGTCCACACCGATGCTCTCACTTCCCCTATATGCCTCCTCCACTGGCCACAGATCCGCAGAGCCGCCACCACCATAGGGCTGGTGGAGAACCGCGCCGGCGGGAGCAGCAGAGGCGCCGTAACCAGGGCCGCCAAACTGGTGCCCCTGCGCGAAACAGCCTCCATCTGTTCCCAGACCGACCCCGTGCCCAACATCCATTTCCTTATCATCGCTATGTTGGCCGCCCAGTAGTAGTTGCTAAAGTTCGGCAACGCTAGCCCCCCCGCCCCTCTATTCCTTTCGAGCATCACCTTCCTCACCCGCGGGGACTTCCCCGCCCAGACAAATCCCAGGATAATTTTATTCAGCCTCTTAAAGAAGGACCTCGGGATGAAAATGGGGAGACAGTGAAATATGAACAAGAATCTCGGGAGAATCATCAAATTAACAGTCTGCACCCTCTCCGCAAGTGACAGCGGGAGCGCATCCCAGCTCCGAACCTCCTCCCTCACTCGTTCCACCAATCGGGACAGGTTGAGCTTATGCAACCTGCCCCAGTCCCATGCCATCTGTATCCCCAAGTATCTAAAGCTTTCTCCTACCAGCCTGAACGCCAACCCCTTCAGCTTACTCTCCTGCCCCCTCGCCTGAATTACAAACAACTCGCTCTTAGCCATGTTCAATTTTTATCCTGAAAACCGGCCAAATTCCCTCAGGATTTCCATGATGCCGTCCATCCCCACCATTGGGTCCGCTACGTAAAACAACAGGTCATCCGCGTATAACGAGTCCAGTCCTTTGAAGCTTTCAGAGCAATTGCCAGCCCCTCTGTGGCCAGCGCAAACAGCAGTGGGGGGAGAGGGCAACCCTGTCTTGTCCCGCCGTGTAGTCTGAAGTAATCTGATGTCATCCTGTTCATTCTTACACTAGCCTCTGGGGCCTGGTATAACAGCCTAACCCAGTCAATGAACCCCTCCCCGAACCTAAACCTTCCCAGCACCTCCCACAGATAGTCCCGCTCAACCCGGTCGAAAGCCTTTTCCACATTCACAGCTATCACTATCTCTGCCTCCCTGCTCTCCGAGGGCATCATGATCACATTAAGCAGCCTTCTTAGATTGGCCGCCAGTTGCCTACCCTTTACGAACCCGGTTTGGTCCTCCGCAATTATGTCCGGTACACAGTCCTCAATTCTAGTCGCCAAGATCTTGGCCAGTAATTTAGCGTCTGCGTTGATCAAAGAGATCGGCCTATAAGACCCACAAGCCTCCGGGTCTTTATCCCGTTTAAGAATAGTGGCCTGCGACATCGTTGGGGTAGAACCCCTCTGTCTCTTGCCTCGTTAAAATCCCTGACCAGCACCGGCCCCAGTATCTCTCAAACGTTTTGTAAAACTCCACCGGATACCCATCCGGCCCTGGGGCTTTACCCGACTGCATGACTTTCAGATCTTCGATCCCAACCAGGGCCCCCAGTCCGTCTACCAACCCCCTACCCATTCTTGGAAAGGTCAGTCCATCCAGGAATCGTCTCATCCCCTCCGGTCCCCTGGGGGGTTCCGGAGTGTACCTGCTATCCCATTTATAAGATCATAGCTGATCTGATTGTGGCCCCAACTCCACATTCTGCTTACACCTCCCCCCCCACCCCAATAATCGTTTGACTCCCTTGTCAGTCAAGCACCTATCTTCCTCTGCATTAAACATTTTGATGTTTCCCTGTCTCCTTCACTCTCTGGGAAAGAGAATTTTCAAAGGTTCACAGCACTCTGAGAGAAAACGTTTCTTCTCATCTCTGTCTCAATTAGGAGACCCTTTATTTTCCCTTAGTCTCTCCCATAGGGGTGGAAAACATCCTTTCAGCATCCACCTTGCCAAGTCTCCTCAGGATCTTGTCCCCTCCTTATCCTTCTTGACCTGTCTGCAGCCTTTGCCACACCATCCTCGCCTGACACCTCTTCACCAGCGTTCACATTTGCCTGGTTCCACTCTTAACCAAGTAATCATAGCCAAAGAATCACTTGCATTCTCTTCATGCTCCCACACCATTCTCTCATATGGCCCCCTCCTATTCCTCAGTTAGATTTTGCTCTTGGGGTAATAATCTGAAAACACATCAGTTTCCATCATTTCTTTTGGACCCTTCACTGTCTCTGAATGATCACACTGTGTGTCTGACATGCTGTACTGGAAGCGCAGGCATTTCCTTCAAATATTGGCAAGGCCAATATCAGAGTCTTTGGTCCCCACCGCAAACTCTGCTCCCGAGCCACTGATTCCATTTCCCTACCTGGCAACTCTCTCAGACTGAACCTGACTGCTCTCAACCTTGGTGTATTTGACGCTGAGATGAGCTTCTGACCACCTTTCCATGAACTCCAGCGGTTCAAGAAGGTGGATTCTGAAGGACAATTAGGGAGAGGCAATAAATGCTGACCTAGACCGCCAGGCCCACATCCTGTGAACAAATAATAAAATCCTGTCCAACTCTCTTTTGAAAGTGTCAATTTACTCTGCGCCCACCACAGTCTCAGGCACAGCATTCCAATTCCAAAAAGTTTATTACCTTAAATTACCTTAAATTAAGGTAATTTAAAAGTTTTTTTTTACTCATGTCACCATAGCTCCCTTTGCCAATCACCTTGAATTGTCATATTCTGGTTCTTGACCCTTCTGACAAAAGGTAACAGCGTCCAGATCTCTCATGGTTTTGAACGCCTCTATTAAATTTTCCCTTAATTTCCCCTTCTTCAAGGAGAATAAAATCAAATCCATGTAATCACTAAGACCCCCTATTTCCACCTGTATGACATCGCCTAAAGGCGTTAAGTGGAGAGAGCAGGAGTATGGCGTTGAGATAGATTGGTGATCAGCCATGATCACATTGAATGGTGAAACAGGCTCGATGGGCCGAATGGCCTACTCCTGCTCCTATTTTCTATGTTTCTATGATTTTGCCCCTGCCTTAGCTCATCAGCTGCTGAAATCCTCAGCTATATCTTGTTAGCATGGACTTGATTATCCCAGTGCACTCCTGGCCCGCCCCCGATATTTAATCTTCTTTAAACTTGAGATCATCCAAAACTCTTCAGCCCTTATCAAAACTCATACCCTGGGGCGAGATTCTCCGACCCCCTGCCGGGTTGGAGAATCGCCGGGGGCTGGCGTGAATCCCGCCCCCGCCGGTTGTTGAATTCTCCAACACCGGAGATTCGGCGGGGGCGGGAATCGCGCCGCGCCGGTTGGCGGGTCCCCCCCCGTCATTCTCCGGCCCGGATGGGCCGAAGTCCCGCTGCTAGAATGTCTGTCTCGCCGGCGTGAATAAAACCACCTCTCTTACTGTCGGGACAAGGCGGCGCGGGCGGGCTCCGGGAGGGTCCTGGGGGGGGCGGGGGGCGATCTGGCCCCGGGGGGGTGCCCCCACGGTGGCCTGGCCCACGATCGGGGCCCACCGATCCACGGCGGGCCTGTGCCGTGGGGGCACTCTTTTCCATCCGCCTTCGCCACGGTCTCCACCATGGCGGAGGCGGAAGAGACTCCCTCCACAGCGCATGCGCGGGGATGCCGTGAGCGGCCGCTGACACTCCCGCGCATGCGCCGCCCGGCAATGTCATTCATGCGCCAGCTGGCGGGGCAACAAAGGCCTTTCCCGCCAGCTGGCGGGGCGGAAATCAGTCCGTCAGGCCTAGCCCCTCAACGTTAGGGCTCGGCCCCCCAAGATGCGGAGGATTCCGCACCTTTGGGGCGGCGCGATGCCGGACTGATTTGCGCCGTTTTTGGCGCCGGTCAGCGGACATCGCACCAATAACGGAGAATTTCACCCTATCTCCATCATCCATCAACACGGTATTCGCTGATCCACATTGATTCTCAACACACAGATTTTGAAATTCCCATCTTTGTTTTCAAATCTCTCAATGTCCTCATCCCTCCTTACCTCTGCAGTCTCTTTCCTCTTTTCCTCTTTCCTCTGAGATGACTGCACTCTTCTAATACTGGCCTCTTGAGCATTTGCCGATTTTAATTGCTTCCCTATGGTTTGCCTTACCTTTAGCTCCAAAGTCCTAAGCTCTGGAAATCCAACTCTAAACCTCTGATTCTACAGCTCTCTTTGTCCTTTAAGATGCTCCTTAAAACCTACGACTTTAACCAAGCTAGGGCAGCATGGTAGCATAGTGGTAGCACAGCTTCACAGCTCCAGGGTCCCAGGTTCGATTCCCGGCTTGGGTCACTGTCTGTGCGGAGTCTGCACGTTCTCCCCGTGCCTGCGTGGGTTTCCTCCGGGTGCTCCGGTTTCCTCCCACTGCCAAAGATGTGGGGGTTAGGTGGATTGGCCATGCTAAATTGCCCTTAGTGTCCAAAAAAAGGTTAAGTGGGGCTACTGGTTACAGGGACAGGGTAGAGACGTGGGCTTGAGTAGGATGCTCTTTGTAAGGGCTGGTGCAGACTCGATGGGCCGAATGGCCTCCTTCTGCAGTGTAAACTATTATTCTATGATTTGCCTTAATGTCTCCACATTCGGCTGTTGTCACATATTTTGTGTTTTAATTCTCCAAGAAGCAACTAGTGACATTTTATAACAGCATTAAGGATGCTCTATAAATACAAGTGGCGGGATTCTCCGGTTACCAACACCGAAATTGCATTCGGCGATCAGCCGGCGAATCCACGTTTGCGCCGAAATCAGGTTCAGCACCGCTTTTCCGATGCTTCACCCCTCAAAAACGGCATACTCAGGACACCACCTGAGGCCCTCCCCCAATGCTCCCCCCACCATGGGCCAAATTCCTGATGGCGTGGGTCACTCATGCTATTTTGTTTCTTGGACCCCGCGTGGTGGCTGCAGACCGAGTCCAGAACCGCCACAGTCGGGGGCGAGCCGTTCCGTGGGCAGGGGAGGTTTGGCGGGAGCTGGGGGCACTGGTGAGGGGTGGTCCAGGGGTGGCGAGCGGGGTTACTGGGGACAGCATTTGGCAGGTCGGGTCCGTGTGCGGCCGCCGCCGGCACTTGCGCGGCTACGGAGACGGAAATTCTCCGGCCGGATCTGCAGGTAAAGCTGGGGATTTACGCTGCGCGGCTGCTAGCCCCCTACCGGACGGAGGATCGGTGCAGCTGTTGCGCCGTTTTTTCTGGCGTAAAACGTCACTGTTCCCACGCCGGCGTCAGCACTTAGTCTGGGAATCGGAGAATCCAGCCCAAGTTGTTTTTTCTTTCTTCATTTGGGCTCAGTCATACTTGGGATTCAATGTTGTTTGCTCTTGTTTTGGAATTGTGTCAGCTGTTGCCAATGACTGCGGCTAAAGCTAAAGCTAACTAATTTTATTACCCAGGATGCCTTTCGCCGAAGGTTTAAGGCTCTGTTGACTGATACTTATCCTCATACCTTAACTGCCAATTCTCTTTCGCTGGTCATTTGTATTTTATTGTTTTTAGTGTTTAATTGAAAGGTATTCTTGTGTAATTTCAGTTGCTGCAGTGTTAGTCTCTTGGCTAGCTCGCTATTGTAAATGAGAATAGGCCCTCAATTGACTTACCTGGCTACATAAATATAATAAAGTTGCTCAGAAGGCTGTGGGTTAAGTCCCGCTCCAGAGTTGGGCACAGGAACTTAGACCAGCAGGCTAATGTAGTACAGAGGGAGTGCTGTGCTGTCGGGTGAGACATTAACTGAGACATCCCATAACAGCCTCCCCGAACAGGCGCCGGAATGTGGCGACTAGGGCCTTTTCACAGTAACTTCATTGAAGCCTACTTGTGACAATAAGCGATTTTCATTTCATTTCATTTCAAACCGAGGCCATGCTTTCTCTTTCAGGCAGATGTGAAAGATCCAGTTGCACTATTTTGAAGAGGAACTGAAGAGTTAGTCCAGGGGTCCCAGCCAATATTTATCCCTCAAATCAAGGTCAAGAAAACAGCTTATCTGGTCATTGTCACATTGCTGTTTGTGGGAGTTAGCGCTGTGAAGATTGACTGCCGCATTCCCTAAATTACAACAGTGACCGCAATTCAAACGTACTTCATTGGTTGGAAAGGACTTGAAAGCCATTCCGGAAATGGCCGGTCTTCCTTTCTGGATTTTAGTGTCTGCGCCTGATCAATTTGGGCAGCACGGTAGCACAGTGGTTAGCAGAATTGCTTCACAGCTCCAGGGTCCCAGGCTCGAGTCCTGGCTTGGGTCACTGTCTGTGCGGAGTCTGCACGGTCTCCCTGTGTGTGCGTGGGTTTCCTCCGAGTGCTCCGGTTTCCTCCCACAGTCCAAAGATGTGCAGGTTAGGTGGATTGGTCATGCTAAAGTGCCCTTAGTCTAAAATTGCCTTTAGTGTTGAGTGGGGTTACTGGGTTATGGGGATAGAGTGGGGGGTGTGGGCTTGGGTAGGGTGCTCTTTCCAAGAGCCGGTGCAGACTCGATGGGCCGAATGGCCTCCTTCTGCACTGTAAATTCTATAAAAATTGAAGAGTTGATGCATTGTAATCCTTCTAGGCCGGAACTGTAAAACTGTTGCTGAAAATAATAAAACTTCCCTCTCTCTTCCACCCCACCCCATCGCCACCTCCACCACCCACCGCAGGACAACCCTTTCTTGATGTTGGATTTTGTGACAGCACAGGGATTGAAGCCAATTTCCAACATGGCTAACTTGCACGTCTCAAAGGTAAAGATGGGTGGAGATGGAAATGTTGAAATCAATACTTCAGCTTTTTGGTATGCTTGGCAGAATTTGTGTTCAGCTTGGGTTCAGCAGGAATCTCTTTGATCATATTTTATTGGAGGACATTCCTAAAATTCTGAACGGCTCCCACTGCACTGATGAAATTGTTATCGGAACCAAAACTATATTCATTCATTCCTCAGGCATCCAATGCCTCATTGTTTTGTTGGGAATCTGCAACTGTTTTCTAACTGAAATATTGCGCACAATGGTTGGGATCCCAGTACCCATAACTGAGGCAACTCCAATCCAAAATAATGGCTGGATTTTTGGGTCTTTGTTTTGTGATTTGTCTTGGCTCAATTGAATGACCTTCTCTTCTGATTTTAATTAGATTCCAAAGGGTTTAAATAATTGCCTGTCTGAATTGAAACTTCCAAGTTGCAGCAATTATATTGTCGCAAGGTGGGGAGAGATTTTTCAGTACTTTGTGATTATATTACAATGCCCAGTGAATGACATTTTACAACATTCCTAACCCTATTAACAACCAAGAATCTAATATCCTCCAACTTGGGTGGGCAGGTATGGAACGTCATTCTGTTGGCTTCATTCGAGTTGCCAACACGATTGGAAGTTCCCACTCAGCATATCATTGGGTGCAAAATATGTCCACTCAAATACGTGTGGGCATTTATAATTTAATGCAAATTACAGGAATACATTTGACAATAGGAGGTCAAATGACCTCTTTTTCTGTCGTATGGTGTTGATTTGCATGGAGTCAGGGGGACACGATGGAGAGGTGAAAATGACGGCCAAGACTTGATTCTGGGAATAGAGCCTTTTAAGGGGGTGGACTTATTCATGTTGTAAGCTGGCAACCTGCACTCCAAACCTGGCCTGCTCCAGCGGGTGTGATCGACACACCCTAATCCTTTGCAATTTTCATGCAATCAGGCAAAAAGAATTGCGGGTTATGAAACTTCAGAAATGTCCTGAAGCGTAGGACATTAAGGTCTTACCCATGGCCCCCCCCATTTCAAGGTATGCACCTCCTCTCCTCCAACCTAAACACCATCCAGGATAAGGTAGCCCACATGACCCATTCACCACCCTAAACGGATACTTCCACCACCATTGGCTCACAGTGACAACAACGTTTACTAGATGCACTGCAGCAACTCACCAAGGCTCCTACAATAGCCCCTTCCAAACCCACAGTCTTTACCATTTTATAGGACAAAGGGGAGCTGATGCATGAGAAACCATCACCTGCAAATCCCTCTCCAAGTCACACACCATCCTGTTTCTTTATTGCTGCTGGTTCAAAATCCTGGAATTCGCTCCCGAATAGCATTAAAAAAGAATTATCTCATGGGACATGGGCGTCACTGGCAAGGACAGCATTTGTTGTCTATCCCTAACTGCAATTGAACTCAATGGCTTGCCACACCATTTCAGAGGGCAGTTAAAAGTCAATCAGAATGCTGTGGGTCTGCATGTAGGTCAGACCGGATAAGGACGGTAGATTTCCTTCCCTAAAAGACAAGAGCGAACCAGAAGGGTTTCTATAACAATCAATGATAGTTTCAGCCTGGCGGGGGATGACTAATTCTGCAGCACAAGTCATTGGTACTACTTTTGTAATGCTGTTGCAAGGTGGCACAGTGATTAGCACTGCTGCCTCACAGTGCCAGGGACAATGGTTTGATTCGGCCTTGGGTGCCTGTGTGCAATTTGCATGTTCTCTCCGGGTGGTCTGGTTTCCTCCCACAGTAAAAAGATGTGTAGGTTAGGTGGATTGGTCATCCTAAAATTGCCCGTTAGTGCCCAAAGATGAGTAGGTTGTGGGAATAGGGCGGGGGCCTAGGTAGGGTGCTCTTTCAGAGGGTTGGTGCTGACTCAATGGGCAAAATGGCCTCATTCTGCACTGTAGGGATTCTATGGTTCTATGGTTTGTCAGTACAAGTACAAGCATGGAGTATCTGCTCAGCACAAGCATGGAGTATCTGCTCAGCCAACCCAACTCTTCAACATGGTGTCAGGAGTTGGCAGTATGGCACAAGGCCTTCACTGCATCAACTCGCTTGCGTTCGACGAAAACATTGCGAACAGTTGGGCGAAGTTTGAGAAGGGCATATTTACTGCGGTGCTGCATTACCTGATAAATCAAAAAATGTACAAGCTTATATTTACTAAACTTAGCTGGTCCAGAGGCCGTCGAGAAGTTTGAGTCATTTGTTTTCCAAATGGAGGATGAGAAAGAGCACCCCGAAATAAGTCAAAAGAAGTTTGAGAATATTTGCCTTTCGGTAAAAGATGTATTACTCCACAGGCACGTGTTTGATTCAACAAACCAAAGAGCAGATGAATCTATAATCCTATACAGCTACCTTGATAATCTTAGCAAAGAAATGTGCATTTGACATTATTACTGATGAGTTAGTCAGGGGTTGAATAGCCTACGGGGTCCACAGTGATCTTATCCATATACAGCTGTTGCGAAAGAAAGCAGCCATTAGCACCTGCATGTTAAATGAACAAAACCTTTTCGGTGGGAAACAAAAGTTTTCACAATTCAGTACATGCCCTACCCCAATTGTGGTGGCTATCACTCTCAGAACAGAACAGCATGTTTCGTAAATGGTAAACGCAGCAATAAATGTGGCAAATGGAATAATTTTGCAAAATGCTGCAGATCGCAATCACAGCAAACTTCCTTTGCTACCAGCCACACTGCAGCCAGTCAGTCCTCCAGGGTTGGGGTCATCAACAAAGTAAACAAACTTGAGCTCAGCCAAAGCACAAAAACCATTGAGCCTCCAACAACACTTGTCTGTGAGACACCGTCACAGGAAAGGATGAGATCTTCACAGCCCTGAACATGATTTGTAGCAAAGAAAGACTGAAGGTAAAGATTGACACTGGAGGAAAGTGTAACATGTTGTGGTGATGTGCATCAATGTAAATGCATGTAGGCTAGCTAGACACTAGAGGGAGCACAGGAGACATCGCACACACACACACTCAACCAATGGATCAGTTAGATGGGGCACGACCAATGGACATTCACGATACACACAGAGGTGACACCACCACAGGAGGGCATTACACCAACCCATATATAAAGGACACCACACACATGATCTGCCTCTTTCCAGTGGAGACAGTCAGTGAGTAGAGACACAGGGTTGATTCAATATTACACCCACCACGTGGATTGCAGCAACTGGTTAGTCAGTCTGGGTAGCTATAGTAGGATTAGCAGTAGTATCGAACCCGAGTAATAGAAGTGTAAATAGTTAATAAACGTGTTGAAGTTATCTCCACGTCTGAACCTTCCTTTGTCAAGTGCACCACAAGGAAGCCGCTTATGTTACACCTACAACATAACAAATCATGGTACCAGGACTGAACTGTTTCAATCCAGATAGCCATGCCTCGGCGTACAGTGACAACCAGCAATACCCAGGCAAGATGTTCGAGATCCGGGTTCCGCAGCAGTTCCGGTGCCACGGCGATCTCCGCGAAAACTGACGGGTATTCCGGCAAATGTTTGAATTCTTCCTGGGAGCAGCCGACCTGGAAGACCTGGCCAATGCTGAAAAGACAGAGCTTCTCCTCACCATCGCCGGTGCCAGAGCAGAAGAAATCTTTTAAAAATTCAAATTCTCCAAGGGGCAAAACAGGAGCAACTTCCAGGCAGTCCTGGACAAATTCGGCAAATACTGTGAGGAAAACACACTCCAACCAGCAAGAAAAGGTAAGAGAAGCGCCAGTACTCACCACGAGGCCGAGATCCCGGAGCAGAGAACAGTTTTGATTGGTGGCCATCTTTCTAAATGGACTGCACTTGCGCAGTTGCGAGACGCCGCGCATGCGCAATCACGAAAAAGGCCCCCAGTAAAGGAATCGCTTCCTACGCAGTACGTCACGTGCGTCATGACATCAGAGGCCCTGGACCACGCCCATTTAAAGGGGAAACATCCCAAATCAAAGAAAAAATATTTTAAAGCCGTAAAACAACCTTCCTTCACCTGGAATGACAGCACAATGCCTCAAATTGAACCAGGAAATGAAATTAACCTCCGAAGAACGCTGCAACAAGCAGTTACCTACGGCCAAACCGATGATTCCGACCTTGAATATTTTGAAACCGACCTTTACAGTTTCTCTGGACCTCACGAGCCCAATGCCAGCTCCAACGCAAACAGTGATGATATGGTTTCAGACGAATCTTTCACCTTGGGAGGCTACCCCAGTACCAAATCCGAACCGCAACTAGACGTGTTGCACATTGCGACCCCCGTACTGAATCCGACGCAGATGCGGATTCGTTCTTCGGATTTGAGGATCTTCAGCAAAGCATATACGACATCCCGACTCATGAGTGCAGGATTATGATGCGGCCTGAAACCAAGAGACGGACAGCGGTACAAGCCCACACAGAGAATGGTCCACGCACTGCTCAGAGTTCCCGGCTCTACGAAAGAAGACACGCAAGACTCCACACCACAGACCTTGCACGAGCAAGACGTGACTCCGGGATGTCGTATATGCTTTGCTGTCACAAACCTCCACATCGAGCTCGTGGACAGACTCCACGATAGAAGCAACGCAAGACTCCGACGCGCAGTCCTTGCAGGAACAAGACCATGAGGGTCTAGCAACCTCCTCTGACCAACTAGTGGCAGACGATGCAAATCTGCCATGCTCAAGTAAACAGCAAGAAGACTATGACAGTCTACCACGCTCCAGTGCACAGCAGGACGACCATGACGGTCTATCATGCTACAGTGAAGAACAAAGCGACGATGACAGTCCAAGCCCAAATGAAGGACAACAGCAAGGCAATGACAGTCCACCCACATTGTTTGCGCCATCAGATAAAGACTCTGACAATTTACCCAACCCAAGTGAACACCAAGCAGCTACTGAGGCTCTACCCACGGTATGTGAGACGAGTGACGATAGCATCCCACTTCCCATGCAAGATGTGCAAAGTGACAGACCTCAGCTAGTGTCTACAGAGGCAGTCGACGATCACCAGTGAGACCACTGGTGACTCCGGTGACACCATGATACTTCCACCCTCATTCGCTCGAACCTCTCCACAAGTCAATGCGTTCCTGCATGTTCCGACTCTAGACGTGCAGCTTCAAGATATCTCAGCTGACTCCAGTGAACCTGCTAAGACTCCGGACGGGGAGCATCAACAAACCAACACTGACTCAGT
This sequence comes from Scyliorhinus torazame, assembly GCF_047496885.1. Taxonomy (NCBI): domain Eukaryota; kingdom Metazoa; phylum Chordata; class Chondrichthyes; order Carcharhiniformes; family Scyliorhinidae; genus Scyliorhinus; species Scyliorhinus torazame. The sequence continues at coordinate 280,478,178 of NC_092710.1, read as the reverse complement.
TAAAACAGACCAGACTCCAGATGGGGCGCAACCAAACCCCGACTCTGATTCACGTAAGCCGGACTTTACTCCAGACAGGGATTGCCGCAACCTCAGTGATGGCACGCTCAGGGTGACAGCAGATGCCACAACGACAGGAGATGGATCACTTAACAATTACACTGGGTCAGTAATAACAAGCAGCGACTACAGTCCAAGAGGAATACACCAATATTCACCACAGCTATGTCCACACATTTTTTCCACACCAGCAGTGCAGCCAATGACAGCTCATGCTGGACAAACCAAGTATTCAGGCATGCAGCAGCCAGCAGTCTATGCAGCATATTCTCAAACAGGCCAGCACTACGGATTGCCCACTAATGGAATCATGACCAAAGGAGGACTACCGCAAGCGCAATCTGCACTACAGACTGGATGCCTTAGTTACAGCCCAGGATTTGCTGCACCCCAGCCTGGCCAGATGGCATATTCCTATCAGATGCAAGGTTCTAGTTTCACACCATCACCAGGTATTTATGCGAGCAGCAATTCTGTTTCCAATTCGACAAGCTTCAACGCTTCTCAGCAGGATCAACCTTCCAGCACAGCATGTGGCCAGAACCAGTAGGTACAGTCTTATCCAACTTCAACATATGGCACATCCATGACCTCGAATTATACTGTTGATGGTACCTCTTCAACGTCAACACCTTATCAGCTACACAATGCCATCTGACAGCACCATCACAAACATCGAAAAAAGAAAGTGATTGCAAATCAGACAGCGAAGTGATTTGACCACTTCTTTGTTCCTGTGGCACAGGGACGTTGATGGCGTTCATAACCAAGAGAGACATTTGACCATGATGATTGATGGTGTTTGGACTCACACAAATGATTTGGACTTATTGTTTAATCACTGTTCACATGACTTGTATATACCTTAACTTATCTACCTGTTTTTTGTTCAATTTTCTCAAAGTGTGCAGAAAATATGTAACATATAAAAAAGGGGGGATGTGGTGATGTGCATCAATGTAAATGCATGTAGGCTAGCTAGAACTAGAGGGAGCACAGGAGACATCACACACACATACACAACCAATGGAACAGTTAGATGGGGCACGACCAATGGACATTCATGATACACACAGAGGTGACACCACCACAGGAGGGCATTACACCAACCCATATATAAAGGACACCACAAACATGATCTGCCTCTTTCCAATGGAGACAGTCAGTGAGTAGAGACACAGGGTTGATTCAATATTACACCCACCACGTGGATTGCAGCAATTGGTTAGTCAGTCTGGGTAGTTATAGTAGGATTAGCAGTAGTGGCGAACCCGAGTAATAGAAGTGTAAATAGTTTAATAATAGTGTTGAAATTATCTCCACTTCTGAACCTTCCTTTGTCAAGTGCACCATAAGGAAGCCGCTTACGTTACACCTACAACATAACAAATCACATATTGCCCAGCCGAATGCTATGGGAATGAGATCCATATACAGCACCGAACCCCAATGCCCAATCAGCATTGAAGGTGTGACCACTCTCCACTGCACACAGGGCACTTTTAGGTTTCATATAGTTGACCAGAAGGTAAGGCCATTGCTAAGTCTTCGGGACAGTATCACACTGGGGCTCAACCAATTTAGTCCAGAGGTGCATTCTCTGCAACACCAGGCCCAGATGTACAAGACCTCCTCAACTACGACATCATTGATAAGACCATAAGACCATAAGACATAGGAGCAGAATTAGGCCACTCAGTCCATCGAGTCTGCTCCGCCATTCAATCATGGCTGATATTTTTCTCATCCCCATTCTCCTGCCTTCTCCCCATAACACCTGATCCCCTTATTGATCAAAAACCTATCTATCTCTGTTTTAAAGGCACTCAGTGATTTGGCCTCCTCAGCCTTCTGCAGCAAAGAGTTCCACAGATTCACCACCCTCTGGCTGAAGAAATTCCTCCTAAGCTACCAGTTGTATATCGCATGAGACAAGATGACTCAATACCACCAACCGTTCATGCTCCGATAAGAGTATTAATAGCCATGAAACAGATAATAGTCATTAAGCTGCATTAAATGACAACACTGGTGACATAACTCTTATAGACTAGGTCAAAGAATGGGTTTCAGCATTGGTGGCTACAGTAAATAAAGATGGCATGGTTAAGATATGCATTGAGTCAGTGCAGTTGAGCAAGGCGATGCTCAGACCTCATCAACTTATGAAGACAGTGGAACAAGTGATGGAAGACATGCCAAATGCTAAAGTTTTCAGCATCCTGAATGCTGGTTCTGGCAGATCCTGCTGGATGAAGAATCCTTGAAACTAACCACATTCCTGTCTCTGGTAGGCAGATATTGATTTCTTCATATGCCCTATGGGATCTCCACAGGCAGCGAGATCTTCCAGTGGTGCATGGAGCAACTCTTTGCAGGACAACCCTGCAAAATCATCGTTGATGATAACCTGGTTAGGGTCATATTATGCAAGAATTGAATAACACTCTGTTGGGGAGGTGGTGGCGTAGTACTAATGTCACTGGAATAGTAATTCAGAAGCCCAGGCTAGAGACACGGGTTCAAATTCCAACCGCTGGTGGGAATTAAGTTCTGTAAATAAGATCTGGAATTGTAAAGTTAGTCTCAACGATGGTAGCCATGACAACTATCCCCGATTGTTCTAAAAACCTATCTGGTTCACTAATGCCCTTTAGGGAAGGAAATCTGCTGTCTTTATCTACATGTGGCTCCAGATGCATAGCAATGTGGCTGACAGGACTACCTTCTGAAATGCTCTAGCAAGTTACTCTATTCAATTAGGAATGGGAAACAAATGCCTTGCTTGCAATGCCCACATCCCATGATGCATGGACCATACAGTTGAAGCTTAACCCTGCAAAAAGCAGATTCAGGCTCAACCAGGTTCCTTACATGTGTCAATTACTCACAGCCAATGGTGTGAAACCAGATCCAGACAAGACATACGACAGGTGGCTCACCCCTGTGGACAAGCACACTTTACAGTGCTTCTTTGGTATGACAAGTTATCTTTCTAAATTCATTCTTTGGTATAGTGAGGTTACTGGATCTCTTCATCAGCTCCTCCACCAGCACATCGAATGCTGCTGGCAGGAGCACACTGCGGTCTTCAACAGACCCAAACAGGCACTTGTAGCCCCACCGGTGCTACAATACTTTGACGTTTGAGCACCCATACTTGTATCAGCAGATGCTTCCCAGAACAGACTTGGCACAGTCTGGATCCTTTGCAGGAAGGGCCCTCACTGATACTGAGACTTGAGACACAGTCTTCGCCTGTCAGAAATTTCATGACTTCATAAATGGTCACCCTGCAACAGTTGGCACAGATCATCAGCCACTCATAACTATCGTGGAGAAGCCTCTCCACACTGCATCTGCGCAACTGCATAATGCTAAATCTACAACACTACGATCTCAGCGTCATCTGCAGCTATGGTAAGGAATTTACCATCAGGCCACCAGGTTACAGATTACGGTAGGATGCTATTCTACTGTTGCTGGTGTTTTACAGCACCTCATTCATGCCCAATTCTGAACTGTTTGATCTGTTCTGAATCTATCCCATTTATCATGGTGCTGATGCCACACAACACCACGTCGCTCCGTAGCTCATCTGTCAATTTTCATCATGTGGCTGTCCCTGAATTTATGGCCCAACACTTGTTTTCCAGTATTCTGTTCTGGTTTATCGCCATTCATTGTCCAAGAGTATCAAATCCAGTTTCCGGGGGCGGAATTCTTCAATAATGGGGCTATGTCCCCCGCCAGTGAGAAAATGGGCGCGAATCACTCTGGACTTTTGTGGATTTGTGCAGACTCGATGGGCCGAATGGCCTCCTTCTGCACCGTAAATTCTATGTCGATGTCGAACAGCAAGTGGAAATGCACAATTTACCATTTTTAACTTGTGTCACCTTTATTAGGTATTTTGCTAGTAAGTGCATCCTCGTACAATAACTTTGAATCCACTTGCACCTCAACACAAAAATTTAAATACAAACTGATGGAGCACATTTGATTAAGTGACCTGAGAGGGAGGAACCTAATTATACTTAACATTGAGTGACTTTTCATTATATTTCAATCTATTGCAAGAGATATCAATGCCAACAGTAAATGCTTTTATAAATATATTAAGAGAAATAAGTTGGAGAAATATGGAGCTATTAGAAACAGACTTAGATGATAAGGTAATCAATAATAAGGAAATATGGGTGGCATGATGGCACCTCTGCATCACAGCGCCAGGAACCCGGGTTCAATTCCAGCCTTGGGTGACTGTCTGTGGAGTTTGCACATTCTCCTCATGTCTGCGTGGATTTCCTCCGGGTGTACCAGTTTCCTCCCACAGTTCGAAGATGTGCAGGTTAGGTGGATTGCCAATGCTAAAGTGCCCCTCAGTATCAAAATTGTTAGGTTGGGTTATTGGGTTATGGGGATAAGGTGGGGGAGTAGGCCTAGCTCGGGTGCTCTTTCAGAGGGTCGGTGCAAGCTCGATGGGCTGCATGGCCTCCTTCTGCACTTTTGCACTGTAGAAATTCTATGACCATGCCTCATAAATTAATATTTTACATTCATCTTCACAGTAGAAGAGAACAAAATACCAGCAGTACAAAGGGAAGTAAAATAAATCAAACGAGAATGCTTTTGCGTTCAATGTAAGTATTAGATAAAATAAGCATTAGATAAAATAATGGGGCTAACAAATAACCAAGGCCAGATAGTTTCCCTCCCAGAGCATGTGAAGTGGGTGAGGAAATTGCGGGTGCATTATTAACAATCTTCCTGTCCTTTGGAATTTGGGAATTGTGCTGTTGCAACTGCAACTTCACTATTTAAGAAAGATGGTGAGAGAAACCTGATAAGTCATGGGAAAATTACTGGATTCTGCTTCAGGGAAACCGTGAATGAATACGTGGACAAATATGAACAGATTAGAGATTTGTGAAGGGTACGTCATGTCTGACTAATCTTGTAGAATATTTGGAGGGGTTCACTATCATGGTAGATAAAAATTATGAATGTGGTCTATGTGAACTTCAAGAAGACACTTGATAAATTTCTATACAAAAAACTAACAGCAATAATGATGGCCTTTGTCTTGAGTAATCTGGAATTCAAGCGGAAGAAAGTTATGTTTCAGTAATTCAGAGCTTTGGTCAGGCCCCATTTGCAATTCTCCTCGATCTGTCCAACACTCTCACCCTGTCTACACCTCCCACTACCTTGGGAAAGCGGACAGCATAATCAAAGTCCCATACCACCTGGGTCATTCTCTCTTCCAACCTCTTCCATCGGGCAGGCGATACAAAAGTATGAGAACACGCAGTAACAGATTCAAAAACAGCTTCAATGACCCTCTTATGGACTACACTCCGTATGCTTCACCCGATGTCTATGTCTATGTATTTACATTGTGTATTTATCGTATGTCCTATGTTTTTTTTTCATTTATGGAATGATCTGCCTGGACTGTTCGCAGAACAATGTTTTTCACTGTACCTCAGTACACGTGACAATAAATCCAAATCTAAATCTAAAATTTACTCTCAGTCTTGTATTTTGCAACTTCAAAATGCACTCTTGTCAGTGGGGGAGGACCTGCAGTTTTGTTAAAAAACATTAGACTGAAGGTACAGTGGAATTATGCAACAGAGAACGATAGACATAAAGGTTCCTTACAACTAGTCCAGGATATGGCAAAAATGGTCCTGAATAGTGCTGAAATACTGAACAAGTTCTCACTTGTTAAATATACTATCACCTGATTGCTATAGAAATGAATTTACAGTATGCTCCACTATTTGTGGAATCATACGATACAGATGGAGGCCATTCAGCCCATCATAACTGTGCCATGTACTCCCCTGCTCTTTTCCCTTAACATTTCATATTTAACCCTTTCACGTATTTATCCAATCCCCTTTTGAAAGTCATAATTCATAGAGTCGTAGAATCATAGAATTTACAGTGCAGAAGGAGTCTATTCAGCTCATCGAGTCTGCACCGGCCCTTGGAAAGAGCACCCTTCCTAAGCCCACACCCCCACCCTATCCCCGCAACCCAGTAACCCCAGCTAATTTGTTTTAGACACTAAGCACCATTTAACATTGCCAATCCGCCTAACCTGCACATCTTTGGACTGTGGGAGGAAACTGGAGCACCTGGAGGAAACCCACGCAGGCACGGGGAGAATGTGCAGACTCCGCACAGACAATGACTCAAGCCGGGAATTGAAGCTGGGACCCTGGAGCTGTGAAGCAACTGTACTAACCACTGTGGCTACTGTGCCGCTTTGTTTGAATATGTCCCCAACACCATTGCGAGGAGAACAATACTTTGCACTGTTCCTCAGTACTCGTGACAATAAATCTAAATCAAAATCAAAAATTGCTCTCCCTGGCAGTACCTTTAAGATACTTTAGCACACAAGTGCCAGCCAATGACCATCTCCTACAGGAGATGATCTAACCATTGCACTTTAACATTCAATGGCATTACCATTGCTGAATTCCCCACAATCAACTTCCTTGGGCTTACCATTGGTCAGAAACTGAACTGGACTAGCAATATTAATACCGTGGCTACCAGGGCAGGTCAAAGGCTAAGAAGCCTATAACAAGTGACTCATCCCCACCCCCAAAAAGCATGTCTACCATCTACAAGACACAAGCCTGGAGTATAATGGAACACTCTCCACTCGCCTGTGTGAGTGCAGCTCCAACAACACTCAAGAAGCTCAACACCTCCAGGACAAAGCAACCCGCTTGATTGCTCCCCCTTCCACAAATATTCAAACCCTGCACCACCGATGAACAGTGGTAGCAGCTTCCAAATCCACGACTGCTACCATCTAGTAGGACAAGAGCAGCAGGCACCTGGGGACCCCACCAGCTGGAGATTCCCCTCCAAGTCACTCACCACCCTAACTAGGAAATATATCGCCGTTCCTTCACTGTCACTGGGTCAAAATCCTGGAACTCCATCCCTAACAGCACTGTGGGTGTACCTGCACCTCAAGGACTCCTTCGCTTCAAGAAGGCAGCCCACCACCACCTTCCGAAGGGCAACAAAGGATGGGCAATAAATGCTGGCCTAACTAATGATGCTCATATCCCATAAATGAATTTTAAAAAATACTTCTTAAATCTTTGATCACCTGCTCTGATATCTCTTCATGGGGTTTGGTGTTAATTGCTTTTTATGATTATTTTCCTGTGAAGTGCCATTGGGTGGTTGAGTATATTAAAGATGCTATAAAAATACAAGTTATTATTGTAAAAAACATAGGGAATAGGAGCAGGACGACGAAATTCAGCACTTCGAGCCTGCTCCACCATTCGATCATGGCTGATCAAAGGCTAACTTATTAGCTTGAAATGGTTAGCTAACAGGAATCAGGGGGCAGAATACTGTTGGGATGGGGATTAGGTGGCGGGGTGGTGCATGAAAGAGGCAGTCGGAGCCGAGGGGGAAAGGCCGAGGTGGGGTGTAAGGGGGGAAAGGGAGGTTCCCGAGGTCTTTTGATGGGACTTGGCATCTAAAAACTAACAGAGCCCTTGAGGAGTACAGTGAAAGTAGGAAAGAACTTAAACTGGAATTAGGAGGGCTAAAAAGGGTCATCATATGCCTTTATGATGTAATAATAATCTTTGGGGTCATCATATGTCTTTATGATGTAATAATAATCTTTATTGTCACAAGTAGACTTACATTATCGCTGCAATGAAGTTACATTGAAAGCACCTTGTCACCACATTCCGGCGTCTGTTCGGGTACACAGAGGGAGAATTCAAAATGTCCAAATTACCTAACAGCACATCTTTCGGGACTTGTGGGAGGAAACCGGAGCACCTGGAGGAAACCCACGCAGACACAGGGAGAACGTGCAGACAGTGACCCAAGCCGGGAATCGAACCTGGGACCCTGGAGCTGTGAAGCAACAGTGTTAACCACTGTGCTACCATGCCACCCAAATATGGTCAAGGAGAATCCCAAGGCTTTTTATGCATTATTAGGAGCAAGAGGGTAGCAAGAGAAAGGGTAGGCCCACTTAAGGACAATGGAGGGAAGTTATGCGTGGAAACACAGGAAGTGGGTGAAATCCTTAATTAGTACTTTGTATTGGTATTCACCAAGGAGAAGGACATGGCAGATATTGAGGCCAGTGATAGGTGTCTGAACACTCTTGACAACATCAATATATCAAAGGAGGAAGTGTTGAATATCCTAAATTGCATTAAGGTGGACAAGTCCCTATGGCTGAATGGAGACCTGATAGAGGTCGACAAAATTATGAGAGGCATAGACAGGGTGGATAGTCAGAGGCTTTTTACAAGAATGGAAGTGTCAATTTTAAGGGGGCACAGGTTCAAGGCCAGAGAGGAAAAGTTTAAGGGAGATGCTCGGGGTAAGTTTTTCACGCAGAGAGTGGTGGGTGTCTGGAATGTGCTGCCAGAGGATGTGATGGAAGGAGGCACATTAGTAATATTTAAGAGGCATCTGGATGGATATATGAATAGGGAGGAAATACAGGGATGCAGACCGAATAAGGGCAGAAGGTATTTTTTTAGTGAGGGCCTCATGATCGGCACAGGCTTGGAGGGCCGGAGGGCCTGATCCTGTGCTGTACTTTTCTTTGTTCTTTGACCTTTGGTCTTTGTTCTTTGTTCCACTTCCTGGCCAAGATGTAGCCCTGTTGATATTTGGCCTTCCCCCAGAGAAGTTCATTCGTCCCACCAGCTTGGAAATTGAGGCTTGGTGGGAAACAGCCCTTAACTAGTTAATAACTGGCCACTTAGGGGCCTCAATTGGAGCACGGGCAGGCTTCCTGTTCGAGGAATCTTATCTAATGGCGGGAGCAGGCTCGAGGGGCCAAATGGCATACACCTGCTCCTAATTTTGCTTATTTGTATGTTCGTATGCATGTTCGTAAAAACACATAAGGTTCACTTAGGTCCTTTAGACGTTAAAGACATCCCAAGGATGCCAACCTTACCTGGTCTGGCCGACATGCAACTCCAGACCACAGCAAGGTAGTTGGCTCAGAATTGTCCTCTGAAATGGCCCAGCACTCTGTTCAAGGGTAATTGGGGATGGGGAACAAATGCTGGCCTTGCAAATGACTCCCAAATCACGTGAAAGAATCAAGAAAAAAAAACCTCGGCTGAAACTTAAATTAGATCAGAGAAACTCAGATTTCATGAACATCACGAATTCTGCAACAGAGTTAGAAGCAGAGTGCTCCATCCTGCCAATAAGGCCAGGACTCAGCTCCAAACTCAGAGAAACCCCACCTCTTATACCAATGAGTTATCAGACCTGCGGCATTCCTCAGAATGGTTATCAAATTAAGGGTAAATATTTTGCTGTGGTGCGGTTTGGTGATGTGTATTTGCAGGTCATGATTTTGGATCGATTGACTGTAATGGATGTAATCTTCCGACCGGCGCTGAGGCTGACAGTGCCAAGGTGGCATCTTGCCCATGCCGGGCATCAGGCCTGGGGGTGCCCTTCCCCTTTGAGGTGAGGTGTGGGGGCTCAAGGACCCCTAATTGGTAAGTTGGGGCATTGGGGGGGGGGGTTCAGAAATCAGATGGCACCCTGATCTTTTCCTGCCCTGGCGGGCTGAGCTTGTTAGTGCAGAAAATGAGCCTATGTGTGGCTTCGCCGGGGCGTTACTCGTCACGGACCAAAACAGAAGCAGAGTTACGTTTAATAGTAAAGCCATTCCCGGCGCTGCTGGCCTCCCTGCAGAGTCCCCTGTCAGTTCCCTCTCTCTCACACACTCTCTCAGACCATCCACGCCCATTCTCTCACCCATACCCACTCTCTCACACCACTCTCACACCCACACCACCTCCCCCACACACACCCACTCTAATTCTCTCACCCACGCCCACTCTCTCACACTCACCACACTAATAAGAGCTACAAACACTCAATCTTAATTTCCAGTGACGTTTGGACATTTTATTGTCCCCTTCCAGGTCTCCGTCTGAGTTAAAATGAGCTCTAACATAGTTGGTTCCCAATCTAGTTTGCATCTTTATTTGCTGCCCTCCAACTGGAATTATAAAGTGAGGTTGCCAGAAGGGCCAGAGATTTCCAATGCCTTTATTTCTGATTTGCCAATCTTTCTTTCCCACTGTTTTCTGTTTGACGTTTGCACCATTCAATTTTCATTATTTTAACTTTATTTTCCCCCATTAACAAACAGTACATCCAATCCTACCCACTGTCTGAAAACATTTTGAGCTGAAATATGAAGTTACTTACCTATCTCTCTGAGATCTGCAGATTCCAATTTGGAGGTGGGAGCAACTTTAGAAAAATAGCAGCCTTAGCTTGGCCATACGCCAATTCCAAAGGCTGATTTATTCAGCCAATTGACTGCTGCATCAAGCGAAACGATTGACATGTCAAATCATGGCGTGATAATGGGGGCGGCTGCTGAAAGAAATCCCTGGTTCCAAATGAGGCTGGGCTGTTTAGAATTAGGGAGGGTAGGAGCAGAGGATAACAGATGACTATCATTAAGATACAATGTGGTAATTGAATTCGCAGCAGGCTATTATAATGACACCCTGAATCTTGAGAGATAAATCCAAGCCGTTTCCTCAGAACCTTTATGATTTAAGTAACTCTGACAAGCACTTTATATTTGGTACTGTTGACATCAGATTCTGGTCAAATGTCCTTGATTAATCCAATTTTATCAATCTTGTTATTTGGTCATCTTGGTTTTAACCTAGATTTTCAGGATAGGAGCCTGTTTCTTACTAAATCTCGTGTGGATTTCTGGCTGGAGTTGTTTCATCTTCTTTCTTTTTCATCTCAAGGCTTAAGTGCCAAAGTGGTAGAAAACAGGCAGACAATTCAAATTGCCAGATGAACATGAGAATTTTAACCTGTTCCATCAAGCAGGCAACAAGAACATACACCCAAAGCCAATGGTGCCCTTACTTACATCCTACAGAGGAACATAAGAAAAAGAAACTGGGGTCTGCTGTTCAGCCCCTCGAGCCATTCAACCAGATCATGGCTCATCTTCCACCTCAAGAACATTTTCCTGCACTATCCGCAAAACCCCCAATATCTTGAATAACTAGGAACCTATCCCACCTCGTTCTGAACATATTCACTGGCTGAGCCTCGACAACCACCCTGGGGTAGAGAGTTCCAAAGATTTATCACCTTCTGAGTGAAGAATTACCATTTTCATATGATCATATAGTTTGCATTTCCCAGTTCCTCATCTTGTACTATGGGGAAATGTACTAGCTGCAACCAAACCTATTCTGCTTCCCAAATTGCCAGCAGTTTGACTATTTGACTATAAATAACATTGAATTAAAGTATTATATAAAAATAAAATGAAAGTATTATAGCAATACTACATTTAACATTACAACGTAATGCAAAAAAACATACCTCAGAGCAATATAGGAACATAAGAATTGCCAGAAAAGAAAGGACAAAGATCCAACTTAAGAGTTGCGGAATACAATGGTATGGAGATGTTGCCTAATCAAAGCAATCGATCTTTATCACTTGGTCCACAACACCCCAGCAGTGGAAAACTTTGGGACCAATTGATCTAAAGTCACCTGCTCCTCCCATCCCACACTTACTACCTGTTTTGTAGCAAATTAATTATATGCAGTGTTCCAAAATATAATTTTACAAGAGAAAATAGTTTAATTTGTATTTCAATGAATCAACACTGTCTCCATTGACGTTCTCCACAGGGAGTCAGTTTTATTAACTTATTACCCACTCACTTAATCGTGTTTCCGTTTTAAGTTTGAACACAGGTCGCATTCTATTGTGCTAGCAATTTGAAACAGATCATCATAATGTACATTATCTATGAGGTGAGGGATGCAGTTAGTGTCCCTGCTGATTTTACCTGCAGGAAGTGCTGCCATCTCCAGCTCCTCCAAGACCGAGTTAGGGAACTGGAGCTGGAGTTGGAAGAACTTCGGATCATTCGGGAGGCAGAAGGGGTCATAGATAGCAGCTTCAGGGAATTAGTTACACCAAAGATTGGAGATAGGTGGGTAACTGTAAGAGGGACTGGGAAAAAGCAGTCAGTGCAGGGATCCCCTGCGGTCGTTCCCCTGAGAAACAAGTATACCGCTTTGGATACTTGTGGGGGGGACGACATGGGGTACGGGCCTCTGGCACGGAGTCTGTCCCTGTTGCTCAGAAGGGAAGGGGGGAGAGGAGCAGAGCATTAGTAATTGGGGACTCTATAGTCAGGGGCACAGATAGGAGATTTTGTGGGAGCGTGAGAGACTCACGTTTGGTATGTTGCCTCCCAGGTGCAAGGGTACGTGATGTCTCGGATCGTGTTTTCCGGGTCCTAAGGGGGGAGGGGGAGCAGCCCCAAGTCGTGGTCCACATTGGCACGAACGACATAGGTAGGAAAGGGGACAAGGATATCAGGCAGGCTTTCAGGGAGCTAGGATGGAAGCTCAGAACTAGAACAAACAGAGTTGTTATCTCTGGGTTGTTGCCCGTGCCACGTGATAGTGAGATGAGGAATAGGGAGAGAGAGCATTTAAACACGTGGCTACAGGGATGGTGCAGGCGGGAGGGATTCAGATTTCTGGATAACTGGGGCTCTTTCTGGGGAAGGTGGGACCTCTACAGACAGGATGGTCTACATCTGAACCTGAGGGGCACAAATATCCTGGGGGGGAGATTTGTTAGTGCTCTTTGGGGGGGTTTAAACTAATGCAGCAGGGGCATGGGATCCTGGATTGTAGTTTTAGGGTAAGGGAGAATGAGAGTATAGAGGTCAGGAGCACAGATTTGACGTCGCAGGAGGGGGCCAGTGTTCAGGTAGGTGGTTTGAAGTGTGTCTACTTCAATGCCAGGAGTATACGAAACAAGGTAGGGGAACTGGCAGCATGGGTTGGTACCTGGGACTTCGATGTTGTGGCCATTTCGGAGACATGGATAGAGCAGGGACAGGAATGGATGTTGCAGGTTCCGGGGTTTAGGTGTTTTAGTAAGCTCAGAGAAGGAGGCAAAAGAGGGGGAGGTGTGGCGCTGCTAGTCAAGTACAGTATTACGGTGGCGGAGAGGATGCTAGATGGGGACTCTTCTTCCGAGGTAGTATGGGCTGAAGTTAGAAACAGGAAAGGAGAGGTCACCCTGTTGGGAGTTTTTTATAGGCCTCCTAATAGTTCTAGGGATGTAGAGGAAAGGATGGCGAAGAATATTCTGGATATGAGCGAAAGTAACAGGGTAGTTATTGTGGGAGACTTTAACTTTCCAAATATTGACTGGAAAAGATATAGTTCGAGTACAATAGATGGGTCGTTTTTTGTACAGTGTGTGCAGGAGGGTTTCCTGAAACAATATGTTGCCAGGCCAACAAGAGGCGAGGCCACGTTGGATTTGGTTTTGGGTAATGAACCAGGCCAGGTGTTGGATTTGGAGGTAGGAGAGCACTTTGGGGACAGTGACCACAATTCGGTGACGTTTACGTTAATGGTGGAAAGGGATAAGTATACACCGCAGGGCAAGAGTTATAGCTGGCGGAAGTGGCAATTATGATGCCATTGGACGTGACTTGGGGGGGATAAGGTGGAGAAGTAGGCTGCAAGTGTTGGGCACACTGGATAAGTGGGGCTTGTTCAAGGATCAGCTACTGCGTGTTCTTGATAAGTATGTACCGGTCAGACAGGGAGGAAGGCGTCGAGCGAGGGAACCGTGGTTTACCAAGGAAGTGGAATCTCTTGTTAAGAGGAAGAAGGAGGCCTATGTGAAGATGAAGTGTGAAGTTTCGGTTGGGGCGATGGATAGTTACAAGGTAGCGAGGAAGGATCTAAAGAGAGAGCTAAGACGAGCAAGGAGGGGACATGAGAAGTATTTGGCAGGAAGGATCAAGGAAAACCCAAAAGCTTTCTATAGGTATGTCAGGAATAAGCGAATGACTAGGGAAAGAGTAGGACCAGTCAAGGACAGGGATGGGAAATTGTGTGTGGAGTCTGAAGAGATAGGCGAGATACTAAATGAATATTTTTCGTCAGTATTCACTCAGGAAAAAGATAATGTTGTGGAGGAGAATGCTGAGCCCCAGGCTAATAGAATAGATGGCATTGAGGTACGTAGGGAAGAGGTGTTGGCAATTCTGGACAGGCTGAAAATAGATAAGTCCCCGGGACCTGATGGGATTTATCCTAGGATTCTCTGGGAGGCCAGGGAAGAGATTGCTGGACCTTTGGCTTTGATTTTTATGTCATCATTGGCTACAGGAATAGTGCCAGAGGACTGGAGGACAGCAGATGTGGTCCCTTTGTTCAAAAAGGGGAGCAGAGACAAACCCGGCAAGTATAGACCGGTGAGCCTCACGTCTGTAGTGGGTAAAGTCTTGGAGGGGATTATAAGAGACAAGATTTATAATCATCTAGATAGGAATAATATGATCAGGGATAGTCAGCATGGCTTTGTGAAGGGTAGGTCATGCCTCACAAACCTTATTGAGTTCTTTGAGAAGGTGACTGAACAGGTAGATGAGGGTAGAGCAGTTGATGTGGTGTATATGGATTTCAGCAAAGCGTTTGATAAGGTTCCCCACGGTAGGCTATTGCAAAAAATACGGAGGCTGGGGATTGAGGGTGATTTAGAGATGTGGATCAGAAATTGGCTAGCTGAAAGAAGACAGAGGGTGGTGGTTGATGGGAAATGTTCAGAATGGAGTACAGTCACAAGTGGTGTACCACAAGGATCTGTTCTGGGGCCGTTGCTGTTTGTCATTTTTATCAATGACCTAGAGGAAGGCGCAGAAGGGTGGGTGAGTAAATTTGCAGACGATACTAAAGTCGGTGGTGTTGTTGATAGTGTGGAAGGATGTAGCAGGTTACAGAGGGATATAGATAAGCTGCAGAGCTGGGCTGAGAGGTGGCAAATGGAGTTTAATGTAGAGAAGTGTGAGGTGATTCACTTTGGAAGGAATAACAGGAATGCGGAATATTTGGCTAATGGTAAAGTTCTTGAAAGTGTGGATGAGCAGAGGGATCTAGGTGTCCATGTACATAGATCCCTGAAAGTTGCCACCCAGGTTGATAGGGTTGTGAAGAAGGCCTATGGAGTGTTGGCCTTTATTGGTAGAGGGATTGAGTTCCGGAGTCGGGAGGTCATGATGCAGCTGTACAGAACTCTGGTACGGCCGCATTTGGAGTATTGCGTACAGTTCTGGTCACCGCATTATAGGAAGGACGTGGAGGCTTTGGAGTGGGTGCAGAGGAGATTTACCAGGATGTTGCCTGGTATGGAGGGAAAATCTTATGAGGAAAGGCTGATGGACTTGAGGTTGTTTTCGTTGGAGAGAAGAAGGTTAAGAGGAAACTTAATAGAGGCATACAAAATGATCAGGGAGTTGGATAGGGTGGACAGTGAGAGCCTTCTCCCGCGGATGGATATGGCTGGCACGAGGGGACATAACTTTAAACTGAGGGGTAATAGATATAGGACAGAGGTCAGAGGTAGGTTCTTTACGCAAAGAGTAGTGAGGCCGTGGAATGCCCTACCTGCTACAGTAGTGAACTCGCCAACATTGAGGGCATTTAAAAGTTTATTGGATAAACATATGGATGATAATGGCATAGTGCAGGTTAGATGGCTTTTGTTTCGGTGCAACATCGTGGGCCGAAGGGCCTGTACTGCGCTGTATTGTTCTATGTTCTATGTTCTATTGCCCTTTAGAGTCCTAAAAGTAACAATAATCTTTTAAAAAAAAATTTAGAGTACCCAATTAATTTTTTCCAAATAAGGGGCTCTTTAGCGTGGCCAATCCACCTACCCTGCACATCTTTTGGTTGTGGGGGCCAAACCCATGCAAACACAGGGAGAATATGCAAACTCCACAAGGACGGTGACCCAGAGCCGGGATCGGACCTGGGACCTCGGCGCCGTGAGGCAACAGGGCTAACCCACTGCGCCATCGTGCTGCCCAAAACGAACAATAATCGAACCACCCAACCTCATTTTTTGCTCGTGAAAATGTTTCCATTTTTACAAAATCTATCCTAATAAACCAAATCTCGCCATCCCATCATTCTGGTATCCCCCTCCTGTATCTTTTCAACAGACCCAATATTCTGTGGTGTACTGTGGCGCCTTAAATGGTGAGAAAATGTGGTCACTACTAAAGATGGTGCATTTACTGCTCATCCTTAATGTTCCTTGAGGGGGTGTTGGTGAGCCATATTGTTGAACTGCTACAGTTTGTGTGGTGAAGTTGCTCCCACACTGATGTTGGGTAGGGAGTTCTGGGATTTTGACCCAGGGACCATGGAGAAAAGGTGATAGATGTTCAAGCTGGGCGGATGAGTGGCCTGGAGGGTACTTGAAGGTGTCCTTGTACACCCGTGATCCATGCCCTTCCATGTGGTGGAGGTCACAGGCTGGGAGGTGCTGCAAAGAATAGCGCGAAAGCTTTGATCCATTATAAATCAGGACCGACAAAGCTCATTTACATTATATTATTTACATTGAGGTTAGAGTGCTCCGCTGCATTTTTTTGTTTGTCGCCATGTGAAACACTCTTAATTCATCTACATTGCATACTATCCGTCATCTGTTTGCCTAATTCCCAAATACGTTGAAATCTCCTGGAATTTACCCTATGTGACTTTTCAGACTAGCTTTGCATCATTGACAAATTTAGACAATTGTGTCATAACTCTTCGGTCCAGATCATTTATGAAGATATCGAACAATAGAGGCTCCTGTGGTACCCCATGTAACAGTCTCACAGATGGATGATTACCCTCTGGCTTCTACCAGTCACCCAATTATGCATCCATTGTATAATATTTCCACCAACTCCAGCTTTTCTCACTTGTTTAAGTTTAGGGCATATTTCATTATATAACTGATTGGCATTCATCCCTGGCATTGCTTTCCAATACCATGTTCTTTTTAAATAAAGCATCTGCTTGTATAGGCAGCACAATAAGTATTACATGATTCATATCTATCTGGGCTGATGTAGCTAGGCAGGGTCAATCTGATGGCCTCCCAGCTCTGCCGCAGTGAAACAACATGTCAGGCTGAAATAACACCCCCACATCGATGTCTACCTCTCCACGACTACTGAAATGCCTGCCACATTCTTATTTATTACTCTTAAGCTCAGGGAAAGCTTCCCTTCATGCACTTTGTATTGTGAAGTAGAATGTTTAGTGAAGGATCATATAAATAGTTTTACTGTAGGAGAAGCTCAAAGGACACCTTCACTTGCACATTCGTAAAATAAAGCGTTTTTAAAAAAAGGTCAGCAACAGCCAATCAATCTGCGAGTAACAGGTCAGCGATATGAGCATAGCAACAGCTGAATCTGCGTCTCAGTGTATGAGCAAGTAATTACACATTAGTGTCAGCATTATTGAATAGGTGATTACAAGTCAGCAAGCATATATGTAACAGCAGGTAAAGAGGATTTAAATCAAGCAACCTGGGGTCTCGGAGTTATAAGATTTCAATTGACTGGAATTTATGCTGAGTAATATTAACAATCAGTAGGAAATTAATTTGTCTGCTATTTTAATGGAGATGTTGAACTGTTTATTTTAACGCATTTTATTGTATTCCAAGGTGCTGCTAGCAATATTGTGCAATGTCATTTCTCGCTCATTAAATTTGAATGGCAATTGAAGAAAATGTTTAGAGGTGCCCGTGTTACATGTTTGGTACCAGTGACTGATAGTTACTGGCTGCACATCATGTTCAACGCAGGAATGGGAATTTATTTAGCAATTAAGCTGCAGCTTAACGTGACCAAACAAAACAAGCCAACAAAATCCTTACTGCGAATTTGGAAAACGTGGAATTTGGCTCACGTGATAAGCATAGTTAAACGTAAATTAATCAGACAGAATAACAGTCATTCTTTCTTCCATTGTTAGTCGGGCCACATTTGACTTGCATTTAGTTGTCACTTTTCAGGGATATTAATGTTTTGCCGCCGCTCAAATCGAGAAAGGAGAATGCAGAAGAATTAACTGACAGCCACGGTTAACTCGCAATTATTTCACTTGCGTCTGGAGCACCAAGTTTGGTCTTCATGTTTAGAAGACATGGAGATTGATGAGGACCATCAGATCTGATAGTTTCAATTCCACCCCTGCCACAAAACCTATTGCAGCCGAACATTTTACTCAACTCAGGCTGGTGACCCTCAGTTCAAGGGAGGCCACATAGTGCTCTTCATGTTTTATCTCGTTTGACTTAACCTTTTTTACCACCATTCCACCGCCCCCCCCCCCCCACCATCCCATATCCCCTTCCTTCCCTCCACCCTCCTGCCACCCCCCCCCCCCTTATCCAATACCCCCCCCCCCCCTCCCCCACCTCACTTTCTAACTGATCCTGATTTATGGGTGGGCAGTCAGCAGGAGACCTCACCTGTACAAACAGTGTGCATTGAGTTGTTTATTGTACTAACTAGACTACATGCAGAGGGCTTGCATTCTACATTTGCAAAGGAGGTGCTGAAAAGGTTTGTACATCAGTGCTGGCAGAACTCTGGAAGTAAAAAGCTGAACCAGATGGCCGGATTTCGATGGGAAATACTATCAGTTCTTCAAGATACGCACTTAACTTTGTTGACATGGTTGAGATAGTCCCCAATTTTAACTCACCCGGCTCACTGATTGGCAGAAGAGGATCGGGGTGGGGTGGTCAAAATATTGTGAATAAACATGCCCAACCCAATTCCGGGCCGCCATAATATTGATGATAGTGATTTGGGCCCTGCACAAGGTACGGTCCCTCTAACAGTAGGCAGTGGTCTCATTTAACACCAAATGTCAGAGCCCAGTTATATCATTGGCACCACCACTCATTTTTAAACTCTCCACAGGGGTAGCTCCACATTTTCCACTGTCTGGCAATCGCAAAAGAGCAAAAATGTATCCACAGGCCAGAACAGGCCCAGGTAGGTTTTGAGACTTCACCTGTTTCTAAGTATGGAGCAGGAGGCTCAAGAGTTTGTTCTGGTAATCCACAGATTTTAGATCCAATTTATCATGCTCTCTGCCCCCTCCACCATCACCACCCACCTCCCTTCCCCAAGCAGGACCCTGGTCTTTGAAGGTCCTCCCTCCACACTGGGTGCCAAAGGCAGGCACCATGAGCCACTAGTGCTGCCTCCTGCTACTAATTACCACACCTGCCAGCCGACTAGAGTTAATCTGATTAGCTACTGGGCAGGGGACTGCTTTGCGTTACTTAAATAAGGGCTCTCCAATTAAGGACCCCACATCTCCAGTTTCTGTGCGCACAATTTTGACTCCCACTCTCCCGCACCTGACCACACTCACTTATCTTGCCCTCAAACCTTCACGGAGTCTGATCTATAAAAGTTCAAGATTTTAATCTCGTTCGGTTGAGTAACTCAATGCACATTTCCCACATGCAGCAGCTCCAGTTCAGCTACATGTGCTCAATGCCTATAGGTCGTTCTAAAATAAGATGAAGAGATGTATGTCATTGATAGGCGTGTTTTATACATTAACCTGCTTGTTTGCCACACAGTAAATTTCAAAGCCGATTCATAAGCCCTGTTCTTTCCTTTCCTTTCAGTGGAGAGTGACTATCGTGCTTTGATCTCCCCTTTACCTCTTACAATTGGGCATTCAATAACAACATCTAATAATTTAAAATGTGGGTTAAAATGTTAATATATCTGTGGAAGCACGGCTTTTGGATCATCATTTTCACTTTCGTGAAACCACTCACAAATTCAAAGAACAAAGAACAATACAGCACAGGAACAGGCCTTTTGGCCCTCCAAGCCTACACCGGTCATGATACCAACCTTGGCCAAAGCCCTCAGCACTTCCTTGTGACGTATCCCTCTATACCCATCCTATCCATGTATTTGTCAAGATGCTTTTTGGACACTGTTAATGTATCTGCTTCCACAATGTCCCCTAGCAACGCATTCCAGGCACTCACCACCATCTTGTGCAAAAAACTTGCCTCGCACATCTCCTCTAAACTTTGCCCCACGGGCCTTAAACTTATGCCCCCTGGTGACTGACCCCTCCACCCTGGGAAAGAGTGCCTGCCCATCCACTCTATCCATGCCCCTCATAATCTTGGTGGCCTCTATTAGGTCACTCCTCAATCTCTGTCGTTCTAATGAAGGCAGTCCAAGTTAATTCAGCCTCACCGCATAGCTAACATCCTCCAGACCAGGCAACATCCTGGTAAGCCTTCTCTGCACCCTCTCCAAAGCCTCCACATCCTTCTGGCAGTGTGGCGACCAAAATTGTGCGCAATATTACAAGTGCGGCCTTACCAAGGTTCTATACAACTGCAGCATGACTTGCCAATTTTTATACTCAATGCCCCGTTCAATGAAGGCAAGCATTCCGTATGCTTTCTTGACTATCTTGCCCACTTGTGCTGCCACTTTTGAAGATCTGTGGACTTGCATGCCCACATCTCTCTGACTTTCTATATTCCTAAGAGCTTGTCGATTACAGTATATTTCCCCTCTATGTTAGACCTACCAAAATGCCTTACCTCACGTTTGTTTGGATTAAACTCCATTTGCCATTTCTATGCCCAAGTCTCCAAACTATCTATGTCCTGCTGTATCCTCTGACAATCCTCAACACTATCTGCCACTCCACCAATCTTAGTGTCATCCGCAAACTTACTAATCAGATTAGCTACCAAATCGTTTATGTATACTACAAACAACAGAGGCGCCAGCACAGATCCTTGTGGAACACAATGGGTGGGATTCTCCGATCCGGCGGAGAGGTAGGTGAATCCCGCCCCGCCGGCTGCCGAATTCTCTGGCGGGAATCGCGCTGCGCCAGTCGGCGGGCTCCCCCCAGCGATTCTCCGGCCCGCGATGGGCCGAAGTCCCGCCGTTCTATGCAGGTCCCGACGGCGTAAATTGGAGTTGGTTCCTTACCGGCGGGACCTGGTGGCGCGGGCGGGCTCCGGTGTCCTGGCCCTGGGGGGTGCCTCCACGGTGGCCTGGCCCGCGATCGGGGTCCACCGATCCGTGGGCGGGCCTTTGCCGTGGGGGCACTCTATTCCTACGCACCAGCCGTGTAAGCCTCCGCGATGGCTGGCGCGAAGGTGAACCCCCCCTGCGCATGTGTGGGGATGACGTCAGCAGCCGCTGACGCTCCCGCGCATGCGCAGACACGCGTCGGCCGGCGGAGGCCCTTCGGCCCCGGCCAAAAGCCTTCCACTTCGGCTGGCGGGGCGCAAACCACTCCAACACCGGCCTAGCCCCTGAAGGTGCGGAGGATTCCGCACCTTTCGGCGGCCCGACGCCAGGGTAGTTCCCGCCACTCCACTGCGCCGTTTCTGCCCATCCCGCCGATTCCCAGAGAATCCCGCCCCACTAGTCAAGACCTTCCTTTCAGAAAAATACCCTCCTGTTGCTACCCTTTGCCTTCTGTGACCAAGTCAGTTCTGTATCCATCTTACCACCTCACCTCTGATTGCGTGTGACTTCACCTTTTGAGACAAATGTATAGAATGATGTTTTCATGGGTTTATGATGCATCCAGTTTTCGCCCTCCATGAGCCATTTACAGTGGGGGCGATTTTCTCAGAAATTGGCAAAGGCCGATGGCGGCCGGGAAAAGCGCCATTGAGCCCACTGACGGCAACAGCGGCTTTTTGCAACATATAGTACACCGCTCAGTGCCAAACAGTTCCATCCGGTGCCAAACAGTTCCATCCATGGTTTCCATGGCTTACCGCTGGCAGGGCCGTCTCTGATTCGCCTGTCCGCCACCACCGCAGTGGAGCAATCATCAGGCCGCCATATTTAAAGGCCGTCCCAGTGCATAGCAGCCACACTTTACAGGTCGTCAGGAAACGATGGGAGCCAGGAAATCTGTTCCCAACCTTTTGGACACCTCCCTGGAGAGATTGCTCAGTGCTGTGGAGGCCAGCATCAATATCGTCTACCTGCATTCAGAACAGAAACCGAGCAGCAAGGTGACAAACCCAGCATGGAAGCCAGCAGCAACCAAAGTCAGTGCCAATGTTCTGCATAAGAGAAACCCAATTAAGTGTGCGAAGAGGATAAATAATCTCCTATGTTCTGCAGGCTAAGCCACTTTTCCCATCACTCTCAACACACAGGAGGTGGTGGCAGAGTGTTATTGTCTAGCACACCAGAGGCCCAGCGTAACGCTCTGGGGACCCAGGTTCAAACCCCGCCACTGCAGATGGTGAAATTTGAATTCAATAAAAATATGGAATTAAAGTCCAATGGTGACCACCATTATCGATAGTCATAAAAACCCATCTGGTTCACTGATGTCCTTCAGGGAAGGAAATCTGTCTTCCTTACCTGGCCTGACCTACATGTGACTCCAGATCCACAGCAATGTGGTCGACTCTTAACTGCCCCCCCCAAGGGCAATTAGGGATGGGCAATAAATGCTGGCACGATTCCCACGTTCCATGAATAAATAAAAAAAACACACTCACAGACCCATCACACGTCCACAGGGATCTCACTCACTGCCAGCTCAAGGGACACCGCCACTCGTTCTCCAATACACATCTTCTGCGTGTTGTGTCTTCATCAACTCGTTGGTCCCACTCACCATCCACACATGCCAGGCATATGCCCTGGCACATGCCCTGCTTACACTCTCTCCATCTGTTTTCATGCAGAACAAGCTAGCACACAGCAAGGGGGAGAGATCGCAGGGGGCAGAGGACAGAGCCATCTCGAGCCATCTCGAGGACAGAGCCATCCAGCTGGCCAGGGAGGATGTCAACACAGGAGCAGTTGACGTCAGGATCCAGCACTGCAACACTCATCAGACAACAGTCAGGTCCCCTGTTTCTCAGGCCCATACCAAACACTAATAGCCTCTCCTTTCTTTCACAGCCATTTCTGGGAAGCAGCCCTGAGAGTCCACTAGTCAGGTCCCTGACTCCATCTCCGATAGTGCCACAGAGGAGAGATTCATAGAATGATAGAATTTACAGTGCAGAAAGAGGCCATTCGGCCCATCGAGTCTGCATCAGCCCTTTGAAAAGAGCACCCTACCTAAGCCCAAACCTCCACCCTATCCCTGCAACCCAGTAACCCCACCTAACCTTTTTTTTGGACACTAAGGGCAATTTGGCATGGCCAATCCACCTAACCTGCACAACATTGGACTGTGGGAGGAAACCGGAGCACCCGGAGGAAACCCACGCAGACACTTGGAGAACGTGCAGACTCCACACAGACAGTCACCAAACTGGGAATCGAACCTGGGACCCTGAAGCTGTGAAGCAACTGTGCTAACAATTGTGCTACCGTGCCCTCCACACAGACCCTCACAGCACCGAGGACCCGGATTCGATCCCAGCCCCTGCTGGTATCCATCAGTGTCAGCACCAGAGGGCAGCAGGGCTTCTTGAGCTCATTCGAGCTGCCCTTCTATCCCATGGAAGAGGCTGGGTACCCAAAGGAAGAACAGCTGGTGTATACTCCGGGGCCATCCACGCAGGTGTCTCTACCATCTGAATCCCCTTTCTGTGACAGCTTTAGATAGAAACAGTTCCACAAGCTGAGGAGGTGGCATTGCTACACTGCAGGACCCCAAAAAGCAGGCCAGAGCCCTCCAAGTCAACATCCACCGAGGTCAACACAGACTATAGGGCGTGTGTTAGGCCCGGGGGCCAGCCCGCCGATCGGTGGGCCCCAATCGCAGGCCAGACCCCATCAGAGGCCACCCTGGCGAAGGAGACCCCCTCCCCCCCCACCCACAGGCCGCCCCCCCCCCAGCATTCCCGCAGAGTTCCCGCCGGCAGCGACCAGGGGTGGACGGCGCCGGCGGGAACGTTTCGTGTCGTAGCGGCCGCTCGGCCCATCTGCCCGGAGAATCGCCGCTTGCCGGTTCTCTGAGCGGCCCGGTGCGAATCGCACGCCGCTGGTTTGGGATGGGGTGGGAGAATCGCTTGGGGAGGGTCTGGGGGGCGTGGCGCGATTCACGCGGCGCCCCGGCGATTCTCCCCTCCGGCGTGGGGGGGGGGGGCGGGGGGGGGAGAATAGCGCCCCATGTCTTTCCATTAGCCTTGACCTTGTCAATATCCTGCCTCATGAAGCCGCTCACCCCCTCATATTTGAGTTGAACCATCAGTCCATGATGACTCCCTCCACTCCACACTGCCCAAGGCCCAGCAGCAAAATAGATCTCCAGGAACGGTGCTTTTCACACTTGACAGTCAATCCTCGGTACCTCCAAATCAACTCCCAGTATTTCTTCCATCTTCCGCCTCCAGTCTTTCCTCGGCCCCAGGAAACTAGGATTCACCCCCTGGAGTCAACCCCATGGGACTCTGGAATATTCCCCTGATAACCTTCCTGCGTTACTCTGGTACCCTTCAAATGTTACCTCAGCCTCCCTTGAGTGACCCCTTTGGCCTCCCTCAGGTGTTACTCCAGCCCCCCTCCAGTGTTACCCCAATCTCCCTTCAAGTGAACACCAGTAGCCGAGTCAAGCCTGGTGTCCCCCAAGTCAGCCGTGTTACACCTGAGTCAACCCCTCCCGAATACATGGAGGAGCTCAATGAGTGCTGCCTCTCAGCTGCCGTCGGAAGGAGTGTCCGCCAGGTACACGTCTTTCGAAGCCAGTCGTAATTCATGCCACCCTGACATCATGCCACCATGGATGGAATATTTGATGGAGTGGGGCATGATTCCGGCATATAGGTCTGATAATGAGATGCAAATGTATTATAATGATGTTCCCAGCCTTGGAGGGTGGGAAACGTGGTCAGCCACTGATGCGGGGGAGGGGACAATGATGACACACCAACATAAAACCTGACTTCTCCCTATAATTTCTGCTCCCGTCACCGCCTGATGCGAAGAGGGGTGGGAAATCTAGCCATTTTGTTTCACACAACAAAACTCTGATACTTATCTTAGATTTAAATTGGCGGCACGGCTTGGGAACTATAGTTCTTGGCAGGCCTCAAGTCTTCTGCAAGGGAGAAGGGCCCAAACCAATAAAAAGATCCCAAACCTGTGGGTGGGACAGAAAATGTCACAGAAGAAGGTCCCAGGCAGAGTTAAACATCGGGATCAAGGATTGATCTATTGAGTGAAGGTTGTCGTCAGGGGCAGAGAAAAGGCTCCAAGTAAAAGAAAGCTGCG
Source organism: Scyliorhinus torazame (assembly GCF_047496885.1). Lineage (NCBI taxonomy): Eukaryota > Metazoa > Chordata > Chondrichthyes > Carcharhiniformes > Scyliorhinidae > Scyliorhinus > Scyliorhinus torazame. Next base: position 280,452,968 of record NC_092710.1, on the reverse strand, counting down.
AGGAGTAGGTGGGAAGTGAAGTAGGCTGGAGAGAAGCTCAGAAGATTTGACAGGGCAGCCGAAGGTTGGTGGTTACATGCTGCAGGCCATAAGGGCAAAGCTACCCTTTGGATTGGTGGTGTGCTGCTTGGCACAGCCAAAGATCTGAAAGTGTGCTTGGAAGGTGAAGCTTGAATGTACACGAACCACCAGGGTAAAGGAAACTCAGAAGGTGAAATTGAAACCCTGGAGGTGGATCCTTGCTGAAGCTGTCAGAGTAGGAGTAATGTTCGGAGAGAATTATAAGATGGGTTCTTCAAATGTGGAAATTGGAAACCCTTGCGAGAAAGACAAAGAGCATTAATTTCCGCCCCACCACACAACGTGTTTTCTGGTGCTGTAGGCAGCTCGCCATTGGTTGCCAGAAGGATTTCCCAGCCCCACCGATGCCGTTTTGCATGACTCACCCATCATGCTATCAGGGGACACGCTGCGGGTGGGGAGGTGGGAGGGCATGCCTTCAACCGACCCAGAAGATACCACAAGCAGGAAGGGTTGGAAAATCCAGCTCAGTGAGACCAGTTGGCTCATGGCGTTGTTGCCCTCTGCTGGCATCAATAGATGACACAGGCAAATAAGTACTCACTGCAAGTTTGATTTATACTTAACTCACTTAAGACTTCAGTTCTGTGCTGATTTAAACAATTACATCAGTTTCAAGACTCACAACTTTAACCAAAGTACACGACCCGGTAGAGAGAATGTGGCCAGGCTCACTCTGAAAGGTGTGCGCTGTGAGGTTTCAAACTCAGGGTCCTGTCTTGTAAATGTTGAACCCAGGGTTATTGCTGCCAAAATCTCAGAAGCAGCTTCTTTTTATAAGGTTTACATTTAAAAATCCTGTAGTATATAGGCATCATTCATTCTTGAGAAAGCCTTGTTCTCGCTGTTCCAAAACAAAGTATTATCAGTGAAATGTCCAGTTGCAAAATGTTGTCCTCCGGTTCTCACAAAAGTAATTCTGCTTAAACTGCAGGTTCCACACCCACACAAATTTGTTAGCCTCTTTTACCATCATGCCCCATGGCACAATGTTAGCCATTGTCCTCTTTTACCATCATGCCTCATGGAACAATGTTAGCCGTCTTGCCCATCAACAGCATGACAAGTGTCTGGGTGAGTTGAGATATCCACAGTATCTGCATTGGTCGCATCTGTCATTTACTTTGGAGTGTGGTTTGTCTGTCCACATTTCGTCCGTTGTTTCATATGCTTTCCCAGAATATTAGGGTATAAGATAGATATGGTACATTGTTTTATCTTTTCAAATTTGTATGCGTCTGTAAAGAACAGGGAACATTTGAATTTGTTTTTTGTGTTGAACTACGTGCTGTTAGGTGAATTGGACATTCTGAATTCTCCCTCCGTGTACCCAAACAGGTGGCGACGAGTGGATTATTATTATTAATATTAAGATCTTTCCAACTTTTTGGCTGGGGTAATTTTTCTTATTTAATAAATGTCATTTTGTTAAAGGTTCATCAACGATGAATTTGTTTAGTAGCTTATCTCCTAGGGATAAAAATATCTCCAAAAATAAAAGTGAGGGGGCTGGATTCTCCATCCTGCGCCAGATTTCTGGCTCAGCACGCCGGCTGGGTTTCCCATTGTGGGGCAGCCCATGCTGTCGGGAACCCCCCCCCCGGCTCCCGGCAAAATGGAGCATCCTGACGGCGGAGAATCCAGCCCATGATTTATCAAGCTTTCAGTCGGGTATCTGACTTGGCCAGTAATAAACCAGCTGGAATCGTAACACACACCATGATTTTCATAATTTATACTGTGCTTTAAATTTAATCTGATCACATGTGAACTTTGTTATATTACCCTTGGTGATAATATGTCGTGTTCTTTGCCATTTGCTCCAGAATGGTCCGTCGGGTTGATGACAAAGAATCCACCAATCATTAGATTGAAATAAAATTTATTTATTGTATAACGATTAATAAAATGAAGTTTGCCCACGTTACTGAGCTACAGTTAATAATAAAGGAATGTTGAATCTGTCTAGCAGTAATCAATAATCTAGTAGCCACTCATAATATCCTCGTGTTAACTCTCTCTAATCTACTCCTCGTGCTGTTCTCAAGCTTTCTCCTTTGCTAATGACCCAGCATTCCCTGAGGTTTGATCTATATACAGAGAAATGGTGGTTCCCTCTAGTGTTTGAATTACACAGAGATGTAATAATTAACCCTTCACTAACTTGCCTATATACAGATCATTACAAACATCATTTCAGTCAGGAAAGGATCTTTTAGCCACTGATCCTATGGTGAATTTCTAATAACCCTGAATCCCATTTTTTGACATGAACTGTTACCCAGGCTACTAAACTGTTTCACATATGTACCACACACATACTCCCATCAAAAAAAATCCTCCTTCATTTTCTATTTTCTTTTCCTGTCCTTAATTTGTAAATTTGATGTGATTTGAAAATATTGAATTCTGCACAGAGCAAAAATTATTACTCGGATCCAATTTGTCTAAACCTTTTATTTTTGGTTTGCAGGACTCTAATTTTCTCTACCCTTTTGATCACATAAATTTGAAATGGAAATATTTGAAATGAAAGACACGTTTGGGCCTACTGTACAGAGGATTGTTAGTAGTTCTCAGTTTCTTGGGGCACACCTGCAGGTCGGGATGACCATATAAATAAATCTCGACAGGATCAGAATTCACTTGTATTTGTACAGCATCTTGAACATAGAAAAATGTTCCAAGGTGCTCAGCACAGGTATAGTCAGACAGTAAAGATGGCATTTGAACAAAATTGCTCGCCAGTTACATTTCCTGCTCCAATAATGGGTGCAGCTTGCTTCATTGATGTGCCAGCCCATATGCTCCACATCACCAAGAATGTGAGTGGATAAATGAGATGAGCCAACACAGATCCAACCACTTGGCTAACTGTCCTTTGCCAGTGGGAAATTCCCTCTATTTGGTCCATCTCAAATCTTTTCCAAGTAAGTCAGTAAAGTAGAATTGTCTGCTGCTACCTCAGGGAACTATCTTATGCCCTTGAAGTGGATTCCGTTACACAAGGCATTCTCTTACACAGATTATTTCCATGCCTACTATACTTTCGCTGCGGCTCGGTTTGGTGAATTATGTGGCAACGTCTTAATGCCTAGTCCAGAGATATATTTCAGAACTCTGCAGTACAGAAGGATCTAGATGTCCCAGAACAAAATGTTTGTTTCCAAGTGATTAGGAAGGCAAGTGAAAGGTTGTTGCTTATTGCAAGGGGAGTGGAATCTAAAAGTTGGGATGCTTTGCTACAGTCGTAAAGGGCATTGGTAAACATGACGGGCAGGATTCTGTGCTCGCCCAGATGCATGTCTCTTGGCGGCGCGACGTTCACTGGCAGCGGATTCTCTGTTCCTGCTGCTTGTCAATGGGATTTCCCATTGAAGCCACCCCATGCTGCCGGGAACCCCACGGGTAGGGGTGCATTGTCGGCAGGAACAGAGAATCCTAACGGTGAATACCAGCTGACATCTGGAGTAAGTTTTGGTGTCCATACTTAAGACAGGAAGCAGTTCAGAAAATGTTTGCTCATCTGATTCCTGGGATGAAGTGTTTATCTTATGGGCAATCGTTGAACAAGTTGGGGGCCCCGTACCTATTGGAGTTTAGAAGAATGAGAGGTGACCTTATTGAAACATGTAAGAGGCTGAGGGGACTTGACGGCATGGATGCTGAAAGGATGCTTCCCCTTGCAGGAGTGACCAGGTTTAGCTCAGTTAACTAGACAGCTGGTTCGTGATGCAGAGCAAGGTCAACAGCGTGAGTTCAAAACCTGTACCGGCTGATGTGATTCACGAAGGCCCCCATCTTCTTGACCTTGGGCCTTGCCTGAGGTGTGGTGACCCTCAGGTTAAATCACCACCAAGAATGAGGAGGAGATCGCTTAAAAATCTATAAAATTCGAACAGGGCTAGACAGGGTAGATGCAGGAAGGATATTCCCGATGATGGGTGTGTCCAGGGGTCAGAGTCAGAGGATATGGGATAAACCATTTAGGGCAGAGTGAGGAGAAACTTCTTCACCCGATTGGGGAGCCTATGGAATTCGTTACCACAGAAAATAGTTGAGCCCAAAACAATAATGTTTACAAGAAGGAGTCAGATATAGTTCTTGGGTTAAAAGGATCAAAGGATATGGAAAGAAATCGGGAACAGGTCACTGAGTTAAATGATCAGCCATGATCATAATGAATCGAAGAGCAGGTTCACAGGGCCAAATACTCTCCTCCTGGACCTATTTTCTATGTTTCTATGTATCTATGCTTCTAGAGCCCATGAAGTAGATGAAAGTAAAACGTTTAACTGTCCCAAAAGCTTCTTTAAAAAGCTATGGAGAGAGGTTAAGTGTGTAATGGGATAGGGTGGGTAAGGTAAGTGGGTAAAAAGATGAAGGGGGTAAGAAATATGGATAAGGAGGTAGAGTGTGCAAGGATGGATAAATGGATAAAGAGATAAGGTGGATATGATAAATTGATGGGGAGGGGCAGGTTTCTTTTGGGGGATTTGGGGCATCATAGTGGGTGTCGTGTGGTGGTTAGGTAGTTGGGTGGCGGGTGCTAGTTCGATTGGGTTGGAAGGGAAAGGGAAGCAAGAGGAGTTAAGGGGTTGGGGGGAGCCAGGGGTGTGAGTCGGGGGGTTGAAAGTGAGAAATGGGAAGGTGGTCAGTTATATAGTTATCAATGTGTCAATTGTCCTTTTAAGGGCAATACAGCAGAGTGAGGGTCACCTGCCTAGATGATCAATCAGGACTCAGAGTGGGGAATGAACGCAGGGCGAGGACTGCTTTTAGGAAGAGGCATTCCAGAACTAGGTATGGACATGCTACTGCTCTTGTAGATCCATGTAAATGGATAATATGTGAAGGCCCTGAAAGTGCATCATTATATCTGGCGATGAGGATAAATTATCCTGACACTTCCTTTGACCCAAATCCTGAGTATCCATTTTGAACAATAGAACCAGAGAAAAGATACAGCACATAAAGGGGCCATTCGGCCCATCTTGTCCATGCCAACCCAAAGACACCCAGGTGCTCTTTCTAATCCTATCTTCCTTCACACGGCTCACAGCCCTGCAGCTTACTGTATTTAAGGTCCAAATCCAGGTACTTTTAAAAATTGTTTAGAGTCTCTGCCTCGACAATCAACTCAGGGAGAAAATTCCAGACATCCACCACCCTCTGCATAAAAAGGTTTTCTCTCATGTCCCCTCTAATCCTTCTGCCACTTAGCTCGAGTCCAAGACCTCTGGTTTTTGAATTCTCTACCAAGTTAAACAGTTTTCTCCTGACTACTTCATCTCTCGATAACTCTCCAGGGTCTGATAATCTTCATCCCAGAGTACTTAAGGAAGTGGTCCTAGAAATGATAGATCCATTGGTGATCATTTTCCAAAATTCTTTGGACTCTTGAATGGTTCCTACAGATGAAGGGTAACTAATATAACCCCGCTATTCAAAAAAGGAGGTAGAGAGAAAACAGGGAACTATAGGCCAGTAAACCTAATGTCGGCAGTAGGGAAGTTGTGAGAGTCCATTATCAAGTATTTCATAGCACAGTGTTTGGAAAGCAGTGGTATAATCAGACAAAGTCAGCATGGATTTATGAAAAGGAAATCATGCTTGACAAATCTACTAGAATTCTTTGAAGGTGTAACTAGTAGAGTTAACCAGGAAGAATGTGATTTATTTAGACTTTCAGGAGGTTTTCGACAAGGTCTCACAGAGCAGAATATTATTTGAAGTTAAAGTGCATGGGATTGCGGGTAATGTCCTGAAATGGATAGAAAGCTGGTTAGCAGACAGGGAACAAAAAGTTGGATTAAATGGGCTTTTTTCCGATTAGCAGGCAGTGACTAGTGGGATTTCGCAGACATTCTGCTAGGATCCCAACTGTTCACATTATCCATTGATGATTTGGATGAGGGAACTAAATGATCTCCAAATTTGGGTGGGAGGGTGAGCTGTGAGGAAGAGGTAGAGATGTTTTAGCAGCATTTGGACAGGCTGAGTGAGTGAGAATATGCATGGCAGATGCTGGATAATGTGGATAATGTGAGGTTATCCACTTTGGTAGCAAAAATAGGCAGGCAGATTATTATTTGAATGGGTGTAAATTGAGAGAGGTAGATACTCAATGAAACCTTTGTGTCCTCGTACATCAGTCACTGAAAGTAAGCACGAAGGTACAGCAGGCAATAAAGACCAGAAGACGATAAGACCATAAGACATAGGAGCAGAATTAGGCCACTCGGCCCATCTAGTCTGCTCCGCCATTCAATCATGGCTGATATTTTCTCATCCCCATTCTCCTGCCTTCTCCCCATAACCCTTGATCCCCTTATTAATCAAGAGCCTACCTATCTCTGTCTTAAAGACACTCAGTGAATTGGCCTCCACAGCCTTCTGCGGCAAAGAGTTCCACAGATTCACCATCCTCTGGCTGAAGAAATTCCTCCTCACCTCTGTTTTAAAGGATCGTCCCTTTAGTCTGAGATGGTGTCCTCTGGTTCTAGTTTTTCCTACAATTGGAAACATCCTCTCCACATCCACTCTATCCAGGTCTCGCAGTATCCTGTAAGTTTCAATATGATCCCCCCTCATCCTTCTAAACTCCAACGAGTACAGACCCAGAGTCCTCAACCGTTCCTCATACAACAAGTTCTTCATTCCAGGGATCATTCTTGTGAACCTCCTCTGAACCCTTTCCAAGGCCAGCACATCCTTCCTTAGATACAGGGCCCAAAATTGCTCACAATACTCCAAAAGGGGTCTGACCAGAGCCTTATACAGCCTCATAAGTATACCCCTGGTCTTGTATTCTAGCCCACTTGACATGAATGCTAACATTGCATTTGCCTTTTTAACTGCCAACTGAACCTGCACATTAACCTTAAGAGAATTGTGAACAAGGACTCCCAAGTCCCTTTGTGCTTCTGATTTCCGAAACATTTCCCCATTTAGAAAATAGTCTATGCCTAAATTCCTCCTTCCAAAGTGCATAACCTCACACGTTTCCACATTGTATTCCATCTGCCACTTCATTGCTCACTCTCCTAGCTTGCCCAAGTCCTTCTGCAGCCCCCTTGCTTCCTCATTACTACCTGTTCCTCTACAGATCTTTGTTTCATCTGCAAACCTAGCAACACTGCCTTCAGTTCCTTCTTCCAGATCATTAATGTATATTGTGAAAAGTTGTCCCAGCAGTGACGCCCTGAGGCACACCACTAGTCATCGGCTGCCATCCTGAAAAAGACCCCTTTATCCCCACTCTCTGCCTTCTGCCAATCAGCCAATCCTCTATCCATGCCAGGATCTTACCCTTAACATCATGAGCTCTTAACTTATTTAACAGTCTCCTATGCGGCACCTTGTCAAAGGCCTTCTGGAAATCTAAATAAATCACGTCCACTGGTTCTCCTTTGTCTAACTTCCTTGTTACCTCCTCAAACATGACAGATTTCTCAGACATGATCTCCCTTTGACAAAGCCGTGCTGACTCAGTCCTATTTTACCATACACTTCCAAGTATTTCGCGATCTCATCTTTAATAACAGACTCTAAAACCTTACCAATGACTGAAGTCAGGCTAACCGGCCTATAATTTCCCGTCTTCTGCCTCCCTCCCTTCTTAAACAGCGGTGTTACATTAGTCACTTTCCAGTCCTCTGGGACCCTTCCTGCCTCCAGTGATTCCTGAAAGATCACCACCAATGCCTGCACAATCCCTCAGCTATCTCTTTTAGGACCCTGGGGTGTATACCATCCGGTCCAGGTGTCTTATCCACCTTCAGACCTTTCAGCTTCTCCAGAACTTTCTCCTTAGTGATGGCCACTGCACTCACCTCTGCCCCCTAATTCAGCTGGAGCTCTGGCATCACACTGGTGTCTGCCACCATGAAGACCGATGCAGAGTAACTATTCAGTTCGTCTGCCATTTCTTTGTTTCCTATTATTACTTCTCCAGCCACGTTTTCCAGTGATCCAATGTCTATTTTGCCTCTCACTTACCTGTTATATATTGAAAAAAACTCTTCCTTTATATTACCAGCTGACTTGCACTCATATTTCATCTTCTCTCCCCTTATTACTTTTTTAGTTGTCCTCTGCTCGCTTTTAAATGATTCCCAATCCTCTTGCTTCCCACTAATCCTTGCCACTTTGTATGCTTTTTCTTCTGCTTTTATGCTGTCCTTGACTTCCCTCGTCAACCATGGATGCCTTGTCCTTGTCCTGCCCTTAGCATGTTTCCTCCCCCTTGGGATGAATTTCTGCTGTGCCTCCTGAATAACCCCCCAAAAACCATTGCTGTTCCACTGTCTTCCGTGCTAGTTTCCTTTTCCAACAACTCTGGCCAGCTTCTCCCTCATGTCTTTGTAGTTACCCTTATTTATTTGTAATACCGCTACAGAGAATCATAGAATTTACAGTGCAGAAGGAGGCCATTCGGCCCATTGAGTCTGCACTGGCCCTTACAAAGAGCACTGTACTGAGCCCACTTACCGTAATCCACTGAATATTTTGTAGACACTAAGGACAATTTAGCGTGGCCAATCGCCTAACCCGCACATCTTTGGACTGCGGGAGGAAACCGGAGCACCCGGAGTAAACCCACGCAGGCACAGGGAGAACGTGCAGACTCCGCACAGACAGTGACCCAAGTCGGGAATCGAACCTGGAACCCTGGAGCTGTGAAGCAACTGTGCTAACCACTATGCTACCGTGGTGCCCCGCATCTGATTGCAGCTTCTCCCTCTCAAACTGCATGGTAAATTCTATCAGATTGTGGTCACTGCTGCCTAAGGGTTCCTTCACCTTAAGACCCCTAATCAAGTCTGCCTCATTACACATCGCCAAATCCAGAATTGCTTGTTCACTAGTGGGCTCTACCACAAGCTGTTCCAAAAAACCATCTCTTAAACATTCCACAAGTTCATTTCCTTGGGATCCACAACCAACCTGATTTTCCCAGTCCACGTGCCTCTTGAAGTCGCCCATAATTATTGTTGTATTGCCTTTTTTACATACTTTCTCTATCTCTTGATTTATTTTCTGCCCTGCATCTTGACTACTGCTAGGGGGCCTGTACATAACTGCCATCAGGGTCTTTTTACCTTTGCGATTCCTCAACTCTACTCACAGAGATTCTATGCCTTCTGATTCTATATCGCTCCTTGCTATCGATTTAACTTCATTCCTTACTAACAATGCAACCCCGCCCCCTTTGCCCATCTGCCTGTCCTTTCGATAGGACGCATATCCTTGTATATTTAGATCCCAGCCCTGATCCCATTGCAGCAACGTCTCTGTGATGCCCACAACATCATACCGGCCAATTGCAATGTGCGCAACAAGCACATTTACCGTGTTCCCTATACTGCGCGTGTAAAGGTACAATACCCTCAGTCCTGCATTGACCACCTCCCTTCTCACACTTATCACCTTCTTCGCTCTGTCTGAAGGTGATGTTCTATTATTTTTGTTCTCTATTTCCCCTTCAGTTCTGACACCTGCTAATCTAACGCTCTGGTTCCCACCCCCCTGCCATATTAGTTGAAATCCTCCCGAGTGACTCTAGCAAACCTCCCAGCCAGGATATCGGTGCCCCTCGAGTTCAGATGCAACCCTTCTTTCTTGTACAGGTCGCACCTGTCCCGGAAGAGATCCCAATGGTCCAGAAATTTGAAACCTTCCCTCCTACACCACTGGTTTAGCCACGTGTTTAGCTGCACTATCCTCCTATTTCTAGCCTCACTGGCATGTGGCACAGGGAGTAATCCTGAGATTACAACCCTCGAGGTCCTGCTTCTTAGCTTACTGCCTAACTCCCTGAATTCCTTCTGCAGGACCTCATCACTCTTCCTGCCTATGTCATTAGTACCTATGTGAACTACGACCTCTGGCTGTTCACCCTCCCCCTTCAGGATGTCCTGTGTTCGTTCAGAGACATCCTTGACCATGGCACCAGGGAGGCAACACACCATCCTGGAGTCTCTTTCACTTCCAGCACTATGCCCCTTACTATACAGTGCCCTACAACTATCGCTCTCCTGCACTTTGCCCTCCCTTGCTGAGTAACAGAGCCAGTTGTGATGCCACTGTTCTGGCTGCTGTTGGTTTCCACTTCATCGCAGTCATCACGTCATCGCAGGCTGTTCCAGCATTTATTGTTCATCCCTAATTGCCCTTGAGGGGCAGTTAAGAGTCAACCCCATTTCTGTGGGTCTGGAATCACATATAGGCCAGACCAGGCAGATTTCCTTCCCTAAAGGACGTTAGCGAACCAGGTGGGTTTTTACAACAATCGACAATGGTTTCATGGTCATCACTCGACTTTTAATTACAGATTTGTTTTTTATTGAATTCAAATTTTGCCATCTGCTTTGGCGGAATTTGAATCTGGGGTCCAGAGTACTCGTTGTCTCTGGCCACCGCCTCTCCATGTATGTTTCTGTTTAATCATGTCATCCCTGAGCTTTGTCTGTTCCAAGGAAAACAATCCCAACTTCTCCAATCTCTCCTTGAAGCTTCAATTCTTCAGCCCTGGCAACATTCTAGTACCTTTCTCTGCACTCTCTCCAGAGCAATTACATCCTTCCTGGAATGTGGTGACCAGAACTGCGCACAATACCCAATTGTGGCCACACCAGTGCCTTATCCAGTTCCATCATTATACCTCTACTTTTGTATTCTATACCTCTGCCAATGAAGGAGAACATTCCATATGCCTTCTTTACAACCTCATCTACCTGCTGCTACCTTTAGGGATCTGTGCTGTAGCCATCTGGGATGGCCACGTCCCGATTACAAAATGGACACTTGCAAAGAATGCAGGGAAAATTGGACAATACCGAAAAAGCAAGCAGGTGCAAGGTCTTGATTAGAGCCTGAGCTCTCAGACAGGACCAGTACTGTAGAACCATCTACATACTAATGAGCCATCGCCGGGAACAAAAGGCAACATTTAGGTAAACAATGCTAAGCCAGACATCCCGGCGCCAGAGGAGACTAAAACAAAGCAGACCAACGGCCACCTAGGACACGTCCAGCAACCAGGGAACCCACCCCTTTATTGGGGGAAAATCGATAAGAATGATTGGGAAACGGCCCAATTAATTGGGGCCAAGTTCAAGGCCCGCCCAAAAGCGCACAAAGCCCTTTTGGGGTATAAAAAGGACTCCCCAAGAGAGGATCTCTCTCTTGGCCTTGGCTTTCAGCGAGTAGAGACCTGCCTAGCAGCTACACCAGACCAAGTAAGTTCCAAGTCAACGCACGCTACGAGATAGACGCTCCTAGTTGCTATCCTGTAAACAGCTCAACCCAGCAGCCTCAGAACCGAGCAACGGCCATTGTTCCTCTAACTGAGTGGGCACCCGAAGCTAAGTATAGGCTTTTAGTAATAGTGATAGTTTAGGTTGTAGAGTTTTATGCATGAATAGATTTGCCTGTGTGTAAATAAATGAGCATTGCTTTTGAACTTACTAACTGGTGTATCGAGTCTTTGATCAGTATTCGGTTTTGAACCTTGTGGCGGTGTTGAAAGATACCTGGCGACTCCTGAGCAAACGTAATTAAACAGAGCCAAATTAAGAGACACCAGCAAGTTAGCAACAGTGCATAGAGGTGAAGATCTCTCACGCCATTCACCCCTCTCAGTATTTTCCCATTTATTGTGTATTCCCTCTTCATCCAAGTCTGTTGCGACTACTCAAGCTGAAATCTAAAGACACCTGGAACAGTCTCTACAAATTATAAACTGAAATGAAGATTGGCAAGTAAAGAAACCCAATACAAGTGTTATTAATTGGTCCTGAATAAATATATAAATTCTTATATCTGGTGCTCAGCATGATTTTTTAAATACCCAATAACCTTGTCACCTTTTATAATTGAAAGCAGAAATGCAACTGCAGTGTTCAGGTAATTAAGGTGATATACTGCTGTGTTGTAGTGTAAATCTAGAACTAATTATAAATCTTTCTGAAATGCCCACACAGTGTGAGTCTAGATGACAGGTACCATTAACAAGGGATAATCTCAGAGAGATAGACAGCAGACAACAGCTGCCCTGAAGTTCATGGCACATCCCACTTTGAAAGTAGCTCCTTCGGTTTGTAGTCTCTATTTTAACTTGTCATGAAAAAACTTTGTTTTACAGCAGAAGACCAGACCTGCAAAATGGTGATCTGCTTCAACCATCCAAGAGCACAGTCTGGTGGTGGGGGTTAGTCGAGTTGGGTGCCAAACAATGACAAGTTCCAACAGGAGCGGCCGTGGTATTGTCGCTGGACTAGTAATGCCGAGACCCAGAGTCATACTCTGGGGACCCAGATTCAAATCCCACCACAGCAGATGGTGAAATTTGAATTCAATAAAAATTTGCAATTAAAAGTCTAAAGGTGACCATGAAACCATTTGTCAATTGTCGTAAAAACCCATCTGGTTCACAAATGTCTTTTAGGGAAGGAAATCTGTCGTCCTTACCTGGTCTGGCCTACATGTGGCTCCAAACCCACACATTGGTAGTTGACTCTTAATTGCCCTGAGGGATAGGCAGTAAATGCTGGCCCAGCCAGCGACGCCCATATCCCATGGACAAATTAAAAAGTGAGAGAGCATCAAACCATCTTCCCTTGCTATTCATGGGTATTACCAATACTGATCACAAACCAACACCATCAACATCCTGGGTACCAGAAACATATCACAACCAGCCATAGAAAGGCTGGGGATTCTTACAGGGAGTAACTCACCTCCTGAGCCTTTTAAAAATATATCTTAAAATTAATTTATTTCATGTAGGAATTTATCGCCCACCCATAACGTTTCTTGAGCAGAGAACGCCATTTCAGAGGGCAGTGAAGAGTCAACCGCTTTACTGTGGGGCTGTGGATCTGCAGTCACATGTAGGCCAGACCAGGTAAGGATGGCAGATTTCCTTCCCTGAAGGACATTCGTGAACCAGATGGGTTGTTAAAACAATCGATGATAGTTCCATGGTCACCATTACTTAGACGACTTTATATTCCAGATTTATTAATTGAATTCAAATTCCACCGGCTGCTGGTCGGGTTTAAACCCATGACCCCAGAGAATTAGCCTGGGGCACGGGATTGTTAGTCCAATGGCATTACCACTTGTCTATCATTGCTCCACCATCTATCCACTATCTATGAGACAGAAGCCAGAAGTGTGATGCAATACTCTCCACTTGCCTTGGTGAGTGCACCTGCAGCAACGCCCAAGAAGCCCGACACCACCCAGGATAAAGCAGGCAGCTTGATCAGGAGCCCTTCCACTATCTTAAACACTCACTTCCTCCACCACTGATGCACAGTGATAGCTGTGTGCACCATCTACAAGATGCAGTGCAGCAACTCACCAAGCCTCCTTTGACAGTGGTATAAAACCCATGAGACCCACGGGGACGACTCGATCGATCTCCCCGTGGGGCTTGTAGAATACAAGTTCTCCCACTGAGAGGCCGAGGCCCAACAGCAAGGCTCATTAGTTCCCCAAGATAAAATTCAGCCCAAGAGGGAGTGGTACTGAGTTTCTGTATTTCCTAACTGTGAGTAGGAAATAAACTACTTTTGACTTACCTTTTTGGGGCTCCTCATTGACCACAATAGACAACAACACACAACATCTACCACTAAGAAGAAAATGTGAACTTGCCCACTTTGGCAGGAAGAAAAGGAAACAATAGAAAAGCAGGGAGGTATTGCTGAAGCCTGGGGTACAGAGGGATCTGGGTGTCCTGGGATATGGATCAGAAATCTAGCAAGTGAAGGCAAATGGAATTATTGCAAAAGAAATTGAATCTTGATGATTTCAGACCAGTTCATGGTGGAGACAGAACTATGGATGAAAATTCTGACCCTATGCATTTCTGGCAGTGTAGTGTTTATGTGGGATACTTCCCCATGATTTTAATTTGAAAGTGCAGGGAGGGGACTACTGAAACTATTTTATACAGAAAATATCCTAACCCGGTTATCTTCAAGATGGAGCCGGAGCATGGCGACTCTCTGCGAGCTCTCTCACCTAAACCCTTTTCTTGTATCTCTTAACACCGTTCTGACTTACTGCAACTTTTTTCCACTTCGTATATAATTACTAATAATGCTCTTTTGTGTTTTCTTAACACTATTCACGACGCCCTATGCTGTTCTTGCTCATGTATTTTCTTTGTTTGACCCCTTGTTCCGCACTGTAACCAATCACTATTTCTCAATGTACTTTGTCGATTATTCTTTTAGTCTACTGTGTACGTTCCCTTGGCCGCAGAAAAATACTTTGCACTGTACTTCGGTACATGTGGTAATAAGTAAATCAATCAATCAATCAATCAATCAATGTTTACTAATTACTATTCAGAGTTTTGATGGCACATTCAAAGTTGATTGGTGCAGCCAAGCTTGTTAGGCAGTATTTTAAGTTTATTCAGGAGGTTTGCAGGTTACATAAAGGCAAAACAGAATCCTTTTACTTTATAACTGCCAGTATGCAATATTTTAGCTTCAGACCTTCCCAGCACCTCGTAAGCGCTTGGTAAAAAGCTTCTTGTGTAGTTCTCTCAATCTCCCATTTGAACATTGAATACCTTGAAGCAATGGTGTAAATCGGTAGTTCTCAAACCGTTCTGCTTGAAGGACTCTTCAAATGTATTTGTAATTACACCCCCCACCCCCCCGCAAATTATACGCCACTCATAATATGAACACACGGCAGTGTGTTTTAGTAAACCTGGTAAACAAAACGGGTGGGATTCTCCACCCAGTGACCAGTGACTCCGAAATTGGGGAGGCGGGGGATCTGCCAGGGTTGGGAGGGAGTAGTGGGGGGGGGGGGCAGGAAGTGTGCCGTGGGGTCAGGGTGGATAAGCAGGAACCACAATTTCCACAGCCTGCAAGGACGACACTGTGAACTTCGCACCATGGGTCATATGGGTGCCCCACCTCCCCCTCCCCCTCCCCCCTCCCCTCCCCTCCCCCTCTCCTCCCTCCCCCCTCCCCCCTCTCCCCCTCCCCCTCCCCCTCTCCCCCAACCCCTCCCCCTACCCCCTCCCCCCTCCTCCCCCCTCCCCCCCTCCCCCCCTCATGTCACCCCCTGTTAAGTAATGGGTTAAGAGTTAAGTAATGGATTAAGAGTTAAGTAATGGGTTAAGAGTTAAGTAATGCATTAAGAGGCATTGCAATTAGTTGTCGCATTTAGTTTAATTATCCAATGATTGACACTGATATGTAAAGGGGCTTCAGGTGGCTCTTGTGTCAGGTGGTGTGTTGTTCAGAGTTTTGTGCAGAGGCTGTGGAAATGAAAATAAATGGTGTTTGGTGAAAAAGAACAGGACTATAGACTCTTCATACAACGGTAACTAAAACATATAACAATGGTAGCAGAGGATGGTTGCTGTGCAAATGTGAAGGTTTGAAAGATACAACTTTTCCTGATCAAACCAAGGAGTGAGTGAGAAGGGAAAAAAAACATACATGGCTGAACCCAGGATAAAGATGGCTGGATATGACTATCCCCCTTTATTTTCTGAAAGGGAATCGTACGACCAATGGAGATGCCCAGTAGTTATGTGGACTAAGGTAACTGCCTTGGGAAAGAGAAAACAAGGTATGGCATTGGCTCTTTCTCTACCTTATGACAGTAAAATCCGAAACAAAGTGCTTTCTGAGCTGGAATTGGAGGAGTTAGACGCAGAAGAAGGTCTGGAGACTCTATTACAATATATGGATAAGATTTACAAGAAAGATGACTCATTAAGTGCATATGAAGCATGGTCGAAATTTGATAAGTTCCGGAAAAAAGAGGAATTCTCCATGGAAGACTATATAATGGAATTTGGCAGACTATATGAAAGGCTGCAAAAACACAACCTGGAATTTCCACAGTCTGTGTTGGCCTTTAAATTACTTGACTGTGCTAGAGTGAGCAACATGGATAGGCTCCTGGTTTTGACAGGAGTTCAGTTTGGGGATGATAATACTCTGAAGTCGCTGAAAAGAGTGGTGATCCCTTGCAATATTGCCGGAGTGAATCATTTCATTAGCACGGATGTTGTATCAAGTGAGATACCTTTGCTTCTGAGCAGACCGCCGATGAAGAAAGCACACATGAACCTGGATATGGAACACGATAAGGCAACAGTTTTTGGAAAGATGATGGACTTACAATTTACACAGTCGGGACACTATTGTATTCCATTACTGAAAAATAATATTTCAAGTAGAGTGGTTAAACATGTGTTAATGGCAGTTGAAAATGGGACTTTTGCTGATAAAAAGCTTGTTGTATTAAAACTGCATCGGCAATTTGCACATCCGTCTCCTTGGAAGCTGAAAAATTTATTAAAGGATGCAGGGGTAAGGATGAAGACTATACTAAACTGATAGAACAGGTTAGTGATTGCTGTGAAGTTTGTAGGAAGTACAGAAGGACACCAGCACGACCGATAGTAACCCTACCTTTGGCCAGGGATTTTAAAACATTGTGGCTGTGGACTTAAGATCTGGGATAAGGCCATTTTTCTGAAAGGACAACTATCAAAAGTTGGTACAAATGTGACATACTTGCCTGAAGGGTCTAGTCAATGGAAGGTTGCAATTGTTATTAGAGTAGGGAAGGCCACTGGAAAGTATAAACATTGGTTGAATGTACAGCATTCAGGGGAAGGAGTCAAGACAATGGATTGGGAAAACGAAGTTCAAAAATGGAGGGCACAGGAATGCAGTGCCAGTTCAGATAGTACATCGGAGAGTGAACAGGTCCGCAGGAAAAGGTCGAGAACTATTGAAAGGACATCGCACAGCAGAAGGGAAAGATCAAGCAGTAGCAATACAGAATGAGATACCAGGCGGGAGAGGGGACGTAGTTTATCAAGATCTCGGAACATGAGTAAGACTACGAATACTAATAGGAGTAGAAGCCCACATGCACGTGAGATTTTGGTGGCTTCAAATAAATGAGATGAAAAAGTTATCAAAGAAGCTAAACAGCAAGAATTGGAGTCAATTTGGGGTATACACGGAAGTACCGTATAGGGGACAAAGAGCTCTGTCCCACAGATGGATTTGCACGGAAAAGGTTCTTCCGGATGGAACTTATAAGGCAAAGGCCAGGCTTGTGGCAAGGGGATTTGAAGAAAACTTAGAAGATCAGGATTCAAGGGTAGATTCACCTACAGCAGGAAAGGTTATTTTAAAGATCTTCTTGGCTCTATTAGCCACAAAGGCATGGGAATGCAAATCTATAGATATAAAAGCTGCCTTTTTGCAGGGGCATCAGCTCCAGAGAGACATTTTTCTCCGTCCTCCTACAGAAGCAGCTAATGCAGAAGAGGTACTCTGGAAGTTGAACAAATGTGTATGTGGATTAAATGATGCATCTAGAGTTTGGTATTTTTCGGTAAGGTCAGTTTTGTTAAAGTTAGGCTGTTACCAGTTGAAAATAGATCCGGTAATGTTTTACTGGCACTATAAAGGGAACCTTTCTGGCATCTTTATGATGCATGTCAAATAATTTTTGCACGGTGGGACTAGTGATTTTGAAGCTTTTTGTAATCTCTTGTTTGAGGAAAGAATTCAGGGTCGGAAGTCAGGCTTCCGGTGCATTTAAATATATTGGACTGGAAATCGGACAGACTAAGTTAGGGGCAACATTACGTCAGCAATCTTATTTGGAAAGCATCAGCCCAATAGCAATAGTCGTGGCCGGTTTTTCACAAAAAGATGCAAGGTTTCAAAGATGGAAAAAGAGCAGCTGCAAAGTTTAATTGGGCAACTGAATTGGTTCGGTAGACAGACTAGACAGGACGTGAGTTATGATGTCTTAGAGTTGAGTACAAAAATGAATGATCCCAAAGTGGAAGACATAATAAGAGCAAATAAAGCATTTGGCCAAACTAAAAATACAGGAGTGTGTTTTGAAGTTCCTGGTTTTAGGTGACCGTAGACACTTGAAACTCATAGTTTATAGTGATGCGTCCTACGCAAATTTATGTGATGGGGTTTCAAGCGCAGGAGGTTTTATAATTTTCCTTTTGGGGAACAATGGTAAGTTGTCCTCTTGTGTGGGAAACAAAGAAAATAAGGAAAGTGGTCGAAAGCACTTTGGCTGCTGAGACGTTAAGCTTTGTAGAGGCGGTGGATGTGGCCTTTTATATTTCTCAGATATTGACAGAAATTTAACTTTTGGATATTGTTAATGAAGGGCGCCTGCTTCTGTGATTTTTTTTTTTGAAAAAAAAAAAGAAATTTGAAAAACAATAAGGGGGAAATTGCGTGTGTGTTTTTGAGTTTCTTAAAATTTTGTTTTCACCTAATTATTTTTTTCTCCAAGGAAGGGGAGACTGTTAAGTAATGGGTTAAGAGTTAAGTAATGGGTTAAGAGTTAAGTAATGCATTAAGAGGCATTGCAATTAGTTGTCGCATTTAGTTTAAGTATCCAATGATTGACACTGATATGTAAAGGGGCTTCAGGTGGCCCTTGTGTCAGGTGGTGTGTTGTTAAGAGTTTTGTGCAGAGGCTGTGGAAGTGAAAATAAATGGTGTTTGGTGAAAAGGAACAGGACTATAGACTCTTCATACAACGGTAACTAAAACGTATAACACCCCCCTAGGTACCCTCTGGCCCCAGCCGAACTTTCAATGGGATGGGCGTGCTCCAACGCAACCAGTGCCATCATCTTGGCTGGGATGAGGGTCGGCATGCATTGGAATTGGTTGAGTTCTACATGGCGTCGGTGCTAGCCCATTAATGGGACCTGAATCGCTCCGGGTCAGGCGGCGCTTTCGTCCATGTAGAACACCCGCGTTCAGTCCCGGAATCAGCATTTTGTCTCCCAAACATAGAATTACGCTGCAGGTATTTATGTTAAGATATCAAAGAGATCTGCATGCCTGTTACTCACTGAGATGAGCACAGGTAAAGTACCAGGTGAGCAGGGCACAGTGACAGCAGAGCATTTGGAAAGCTGGGGAAGCTGGAAAGAGCAGGAACATGGGGGAAATCAGAGCTGCGAGAGTGCAGTAGGTGGGGAGGATGTGGGATGTGGTATCTGGTAACAGAAAATCCCCGCTTACTGCTCATTCACTTACTGACCAAGCCACCCTGCCCCACCTGCATCGCGGACACCCTGGAAAGGTTTCTGGGGGTCCCCAGGGGCCCATGGACCCCAGTTTGAGGGTCACTAGTGTAAATAGATCTGGAATGTAGAGATCAGTTAATCTGCTTCTGGTCATGCTGCTTGAGAGAAGATTGTTGGCTAAAACACTGGGAGAGAATTGATCTCCAAAAGCGTTCTTCAAATTATTCTAAGCGGATCTAAGCGGTCTACACTCAAACTTCCTCCCTGCAGCCCAGAACCTGAAGCACCCATTTAGTTTCAGTTTAGCATACGAATGGCAGCACCTTGAAAGATACAGCACAAATCATAAATGGTTTATTTAAAAATATGTTCCTGAGTTCTCAAGAAGTGCCTCAGGGTATGCTATCTCCATGAAGACATTAACAAATGTGATTCTACAGCACAAGCAGACAAGTGCTTGTCACACTGTTGTTTATGTTATTGATTACAAGATAAAGCTGCTATTGTCTGGATAAAGCAAAGACACGGGTCATTTAGTTTCTCATCTGGTTGGTGGGAAACTAGGAGCATTTTATTAACAAAGGTTCATCACCGGATTTGGTTTCCAACAGAGCTCCTGATTCTTAGAGGGCTGCAGGATAGGTCCACTAAAGTGCAGAAATACAAAGGAAATCAGCAGTCAAATGGGTCTCCAAAGAAATAAATGCCATTTTCATTTGGAGACTTAATTTGCCTGGAAGTAGCCATCATTTGTTCAAAACTTGCCAGGGTTATTTTGGTGTTTTTTTTTCTCTTTTTGTTTGACTCTGAAACTATGATTAGGAAAGCTGCAATGTTACATGATTTCGTTCGAAACTTTATTTTAGTGATTTAAAGAATCATTGAAAGTCCAATACTGAAGGAAGCCATTCATCCCAGGGTATCGCTACTTTGCTAAATTCCCTACTGACACTATCGACACTAAACCCATTTCCCCGCTGTTTTGCTGCACCTCTTAATACTTCTTTTCCATTTCAATGATCTAACTAATCATTCCTTTTGCTTTCTGATTGATTTACCTCCCATAACCACTCAATGTCAAAATAATACTTTGCATGAAATAGCCCCTTCTTACCTCTTCCCCATTGTACTTCCAGTACAAATACTACATGATCCCTGCACACTGGAAGTATTTTTTACTATTTAGTCTGTCAACCCTTTCAGAATTCTGAATGCTTCAATGAGACCTTTAATTTCCTCTGATGCGTAAACAGCAGCTTGAAACACAGCCCAGTCCATCACACGAACCTGCCTCCCATCCATTGACTCGGTCTACACCTCCCGCTGCCTGGGGAAAGCGGGCATCATACCCGGCTTACTCACTCTTCCAACTTCTTCCATCGGGCATGAGATACAAAAGTCTGAGAACATGCACAAACAGACTCAAAAACAGCTACCCCGCTGTTACCTGACTCCTAAATGACCCTCTTATAAACTGGCCTGATTAACACTACACCTCTGTATGCTTCACCCGATGCCGGTGTCTATGTAGTTACATTGTGTACCTTGTATTACCCTTTATGTATTATATATATCCTGTGCCTTCGCTGCTCTCCTCACGCTCTTTTATCCTGTGTCTCTGCTGCTCTCCTCACGCTACTTATCTTATGTGTTTGCTGTTCTCCTCTCGCTCTTTATCCTGTGTCTCTGCTGCTCTCCATCTGCTCTTTTATGCTGCATCTCCAAGGCTCTCTTTGTGCTCTTTTATCCTCTGTGTCCAAAGCTCTCTTCGTGCTCTTTTTTCCTGTGCCTCTGCTGCTCTTCTTGTGCTCTTTTATCCTGTGTCTCCAATGCTCTTCTCATGCTTTTCATTCTGTGTCACCGCCACTCCCCTCGCACTCTTTTATCCTGTGTCTCTGCCGCTCTCCTCACGCTCTTTATTCTGTGTCTCCGCTGCTCTCCTTGTACTCTTTTATCCTGTGTCTCCAACGCTATCCTCACACTTTATTTTTTAAAATTCTATTTTATTTTTTTATTTGATCATGGGATGTGGGTATCGCTGGCTGGGTCGGCATTTATTGCCCATCCTTGAGGGCACTTAAGAGTCAACCACATTGCCGTGGATCTGGAGTCACATGTAGGCCAGACCAGGTAAGGACGACAGATTTCCTTCCCTAAAGGACATTAGTGAACCAGATGCGTTGTTATGACAATCGACAATGGTTCCATGGTCACCTTTTAGACTTTTTCATTGCAGATTTTTTATTGAGTTTAAATTTCACCATGTGCCGTGGCGGGATTCAAACCCAGATCCCTAGAACAGGACTTTGGGCCTCTGGATTACTTGTCCAGTGATAGTACCACTACGTCACTGCCTCCCTGTGTCTTCGCTGCTCTCCTCATGCTCTTTTATCCTGTGTCTCCTCTGCTCTCCTTACACTCCTTTACCCTGTGTCTCTGCCCTCTCCTCACGGTCTTTACCCTATGTCTTCACTGATGTCCTCATGGTCTTTAACCTGTGTCTTTGCTGTTCTCCTCATGCTCTTTTATCTTATATAAATGCAGCAGTAAATGGTACTGTCAAGGAACTATCTACATGTCTAGGCCTGCACATGTCTCCGCTCAACACTACACTGACCTGGGTCTGGATCATGTACCTTCTTGCAGCACTTTGTGACTGATACTGTACTTAGTCCCTTATGAACCCTGTATGCACCAGACCCTCATATCAGATCATTGGGTAAGGTATCCAAGCGGAGAATGTTATAAAACATCAGGCATAAGGCACAAAAGGAAATGTCACAGCACAAATAGAAAGGTGGATAGGAAACACACTCTAAATAGGTATGAGGCTTAAAGAGGATTTGAATAAGTAGACTAAAGGAATCGGTGTTGGCTCCAAAATTATTCTCAGTGTTTATATATAATTTGGGTGTGGACATGAGAAAGGGGCATGATTTCAAAATCTGCTGATGCTTTCAAAGGGGAGAGGGCAATATAATGGAATTGGCATACTTCAGATTGTTTTAGCCAGCAGGGATCTTTTGTGGTAAAAACCTTGATGGCGCCTCCTGTATTTTGAACTTGGCGGATTGTAGAATCCACTAAAGCAGCACGCATTGACCAGGCAGATAGAAAACAAAGGTTATCTTTATTTACAATATCACACTCACCACTCCTCGAAGGACCTCCTTCCCCGATAAGCTCTCAGGTTGGGGTTTTTATAAAACTAGTCTGATACCCCCAGTTAAAGGGGAAACCCTGTCCCCTCATTACAAGGGGAGCTCATATTCAGAGAAGGTCATCTGGAATCTAATTGTCTGGATACTGTGCCCTCCTTGAGGGTTATAACATCTCTCGACCCCCCCATGTCCATGTCTGCGGCCGGGTCCAATGGTGCCTTAGGCGTCCTAGCCCGGGGACTGCTGTCAAGGCATTATCAAGATGGCGCCGGAGCATGGCGACTCTCTCCGAGCTCTCTCACACAGATCCTCTTCTTACATCTCCTATAACCCTATTAATCTCTTAAAACTTAATTCTAACACTAACTCTATTACTAACTTTTCTCTTTTATGTTCTCTTGCAGGTTTTAAGATCCTCAGAGGCCCGTGGAATGGACTTGATGACCCGAACCGACCCGACCCTGCAGAACTCCTGATGACCCGACCCGGAAGTTAAAGAGGCCTAAATCGGAAGTCCGTTCCCGATTTGGACCCGACCCGGATCTTGGAGATCCCGATCCGTCCTAGAAACCGATCCAGCCGCCGGAGCACCCGACCATGCCCCCAACCACAGGACATGGCATGACCTGACCCGAAGATTCCCATACAGCAACCCAACCCGGAGTAGCACGTCC
The DNA here is from genome assembly GCF_047496885.1 of Scyliorhinus torazame. Lineage (NCBI taxonomy): Eukaryota > Metazoa > Chordata > Chondrichthyes > Carcharhiniformes > Scyliorhinidae > Scyliorhinus > Scyliorhinus torazame. The sequence goes on along the minus strand of NC_092710.1, from coordinate 280,429,965 downwards.
AGCGCTTTGACTTACCTAAGGGTGGAAGGAAGAATCCACGTGGAGGTCCGACTCGGCCTACTCCCAGGCCTGACTCCAGGGAAGCCTGACAACACCACCAACGCTGGAGCAGGACAGGGGACCCGGCCCAACCTGACCCAGGAAGCCCTTGCCTGCACCGCAAACCCGGATTAAAGACTCCCGGAATGGCGGAGACCCCGTGCGAGAACCTGAATGCGCTGCAAGGTAGACCCGTCCTCGCAGAACGCCGGGGCCCAACCCTATCGCAAACATGCTCCCCCAACAACTCCAAAAGCGCAACCAGCACCCGAGACCCTGCCAGACATGAACCTAAAACGAAACCAGTGCCCCGGCCCCCGCCAGACGCAACCACCTATGCTCCACAAAGTCAGACCTCCCAATCAGATCCCACGACCTTCCAGACCCAGCCACCGACCGAGGAGGCAAGGGTAATCTGGCAGTCTGCAGGTGAGACTAAAGCAACGTGGTTTCAGGACTCCTCCCCAGCATACTCCTGGCAAAAATCCAAGCAATTGAAAACCATCTGGCCGAACGTAACGCTAGACTTATGGCACGGTTGCATAGTGATTAGCACTGTTGCTTCACAGCTCCAGGATCCCAGGTTCGATTCCTGGCTTGGATCACTGTCTGAGTGGAGTCTTCACATTCTCCCTGTGTCTGCGTGGGTTTCCTCCGGATGCTCCAGTTTCCTCCCACAAGTACTGAAAGATGTGCTTGTTAGGTGAATTGGACATTCTGAATTTACCCTCTGTGTACCCGAACAGGCTCCGGAATGTGGCGACGAGGGGATTTCCACAGTAACATCATTGCAGTGTTCATGTAAGCCTACTTGTGACAATAAAGAGTATTATTATTAGATGACGGTATCAACAGTTTGGCAGGAACGACCCCCGTTGTGGCGTGTGGTGTCATTCTGTAACAAAAAAGAAACCGTGCCAGCCGCCTCTCCCAAGAACCCGAGGTCTGTTTCTTCATTCCATTTTTAAAAGTCTGAACAGCGCGTTCCGCCATCCATTCGACATTGGCTGGTGCTGGGCAGTGTGTATGTGTTGTATGCCGTTAGTGGCCATAAGTGCCCCAAACTCAACACTTGTAAATGCTGACCTATTATCCAAGAATAACACTTCCGGTATTCCGCGCATGCTGAAAGATTGTCGCAGTCCGTCAGTGGTGGCTCGAGCCAAATTGCTTTGCATTTTGTCGACCCTCGTCCACTTGGAGTAGGAGTCTATGATGATCGATAGCCTCGGTAGGTAACCGCAGTGTGTATTGATGGTAACAAACTTCCTCGAGTCCGGGCCCAAAGGCAGCTGCAGGTGTGCACGGCTCATAGCCAATTTGCAATTGTGCGATCACTGCTGAGCTTTGTGTGTCGGTCCTCTATTGAAGGGATAGGGTAGCGATCCAGGTGGGAGACGCGGTTGACTGTCATTTTGTAATCTCCGCAGAGGCGGATGGAACTGTCGGGTTCCAGCACTGGCACGACTAGTGCCGCCCAGTCGGAGAACTGGGAAAGGCATATTATTTTTAACCCTTCAAGTCAGTCTAACTCTGCGTTCACTTTGGAATGTAATATGTTCAGGACAGGCTGGGCACGGAACTATCTTGGCGGGGCATTAGGGTCAATGCTGAGGTGAGCCAATGACCCTCTGATGCTGCCTAACCCCTCTTGGAACCCAGTGGGGAATCTGGCCAGGTCCCCTCAGGTCCATGCGGGTGCATTTGTACAAGAAGACCAGTCCAATCGAAGGTGGTCATGGGCCAGGATACTCAGGCCGCTGCCATTTACAACCACCAGCAAGAGGTTCGCCGTCTTTTGATCACACTCCACCAGGACAATGAGGTACCCGCTATTGCCAGCGGTTCACCAGTGTAGGTAGCGAGGCAGGCATTGGTGTTCCAAAGTGCCAGCTTCTGGAGGTAGGAACAAATATGGTTTAAGGTCTGGCGGCTGACCATGGATACTGCCGCCCCCGTATCTCATTCTATTTGGATGGAATGTCCATTCATTTGTTACAAAAGCTGGATGGGGGCGGCCCGAGACAAATATACACAATGCAGCCTGTGAGGGCATCTTCTTCATTGTCTATTTAGTGGATCTGGTCTCTTGGGGCGGTGGTCGCACCTGGTGGGGTGGGGGCGGGGAGGGGCCGTGGAGGGCCCTCTCTAAGCCGGCTGTACTCCGATGTCCTACTGCCGGTGGTCAATGGCCGGGAACAACACTCCAGTTTGCTGCAGTTGGGGGATGGTGTTCTGCTGCATTTTGGGCCTCGGCAGGGGTGTCGGCGGCCTGTGTTCCTTTGGGGGTCATCCCACTGCCGGGACTCTGCTTCCGGAGCGGGAACTGGGCGGTGCGCAGTTTGGTGGCTGAGGTTCAGCACCGCCATTGCTTGGAAGTTTCTGGACCCCTTGCTCTGCAATTCAATGGGACATCTCCACGGTGTGTTGCAATGTTAGGTTAGTTACCGCCAGAAGCTTTCTTTGTGTGTTGGCATCGCAGATTCCACATACGAATCTGTCTCGCAGTGATTTGTTAAGCACGGCATCAAACTCGCAGGTTTGTGCTAATTTGTGTAGGCGAGCCAGGAAGTCACTGGTCGATTCTGACTGGGTCTGGTCAGACGTATGAAACCGGAACCTTTGGACAATTAATGGTGGCTGCGGCTCTAGATATCCCTTACTAAGGCCACCAATGTAGCGAAAAACCAGGTATCCGGCGGCTGTGGGTGGGTGAGACTCTTTATGAGTCTGTATGTGGACCCCCTGCAAGCTGTAAGCAACACCATCATCTGCCGCTCATCCCCGATGATTCCGTTTGTGCAAAAAGTTACTGCATTCTGTCGATATACAGTCCCTAGTCATCGAACCCTGCCTGAACAGGTTTGAGCTTACCAACAAGCTAGCAGTGAGGGAGTGCCACGTGTGCACAGTATCAAAGACAGGCTGGGATCTCAGGCCTAAGGGGATCTCACTACCAGTTGGTGAACAGGTGATGAATCCCCATTCTGTGGGGCAGACTTGTTGGGATCAAATATCCTTCAGGCACCTGTGAGGCCGCCAACGGGCCTGCTCACTAAACAAGGTCTTCAGCACTGGAAGTCCTGCCTGCTGGAAACTGCCAGCTAATCAGAAGTGGGATCCCAGGCTAAAGGGCGGGATGGTGGTCGCAAGAGGAGGAGGGAGGTTAGAGGCAATTGGGGTGGCTTGCAGCAGCCACTCCCTGGCCGTTGGTTGGGTCCCTTGATTAGTACTTGGCTATGTGGGCACCCCCCCACCCCTTAATAAAAGGATGTTTTGCTGCCCCTGGGAGACGACTGATACCAGGCTCTCCGGTGATTAAATGGGTCCAGCGCCTTGTTTCCTGCTTCCGCAGGCTGAAATAAATCCAGCTCACGAGTCAAAACAGAAATGCACAGCTCAAAGCTGTTGAGGTGTCCAGTGCAAGCAGACAGCCGGCAGGAGAGGAACAAAGGGAGAAAGGAGAAGCATGAAATAAGCTTTAAAGCTAAATTCAACCAAGACCTCCTCCGCCCCAAACTTTCTCAAACAAAGTTGATGACCCAGTGGGTATTTTAGTGAGCAGTAAAAAAAAAACAGCACGGCTGTCTATTTGCTCAACATGTTTTCCTCTACCCTGTCCTGAAGCAGCTGTGCCATTTGTCAATCAATCACTTAATCTGTCGGGTAAACTCAGTTATCCCTCATTCCGACTCGGGAACCATGCTTGAAAGGTGGAAGGAGCAGCACTTACAAGGCTGCAATTTTAGCTCTGACCCATGCTCCCTCACAGCGGGCCTTCCCGGCCGGAGCACTAAATTTCCCTCTCGGTTTCAGTCAGTGATGATAGTGCACCACAGGCAGAGCCAAAATTTGCAGACTGCTGCTAAATATTCCCATAATGAGACGGGAGGGACTTTTCATTATGAGGCTCGGGGAATGTTGTGATTGAACTCTTCAGTCTCTATTTTGTGACTCCAGGTCCTGTTGCGAATCGGCTTGAAAAAAGGAGAATTGTTAAATGGCATGGAAATCTGTGCAGAATTTCAAATTTGTTGGTCGAAGAGGCGTTTGCACGGTTGCAAACAATTTGTGTGCCCACTTACACTGTTGCTAACAGGCATGTGGTATCACTTGTGCTTCGGTTCATTGAACTGATGAGATTACCATGACGTTCATTGTCCCCTATTCTTAAAAGTGCTATTTTAACTTGGACTGATATGTTACATTTGTTTTATGATTCTCTCTAGTGGAACATCCTGCCATGGTTTCATACTTTGTTACCGATGGGAAGAAACCTCACAGGAAGACCAGCAAACAATGAAATTTCCACCAGCGAAAAAGATAGGAACATTATTGAGGGCGTTGAGTATTTATTGAGGAGGAAGCATGTGACATTAACCAGCTCTGCCTTCAGCTGGGCATTCATCTGAGGGATTTGCAGTCTAAAGTTTGGCCTCTGCTCTGTTTTTTTGAGAATACTCAAACACCACGGGCTGGATTCTCCGTCGCTAGGATCCTCTGTTTCGCCGGCAGTGCAATCACGCTCGAGGATTTCCCGAAGGCGTAGGGGTGCCCACAATGGGAAACCCCATTGGCTGGCTGGCGGGACGGAGAATCCCGCTGCCAGCGCGGTCGTGGCACTCCCGAAAAGGGGTGCGGCGGGACAGAAAATCCCGTCCCTCATGTTCGTGAATAGTTGGAGCTTGTTTCTGCTCGCTTTAATTGGCCAATAATCTCATTTCAGCCAGCTCCTGGTTCCTCTTCCTGTTTTCTTGTTAAATTCTGACCTCTGAGTATTGGCACTGAAAGAAAAGTGAGGGCTGATTGATGAAAATGTACTCTTCAACCACTTCTTGTAATGGCCCAAAAAATAATGGGAGTGCATCTGCGATTTCCTGGATGCCGACTTCTGTTCGGCAAGGCTTCACACTGGGAGTATTCATTTGTAAACTCAAATTTCCAATGTTCAAGTCCCATGCCTTTGATGGAATATTCACTGTCCTGTCAGGTTTATATAGCACTTCCACCACAAGTGTTTATGAAGAAAATTGAGACTTAACCATCACACTGTATTATTAGGGAAGATAATCTGCCAGATTTTATTTACTTCTGCTCTTGAATAATATTACAGCTCCTTGGTTCTCTGAAGGGAGCCACCACACCCAGCTAAAATTTGACTTCAGTGGGGAGGAACATTAGACGGGGTGTATAGGGGGTGCCAATCACTTGGCGTCACTCCTCAAAGTGAAAATCTACCTCTCCCTCTGCTTCTACACTCTCGTTCAGGTTACTGAAAATTTTCTTGGATAATGGCACTTTTGCCTTAAGGATCAAATGATGGCTACAACAGCTTGTAACTTGTGCAGGGAAATGCGCAGGATAGTCTGCCACCGTTTTGATTTTGTGATGTTCACATTAACAATGCTTCGGCATTCAAAAGGGGTTTGTTTCGCCGTGTAACATTAGTTTATCCTTCTTAAACATATCCTTGTGACTTTGCCAAAGTTAGCTTCTTTTATCTAATTCAGTAAATTTGAAAGTTGAGGCTGTCAGTGCTCTGCAGAAATTCTGCCTCCTCTGTAGAGACCACATGAATTGCTCTTGACACAAGTGACATCTTTATCATGTGGGGTTCAAGCCTCACAACTGCTGATATGTTGTTCCATGTCCACTGCTTTTCTAGTGTTTTGGTCCTGCTGCTTGTCGTGTTTTGAAAATATTATAAAAGTGCCAATCACTCAAAAGCAATTGGGTAAACATGTTGTGGGTTATTTATTAATTCTAATCATATGTGAACATGTGAAAGCTTAAAGTCACCAGCAGCAGAGCCGTTTGTGATGTGCTCTGCTGAAAGCAAACATGAACATAAAACTGGATTGCATGACACACTTCCTTTCTAGTGGTGTTATGTTGCAATCCCTTAAAGGCATATTGCAACACTGCCATTCATGCAAAAGGAGGCTCCCATTCTGTTGCCTGAACGAATTATTTGTTGGTCAAATGCAAACTGTGTCTTTTTGGCCTTTCGGAACAATAGAGAAATGCAATATAGCTTCATTAGAAATAACAAATCAGAAAACAAATTCATAGCCTTAAGTGCAACATGACCAGAAGCCCATCCAAGTATGACTTATAGCACTGGTGGCACAAGCACTTAAGTTGCCACAATTACTTAAATTGATGCGATTTGCTCAGTTTGTGTGTATAGTCCATGGGAGGCAAAGTGCTTATCACTGAATTATACTGAATTATAATGTGCAAGCCATAAAATATGGAACCTCAAATGGGGATGCTGCTATGAATTTAACTCTTTAATATGTGATTCACGGTACTTCACTTTACATTAGCTTCTCTACTTTGAGAAACTTCATGCATTCTGAGGATCCTTTTATTCATAAGCTACTTCCAACCCTGGGGACTGATCGAAATCCAGCCCAGGCTAATGGGATGATTGAAAGTTCACTCAATCCACTGGTTAAAAATGATGATATTTGAAATTTCTTGAGGGTGGTTTTCAGAACTGAAATGGATGCTACACATGAAGCACGTGCTCCAACTGGAAGGCCCAAGACCAGTGTGAAATTGAGCCTCAGGCTTTACTAATAGCAATTGGGAGATCTGCCAATGCCATGTGAACTCATCCGTTTGAAGAAAATGAATAATGCTCTGCTTCCCTATCTGGTAGTGGGTCAACGATATGTCCTGTAGATTGGTTGGTCAGTGGATTGGGGCAGGATCAGTGTACTGTGAAGTTAGTGAACAGTCTTGTATCTCCTGCCTCCCCACCTCCAGCAATGCTAATTTTCTAAAATTACACTTGATTGGTAGCTTCAGCAACTGGTGGAGAAATTCTCATTTTGCAACTGGTCTAGCTTTAACCCCCAGTTACTCTGGGCGAGATTCTCTGGCCTCCCCCGGCATGTTTCTTGGTGGGGGTGGTGGTGTTGGGGGGGGAGGCAGCCCCTTTATTGGCTGGCGGCGGTATCTTCCGGTCCCGTCGCTGTCAATGGGATTTCCTCCATGTCAAGTGTGTACCCAGAGTTGCAACCTAAAATTCTCGGGACTTCACAGAACAATTAGTAATTGCAAAGGTTTTCATATCATCATTAATACATAATAAAGTGGTAAGAAAGAGAGATGAGGGTAGAATTGTCAAAGTCGATGATCAGCTTGACTCAACCTGCAAATCCTTACAAACACACCAATGTCTGGCAGTAAGAGTGGGAGAGACTCCTGGTCAGCCACATTTGATGTGGAGTGGAGCCCCTCAAGCTATAAGCCGCCAATGACAGACAAGCGACCTGTTCCGTAAATACCATGGGTAACAGACAAGTCTACCATGTGGGGAGGGAATTGGATTGGAAATGCACAGCTGAATATCTGAGCTGTGGAAATATTCGTCGGGAGAAGGACCTTGTGGGTAATATGCCATGATGTAACGAGTTGATTGACTTCAAGTCAGGCTTTGTTTCTTAATTGGTTTAGTGAGAGGTTTAAATGGTACAGGAGGAGGAGGGGGAGGAGAAGCAGTGTAATGCTTAATTGGCTGGTTCTTGTATGTACTTTTCTCCTCAGACGTGTCACTGAAAATGCACCATAACATCAAAACAGAATCTTCTTGATTAAATTGGTCAGGTTGGATTTTGTGTGCTGAGAAACGTGAAAAATAGCACGCCCAGAACATCTGGCAAGAAACAGCACCGTTAAAGTACCTTATTCCATTTTGAGCTGAAGAACTTTAAAATTATTTAACAATTGATTGATACTTATTTACATACAGGGGTTATGTGCAGGGTTATGGGGGAGATGTTGTGAATTGCTCATTTGGAGAGCCGATTGGAATATTGCACACAATTCTGGTCGCCACACTACCAGAAGGATGTGGAGGCTTTGGAGAGGGTGCAGAGGAGGTTTACCAGGATGTTGCCAGGTCTGGAGGGTGTTAGCTATGTGGAGAGGCTGAATAGACTCAGACTGTTTCCATTAGAAAGATGGAGGTTGAGGGGTGACCTGATAGAGATCTATAAGATTATGAGGGGCATGGATAGAGTGGATGGGCAGGCACTCTTTCCAGGGTGGAGGGTCAGTCAACAGGGGGCATAGCTTTATGGTCCGTGGGGCAAAGTTTAGAGGAAATGTCCGAGGCAGGCTTTTTACGCAGAGGGCGGTGAGTGACTGGAACGGGTTGCCAGGGGAGGTTGTGGAAGCAGATACATTAACAGGGTTCAAAAGTAGGGCCAGGATGTTCATCTTGACAAACACATTGTGGTAGTCTATGTAGAGGTATTACGGTACCTAGTAATGCTGGAACACCATTGGTAGATATTGTATGTTTCCCTTTGGTCAAGCTGTATGGTAGTTCCGCCCTGCAAGGCGGGGTATAAGAGCACGTGCCGCCCCCAGCAGCCTTCTTTCTGTACCTGAGCTGCTGGGGGAAACATCTAGCTTATTAAAGCCTTCAGTTGGACTCCAACCTCGCTTTAGTAGTCATTGATCGTGCATCAATTTAATAAGCCAAATTTAAAAGGAAGGAGCTCCGAATCAAGCCGGAGTGTCTGCAACTCAGCCCCCACGCGGCAAACTCAGCGGCAATCTTCAAGCACTGGCTGGCGTGTTTTAACGGATATCTCGGAACGGCCGAAAACACACCCACGGGAGAACTGAAATTGCAAGTCCTGCACATGAGGGTGAGCCCAGAAATTTACACCCTCATCGAGGACGCGGACGACTTCGATGCAGCAATGGAGCTGCTAAAAGGACATATTCATCCGGTAAACCAGGTCTACGCCCGACATCTGCAGCGACGAGGCGACAGATCCCTGGGGAATCGCTGGAAGAATTCTACTGTGCGCTCCTGGTGTTGGGGAGAAACTGCAGCTGCCTGCAAGTTTTGGCGAGCGACCACGCAGAACGTTTGATCCGGGACGCTTTTGTTGCAGCATGCTGTCCTCCCAAATCCGCCAACGATTGCTGTAGAAAGACACCCTGAGCCTCAAGGAGGCACGGGCCCTTGCCAGCTCCCTGGATGTGGCCTCCCAAAACGCCCGCGCTTACGTCCCCGACCGCGCGGCAGCCCCCTGGGCAGCGTGGAACCCCCCCGCGGCCGACCCCGATACATCGCCCATCCCCCCACAAGCTTGTGTTGCAAGACGGCCTGGCAACCCCGGGGGCCCCGCTGCTATTTTTGCGGGCAGGTCAAGCACCCCCGGCAGCACTGTCCAGCCCGCGCATCCACCGGCAAGGGATGCGGTAAAAAGGACCACTTCATGGCGGTATGCCAGGCCCGGGCAGTCGCTGCGGTCTCTGGTGGCGAATGCGGACCGCCACCACAATCCTCTCCACGGTCCCATCGCAGCCAGCGGGCGCTGCCCTCTTCCTACTCCAGGGCCATGTGCGGCCTCCGGGTGCCGCCATCTTGTCCCGCGGATGCCACATGCGATGGATGGGCGCTGCCATTTTGTGTACCCCCAGCCATGTGCGACCAATAGGCGCCGCCATCTTGGATGGACACCCAGGACCCCAGCTCGGCTGACCACACACTGCCCGAAGAGAACATTCAACTGCTGCCGCGATTAGCCTCGGTGACCCTGGACCAGTCCAAGCCTCGAACACTCTCAACTGCTACAACAACGGTACTAATCAACAGACACGAGCCTTCCTGCTTAATCGACTCTGGGAACACGGAGAGCTTCATACACCCCAACACTGTAAGGCGCTGTTCTCTCCCCGTCCACCCCGTCAATCAAAAAATCTCTCTGGCCTCCGGTTCCCACTCAGAAGAGATAAAGGGGTTTTGTGTAGCAAACCTCACGGTCCAGGGAAGGGAGTTTAAAAATTACCAGCTCTATGTCCTTCCCCACCTCTGCGCAGCCACACTCCTAGGGTTAGACTTCCAGTGCAACCTCCAAACATCCTTTCAAATTCAGCGACCCTATTCCCCCCTCTCACTGTCTGCAGCCTCGCAACCCTCAAGGTTGATCCGCCTTCCCTGTTTGCGAACCTCACCCAGATTGCAAACCCGTCGCCACCAGGAGCAGACGGTACAGTGCCCAGGATCGGATCTTTATTAGGTCAGAGGTCCAACGGCTACTGAGGGAAGGAGTCATTGAAGCTGGCAACAGTCCCTGGAGAGCTCATGTAGTGGTGGTAAAGACCGGGGAGAAGCACAGGAACATCATCAACGACAGTCAGACCACCAACAGGTTTACGCAGCTGGACGCGTACCCTCTCACCCGCATATCCGACCTGGTAAACAGGATCATGCATTACAAGGTCTTCTCCATGGTGGATCTTAAGTCCGCCTACCACCAGCTCCCCATCCGCACTAGTGACCGCAAGTACACTGCCTTCGAGGCAGATGGGCGGCTCTACCACTTCTTAAGGGTTCCTTTCGGTGTCACTAATGGGGTCTCGGTCTTCCAGTGCGAGATGGACCGAATGGTTGACCGGTACGGTTTACGGGCAACATTCCTGTATCTCGATTATGTCACCATCTGAGGCCACGACCAGCAGGACCATGACACCAACCTCCGAAAATTCCTCCAGACCGCAAAGATCCTTAACCTTACGTGTAACAAGGATAAATGCGTGTTTAGCACCAACCGCCTAGCCATCCTCGGCTACGTAGTGCGAAATAGAGTTATAGGCCCCGAACCTGAACGCATGCGCCCCCTTATGGAGTTCCCCCTCTCTCACTGCTCCAAGGCCCTGAAGTGCTGCCTAGGCTTTTTTTCTTACTATGCCCAGTGGGTCCCCAACTATGCAGAAAAGGCCCGTTCCCTGATCCAATCCACAGTTTTTGCCCTGTCGATAGAGGTCCGCCAGGCCTTCAGCCGCATCAAAGCAGACATTGCAAAGGCCACGATGAACGCCATTGACGAGTCCCTCCCCTTCCAGGTCGAGAGCAACGCGTCCTACGTAGCTCTGGCGGCCACCCTCAACCAAGCGGGCAGACCCGTGGCCTTCTTCTCACATACCCTCCATGCTTCCAAAATCCGCCACTCCTCAGTCGAAAAAGAGGCCCAGGCCATAGTAGAAGCTGTGCGACATTGGAGGCATTACCTGGCCAGCAGGAGATTCACTCTCCTCACTGACCAATGGTCGGTCGCCTTCATGTTCGATAATGCACAGCGGGGCAAGATAAAAAACGACAAGATCTTGCGGTGGAGGATCGAACTTTCCACCTATAACTACGAGATCTTGTATCGTCCCGGGAAGCTAAACGAGCCTCCTGATGCCCTGTGCCAACGCACAAGTGGACATGTGCCAACGCACAAGTGGGCCGCCTCCGAGCCTTCCACGAGGACCCCTCCACGAGGACCTCTGCCAACCGGGGGTCACTCGCTTCTTCCACTTTATCAAGACCCGCAACCTGCCCTACTCCATTGAGGAGGTCAGGACAGCCACCAGGAATTGCCAAATCTGCGCGGAATGCAAACCGCACTTCTACAGGCCAGAGAAAGCGCACCTGATAAAGGCTACCTGAAGTCAGTATGGACTTCAAAGGCCCCCTCCCCTCCACCGACCGTAACACGTACTTCCTGAACATGATTGACGAGTATTCACGGTTCCGATTCGCCATCCCCTGCCCCGACATGACCGCAACCACCGTCACAAAGGCCCTCCATAGCATCTTTACGCTGTTCGGGTTCCCCGCTTACATACATAGTGATAGGGGGTCCTCCTTTATGAGCGACGAACTGCATTAATTCCTGCTCAGCAAGGGCATTGCCTCGAGCAGGACGACCAGTTACAACCCCCGGGGTAACGGACATGTAGAGAGGGAGAACGGAACGGTCTGGAAGGCCGTCCTACTGGCCCTACGGTCCAGGAATCTCCCAGTCTCCCGCTGGCAGGCAGTCCTCCCAGATGCCCTCCACTCCATCCGGTCACGCTTTGTACCACGACCAACCAAACACCTCACGAACGTCTCCTTGTCTTCCCCAGGAAGTCCTCCTCTGGGACCTCGCTCCCGACCTGGCTGGCAGCTCCCGGACCCATCCTGCTCCGAAAACAAGTGCGGGCACACAAGTCGGACCCGTTGATCGAGAGGGTCCATCTTCTCCACGCTAAACCCCAGTACGCCTACGTGGCATAGCCCGACGGCCGACAAGATACGGTCTCCCTATGAGACCTGGCGCCCACTGGATCCCCACGCACACCCCAGCCACCAGTCCCACCCTCCCTCCCATTGGTGCACCGAACAGCCGCCCCCTTCCCAGGAGGATCGGTTCTTCCGTTGGCCCCGTCTAGACGCCCACCGACGCACCCCGCAGACGCTCTCTTCCCAGGTCAATCGGCTTCCCCACCACGCCGTCTAGGGGTGTTGAAGCTGCCACAGAGATCGAGGCCACGCTCCCGGAGTCACAGACGCCCGATCCTCCACTGGCATCACCATCAAAGCTTTGACGATCACAGAGGACGACCAGGGCCCCCGATCGACTGATTGCTTCATCTTAAAGTGTATATAGTTAATTGTGAAATTGTAAATAGTTACGACAATAAGACAAAACGCTGTACGGAGCTATTACGGTACTTCCATAACTATAACTTCTACTACGTTACCATGTTGTAATACCAAGCCACCAGCCCCGTCAGACTCATTTTTTAACAGGGGGGTGAATGTGGTAGTCTGTGTAGAGGTATTACGGTACCTAGTAATGCTGGAACACCATTGGTAGATATTGTATGTTTCCCATTGGTCAAGCGGTATGGTAGCTCCGCCCTGCAAGGCGGGGTATAAGAGCCCATGCCGCCCCAGCAGCCTTCTTTCTGTACCTGAGCTGCTGGGGGAAATATCTAGCTTATTAAAGCCTTCAGTTGGACTCCAACCTCGCTTTAGTAGTCATTGATCGTGCATCACACATGGATAGGATGGGTATAGAGGGATACGGCACAAGGAAGTGCTGTGGGTTTTGGCAAAGGTTGGTATCGTGGCCGGTGCGAGCTTGGAGGGCCGAAGGACCTGTTCCTGTGCTGTATTGTTCTTTGAAGAGCTGACTGGTGGTGATTTAACCTGAGCATCACCACACCTCAAGTGAAGGGCAAGGTTGAGAAGGTGGGGCCTTCATGATTTACTAGTATACAATGATAGAATAATAATCCAGAGAGAATTGTGACTTGAAATCTTACAATGCCTGATCAAGGTCATTTAGGTATTAACAAATGCAGAACCACAGCGCAGTATTTGGTTTGGTGGTATCTCAAAGCAATCGGAAGAAATGATATCCAAATGTATGGCATGTGCAAGAATGAAAATAACAACTATTGTCATCTTATTTTCCTGCAAGGCCATGGCAACATCTCAAAATAGATTTATTTGAGCAAAGAGAGGAAACTTACCGAAGTAAGCAGGCGAAACATTATGATTGTCATTACAGAGCAACAACATTGTTGACTCTTCGACAGGGAGAATAGGTTTGGATCAGAGAACAATCGTGATTTGAGGAAATAGTGGAGAAGTACGGATGTAACTAGTCTAGTCAGGATGTAAGTCGTGGAGTTGACCAGAGAGAGGATGTAATAATAATAATAATAATAATAATAATATTATAATGTTATTATTCTTGTAGAAGTGCGGATGTAATTCATGGAGTTGACCAGGGAGAGGATGTACATTGTAGAGTTGACCAGGGCGCACCAGTGCATGTGGTTTATTTAGACTTTCAGAAGACCTTCGGCAACATCTCAAATCGTAGATTACTATGTAAAGTTAAAACACATGGAATTGCGAGTAGTGTCTTGAGATGGATATAAAGCTGGTTAGCAGACAGGAAGCAAAGAGTTGGAATAAATGGGTCTTTTTCCGAATGACAGACAGTGACTGGTGGGGTACCACAGGGATCAGTGCCAGCAGCCCAGCTGTTCACATTATATATCAATTACTGGATGCCAGTGTCCAGTGGCATACCACGGGGATCTGTGCTGGGTCCCCGATTGTTAGTCATCTATGTTGCTTATATAAATGACAATGTGGGGGTAGGATCAGTAGTTTGTGGATGACAGAAAGATTGGCCGGGTGGGTAACGGTGAGTGTCTTGAGTTACAGGAAGATATAGATGGGATGGTCAAATGGGCAGAAAAGTGGCTGATGGAATTTAACCCTGAAACGTATGAGGTGATACACTTTGGAAGGAGAAATGTAACAAGGAAGTATTTAATGAATGGCCTGACACTGGGAAGTTCCGAGGAATAAAGGGACCTTGCCATGTTAGTCCATAGATATCTGAAGGCAGAAGGGCAGGTTAATAGGGTGGTGAAAAGACATATGAGACACATGCCTTTATCAATCAAGCCATAGATTACAAAAGCAGCGACGTTATGTTGGAGTTGTACAGAACTTTGGTGACGCTACAGCTGGAGTACTGTGTGCAATTCTGGTCGCCACATTATAGGAAGGATGTGATTGCACTGGAGGGGGTGCAAGGCAATTCACCAGGATGTTGCCTGGGCTGAAGCATTCAAGTTATGAAGAGAGGTTGGATAGATTTGGGTTATTTTCGCTGGAGCAGAGAAGACTGAGGGGTGACCTGATCGAGGTGTACAAGATTATGAGGGGCATGGACAGGGTGGGTAGGGAGCTGCTGTTCCCCTTAGTTGAAGGGTCAGTTATGAGGGGACACATGTTCAAGGTGAGGGGTGGGAGGTTCAGGGGGGATTTGAGGAAAAACCTTTTTACCCAGATGGTGGTGACGGTCTGGAATGCACTGCCTGGGAGGGTGGTAGAGGTGGGTTGCCTCACATCCTTTAAAAAGTACCTGAATGAGCACTTGTCCCGTCATAACATTTAAGGCTATGGGCCAAGTGCTGGCAAATGGGATTAGGATTGGCAGGTCAGGTGTATTTCATATGTCGATGCAGACACGATGGACCGAAGGGCCTCTTCTGCACTGTATCATTCTGTGATTCTGAGTAATGATTTGGACGAGGGAACTAAATATATTATCTCCAAATTTACAGATGATACAAACTGGGTGGGAGGGCGAGCTGTGAGGAGGTGCAGAGATGCTTCAGCGGGATTTGGAAGGCTGAGTAAGTGGGCAAATGCATTGCAGATGCAGTATAATGAGGATAAATGTGAAGTTATCCTCTTCGGTAGCAAAATTAGGAAGGCAGATTATTGCTTGAATGGGTGTAAATTGAGAGAAGTGGATACTCAGCGAGACCTTGGTGTCCATGTGCATCCGTCACTGAAAGTAAGCGCGCAGGTACAGGCAGTAAAGAAGGCAAATGGTATGTTGACCTTCATAGCGAGAGGATTGGAATATAGGAATAGGGATATTTTACTGCAATTATAAAGGGCATTTGGTGAGGCCACACCTGGAATATTGTGTGCAGTTTTGGTGTCTTTATCTGAGGAAGAATGTTCTTGTTATGGAGGGATTGCAGCCAAGGTTTACCAGGCTAATTCCTAGGATGGCGGGACTGTCATCTGAGGAAAGATAAATCAGTTAGGATTATATTCATTAGAGTTTAGAAGAGTGAGAGGAGTTATCAATGAAACTTATAAAATTGTAACAAGATTAGACAGGGTAGATTCAGAAAAATGTTCCCGATGGTGGGGGAGTCCAGAACCACTGGTTATATTTTCAGAATAAGGGGTGAACCTTTTAGGACTGAGGTGAGGAGAAATTTCATCACCCAGAGAATGGTGAATCTGTGGAATTTGCTACCACACAAATAGTTGAGGCCAAAACGTGATGTGATTTCAAAAAGGAATTAAATATAATTGTTGGGGCTAAAGGGATCAAGGGATATGGGGGAAGGCTGGTTCAGGGTATGAACTTGATGATCAGCCATGATCATAATGAATGGCAGGCTCGAAGGGTTGAATGGCCTCCTCCTGCTTTGATTTTCAATGCATGTTTCTATGTAAGTCACCACATCCGACAGCTTACATTTTCCAGGCAGAACAAGGAAGTTGGCATCACTGAGCTAACAATCCGGAAACTATGTCTGGGGACAAGGGTTCAAATCCACCACAGCAGCTGGTGGAATTTGAATTGAATTAATAAGTCTGGAATTGAAAGCTAGTGTCAATAATGGTGACCAGGAAACTGTCATTAATTGTCGTAAAAACACATCTGTTTCACTAATGTCCTTTCGGGATGGAAATCTGCCACCCTTTCCCAGTCTGACCTACATGTGACTGACTCGTAACTGCCCCTCTGAAATATCCGAGCAAGCCACTCAGTTCAAGGGCAATTAAGGATGAGTCACAATTCTGGCACAAAGCAGCATAGAACAAAATTAGTGTAAGGGAGCATTCTCAAACTATAAATACGTTACAATAAAATTAGTGTTGCAGATGGCAGTCTTTGGGAGTTATTGAAACTACGCCAACTTAATAACACAAGAAGACACCTTGAGGAGGGAATGGAGTGGGTTTGTTTTAAGGAAACACGAGAATGGTTTGGTGGAAAACACTCTGAGGAGAGTGCAGAGACTCCAGGGTAAAGTGGCAGTTGAAAAGATGCTCAGTGTTAGATGAAAAATTGGAGGAATGTACAGATATCTGCACAGGGAAAATTGACAGAAAAAGCTGCAAATTGGTGAAAAATGGAGTGGAAGTGGGAGCTGGAATCTCAATAATCTATTGCAGCAGTAGAATTATTTCAGTTTTTTCCCAATGTATTAAATATTAACTACTCGGGGAGATTTTCAGCCCTCTCTCTCTGCCTGTAAGAAACTCGACATGGGCTCAAAATCCGGAGTGAATTGAAAAAAAACATAATTTACAACAGGACTATCAATGCGTGAACCTGGTAGGGGGATATCGGAGGCGAGTGCTCAGGCAGCCTTCATTCTACAGGGTCTTCTCTGCTCAGGGTGCACGGGAAAAGACATAGGGGACACAAATAAGTTCAACTCAAGGCAGGGAGTTAGTCACTCATTCTCAGGGGGAGGGGTTGCTAGCAGGCCTTACTCTCTATTCACTTTGGGGCATCCCTTGATTCAAGGGGTTTTGGAGGCTGGCATGCAGGCATCGCTTCCTATGTCTTCCTTGCTGGGCTTGTGGCCAAATCATCTCAGAGGGAGTGCCCATCCTTAGTGGAGCTGGAATTGGTGGGAGGGGGTGAATACTGAGGGACAACACTGGGCCCGACAGTGAGGTAACTGGGTGGGGTTCCATGAGAATCCAGGCTGCAAGAGTAGAGTGGGTACCTCAGGGCGGCACGGTAGCACAGTGGTTAGCACTGTTTCCTCACAGGGCCAGGGTCCCAAGTTCGATTTCCGGCTTGGGTCACTGTCTGTGCAGAGTGTGCACGCTCTCCCCGTGTCTGCGTGGGTTTCCTCCGGGTGCTCCGGTTCCCTCCCACAAGACCCGAAAGACATGCTTGTGAGGTGAATTGGACATTCTGAATTCTCCCTCAGTGTACCCGAACTGGCGCCAGAGTGTGGTGACTAGGGGATTTTCACAGTAACTTCTTTGCAGTGTTAATGTAAGCCTACTTGTGACACTAATAAAGATTTTTTTTAAAAATGCCTTGCAACTCTGCCTCATGATAAATGAAGACCCTCTCACTTGGGTAAGCACAACTGAATGTAGACCCCACACTCAGGCAGCACAAGTTATATTGGCGCCACACAAATGCCAGGCGACGACCATCTCCTACAAGAGAGGGTCTAACCACCGCCCCTTGACATTCAATGGCATTACCATCACTGAATACCCCACAATCAACATCCTGGAGGTTACCATTGATCAGAGACAGAACTGGACTAGCCACATTAATACTGTGGCTACTAGGGCAGGTCAAAGGCTACGAATCCGACGGAGAGTAACTCACCTCCTGACCCCCCAAAGCCTGTCCACCATTTACAAGGCACAAGTCAGGAGTGTAATGGAATACTCTCCACTTGCCTAGATGAGTGCAGCTCCAACAACACTCAAGATGCCAGACACTATCGAGGACAAAGCAGCCGCTTGATTGTTCCTCCTTCCACAAGCATTCAAAACCCTCCACCACCGACGAACAATGTCAGCCGTATGTATCATCTACAAGATGCACTGCAGTCACTCACCAAGAGGCAAACTTCCAAGACAAATGCAAGGTTCCTTAGACAACACCTTCCAAACCCACGACCATTACCATCTAAAAAGACAAGAGCAGCAGATACCTGGGAACCCCACCAGCTGGAGTTTTCCCTCCAAGTCACTCACCACCCTGACTTGGAAATATATTGCCATTCCTTCACTGTCGCTGGTGCAACATCCTGGAACTCCCTCCCGAACAGCACAGTGGGTGTACCTACACCTGAAGGACTGCAGCGCTTCAAAAAGGTCCCTCACCATCACTTTCTGAAGGACAACTAGGGATGGGCAATAAATGCGGGCCTAACCAGTGGCAGCCATATTCTATGAATGTTTTTACAAAAAAGCACTGCAGACCAAAGGGTTGTGCTCTATTGAATATCAATTGCATTTGTCTTGGAAGTTTGTCTCTCAGGAATAAATAAATATGTAGGTCTGTGAAATGTGAGAATGAGGGTGCCCTCTAGATGTGTGCGTGTCATATTCATTGAAGGCTTTACTCTAATCATCTTGGCCTCGTCTGTCACAAGTGGCAGTCAATTGCTTGATGTGCAATTTTACCCTTCATTGTACCCTTCATTGGCAACTCAACAGTTCCAATGAGATATGTCAACCTTAAGAGAACTGCTACTGATTTGAGTCCCAAGCATTGATCCCCAATGCTCATTCAAGAGTTTATATCTCACAGGATACACTACTGTGACCTCCAAAGCAAGCTATCATCACACATTCTGTTATATGTCATGACGGGGGGCTTCTTTAAACTGTTCTATTGGGACGCATGTCCCATTCAGGTAAGGTGAAGTCATCATAGCCCCAGATTACCATAAGGTGCTTTCCCCTCTGAAGGGGTTTAACCGGAGGATCACCACCTCAGGCGAGGGCCAAGGTTGAGAAGACAGGCCCCTTCATGAATAACTTCAGCCGGTATGGGATTTGACTCCCTAGTGCTGGCCTCGCTCAGAATCACAAACCAGCTGTCTCGCCAAATGGGTTAAACCAGTCCCTACCTGCATCCAGTCAGTAACCTTGTCACCTAAAGAGTGAGAGGGTGTGGGGGGAATTCCAGGGGTGTGGGGGGAATTGCGGGTGTGTGGGGGGAATTGCGGGGGTGGTGAGGAATTGCGGGGGGGGGGTGAATTGCGAAGGGCGGAATTGCGGGGTGGGGGGGAGAATTGCGGGGGGGGGGAATTGCGGGGGGGGGGGAATTGCAGGGGGGGAATTGTGGGGGGGAGGGGAATTGCAGGGGGGTGACAATTGCGGGGGGGGGGAATTGCGGGGGGGAATTGCGGGGGGACGGGAATTGCGGGGAGGGGAATTGCGGGGGGGGGAATTGCGGGGGGGATTTGCGGGGGGGAATTGCGGGGGGTGAATTGCGTCGGGGGGAATTAAGGGGGGGAATTGAGGGGGGAATTGCGGGGGGGAATTGCAGGGGGGGGAATTGTGGGGGGGAGGGGAATTGCAGGGGGGTGACAATTGCGGGGGGGGGGAATTGCGGGGGGGAATTGCGGGGGGACGGGAATTGCGGGGAGGGGAATTGCGGGGGGGGGAATTGCGGGGGGGATTTGCGGGGGGGGAATTGCGGGGGGTGAATTGCGTCGGGGGGAATTAAGGGGGGGAATTGAGGGGGGAATTGCGGGGGGGGAATTGCAGGGGGGGGAATTGTGGGGGGGAGGGGAATTGCGGGGGGGGTGACAATTGCGGGGGGGAATGGCGGGGGTGGGGGAAATGCGGGGGGACGGGAATTGCGGGGTGGGGAATTGCAGGGGGGGGGGAATTGCGGGGGGGGATTTGCGGGGTGGGGGGGTTGCGGGGGGTGAATTGCGTGGGGGGGAATTGGGTGGGGGGAATTGCGGGGGGGAATTGCGGGGAGGGGGGATTGCGGTGGGGGGGAATTTCAGTGGGGGGGATTGCGGTGGGGGGGAATTGCGGGGGGGAATTGCGGGGGTGGGAATTGCGGGGGGGGGGGAATTGCGGGGGGGAATTGCAGGGGGGATAGCGGGGGGGATTTGCAGGTGGTGGGATTTGCGGGGGGGATTGTGGGGGGATTGAGGGGGGATTGGGGTGGAGGGATTGGGGGGAGAGCAAGGGGGAGTGTGAGGGGAGTGCGGGGGGGATTGAGGGGCGGGGGGGATTGCGGGGGGCGTTGACAGCAGAGGGGGAGAATGGTCATGAGAAATTGAAACTCTCGAGTATCCAGGCCTGTAATCCTGTTGTACTTGAGAGGAACAGAAGTGGGGATACGCCAGTGTGAGAAGGGAGGGTTTGAGGCTGAGTGGAAAGGCACTCACTAAGGAGGAGCACATGGTGGAGGTCCAAGAGGAATAAAGGGCTGAGGCCTTTCTCAGGCATGCTCACCATTCACTATGGATTCCTTCTTTTTTCAATGTATGATTCTGGTGAATCATGGAGACTGTTGAGTTTCTACTCATAGCGATAGGGCAGCAACAGAGACAGCTGCACATGGCCTGGACCAGCGGCCTGCTGAGGAGCGGGAGCCTGGACCCTTACCTGAACAGGAAACAGCACCACAGAGGGAACAGCCCCGTTTGAGACTGTACCGGCAAAGGGTGTTCCGATGTCAGTCTTGCTGTCTACAGATGTCGGAGCCAGAGAACATAGAACATAGAACATTACAGCGCAGTACAGGCCCTTCGGCCCTCGATGTTGCGCCGACCTGTGAAACCACTCTAAAGCCCATCTACACTATTCCCTTATCATCCATATGTCCATCCAATGACCATTTGAATGCCCTTAGTGTTGGTGAGTCCACTACTGTTGCAGGCAGGGCATTCCACACCCTTACTACTCTCTGAGTAAAGAACCTACCTCTGACATCTGTCCTATACCTATCTCCCCTCAATTTAAAGCTATGTCCCCTCGCGCCAGACATCACCATCCGAGGAAAAAGGCGCTCACTGTCCACCCGATCCAATCCTCTGATCATCTTGTATGCCTCAATTACATCACCTCTTAACCTTCTTCTCTCTAACAAAAGCAGCTTCAAGTCCCTCAGCCTTTCCTCATAAGATCTTCCCTCCATACCAGGCAACATTCTGATAAATCTCCTCTGCACCCTTTCCAATGCTTCCACATTCTTCCTATAATGCGGCGACCAGAATTGCACGCAATACTCCAAATGCGGCCGCACCAGAGTTTTGTACAGCTGCAACATGACCTCATGGCTCCGAAACTCAATCCCTGTACCAATAAAAGCAAACACACCATAAGCCTTCTTAACAACCCTCTCAACCTGTCAACTTTCTGGGATCTATGCACATGGACACCGAGATCTCTCTGCTCATCCACACTGCCAAGAATCTTACCATTAGCCCAGTACTCTGTCTTCCTGTTATTCATTCCAAAATGAATCACCTCACACTTTTCTGCATTAAACTCCATTTGCCACCTCTCAGCCCATTGCTGCAGCTTATCTATGTCCCTCTGTAACTTGTAACATCCTTTCGCACTGTCCACAACTCCACCGACTTTAGTGTCATCTGCAAATTTACTCACCCATCCTTCTGCGCCCTCCTCCAGGTCATTTGTAAAAATGACAAACAGCAGTGGCCCCAAAACTGGACTCCAGTCTGAACATTTCCCATCAACCACCACCCTTTGTCTTCTTCCAGCTAGCCAATTTCTGATCCAAACTGCTAAATGATCCTGAATCCCATGACTCCGTATTTTCTGTAGTAGCCTACACTGGGAACCTTATCAAATGCTTTACTGAAATTCATGTACACCACATCAACTGCTTTACCCTCATACACCTGTTTAGTCATCTTCTCAAAGAACTCAATAAGTTTTGTGAGGCACGACCTACCCTTCACAAAACCGTGTTGACTATCTCTAATCAAATTATTCCTTTCCAGATGATTATACATCCTATCTCTTATAAAAACCTTTCCAAGATTTTGCCCACAACAGAAGTAAGGCTCACTGGTCTATAGTTACCGGGGTTGTCTCTACTTCCCTTCTTGAACAAGGGGACAACATTTGCTATCCTCCAGTCTTCTGGCACTATTCCTGTAGACAAAGATGACTTAAAGATCAAAGCCAAAGGCTCAGCAATCTCCTCCCTAGCTTCCCAGAGAATCCTAGGATAAATCCCATCCGGCCCAGGGGACTTATCAATTTTCACACTTTCCAAAATTGCTAACACCTCCTCCTTATGAACCTCAAGCCCTTCTAGTCTAGTAGCCTGAATCTCAGTATTCTCCTCGACAACACAATCATTGTCCTGTGTGAATACTGACGAAAAATATTCATTTAGCACCTCTCCTATCCCCTTGGACTCCACGCACAACTTCCCGCTCCTGTCCTTGACTGGCCCTACTCTTACCCTAGTCATTCTTTTATTCCTGACATATCTATAGAAAGCTTTAGGGTTATCCTTGATCCTACCTGCCAAAGACTTCTCATGTCCCCTCCTGGCTCTTCTTAGCTCTCTCTTTAGGTCCTTCCTAGCTAACTTGTAACTCTCGAGTGCCCTAACTGAACCTTCATGTCTCATCTTTACATAAGCCTCCTTCTTCCTCTTGACAAGTGTTTCGACTGCTTTAGTAAAACACGGTTCCCTTGCTCGACCACTTCCTCCCTGCCTGACAGGTACATACTTATCAAGGACACGCAGTAGCTGTTCCTTGAACCAGCTCCACATTTCCATTGTGCAGTTTTCCTCTCCATCCGATGCATCCTAAGTCTTGCCTCATCGCATCATAATTGCCTTTCCCCCAGATATAACTCTTGCCCTGCGGTATATACCTATCCCTTTCCATCACTAATGTAAACGTAATTGAATTGTGGTCACTATCACCAAAGTGCTCACCTACCTCCAAATCTAACACCTGTCCTGATTCATTACCCAGTACCAAATCCAAAATGGCCTCGCCTCTCGTTGGCCTATCTACATAGTGTGTCAGGAAACCCTCCTGCACACATTGGACAAAAATGGACCGATCTAAAGTACTCGAACTATAGCGTTTCCAGTCAATATTTGGAAAGTTAAAGTTCCCCATAATAACCACCCTGTTGCTTTCGCTCCTATCCAGAATCATCTTTGCAATCCTTTCATCTTCATCTCTGGAACTTTTCAGAGGCCTATAGAAAACCCCTAACAGGGTGACCCCTCCTTTCCTGTTTCTAACCTCAGCCCATACTACCTCAGTAGACGAGTCCTCATCAAACGTCCTTTCTGCCACCGTAATACTGTCCTTGACTAACAATGCCACCCCTCCTCCTCTTTTACCACCTTCCCTGAGCTTACTGAAATATCTAAACCCCGGCACCTGCAACAACCATTCCTGTCCCTGCTCTATCCATGTCTCCGAAATGGCCACAACATCGAAGTCCCATGTACCAACCCATGCCGCAAGTTCACCCACCTTATTCCGGATGCTCCTGGCATTGAAGAAGACACACTTTAAACCACCTTCCTGCCTGCCGGTACACTCCTGCAACTTTGAAATCTTACTTATGACCTCACTACTCTCAACCTCCTGTATACTGGAGCTACAATTCAGGTTGCCAAGCCCCTGCTGAACTAGTTTAAACCCTCCCGAAGAGCTTTAGAAAATTTCCCCCCCAGGATAAATTACCCCTCTGGTCCAGGTGTAGACAATCCCGTTTGTAGAGGTCCCACCGACCCCAGAATGAGCCCCAATTATCCAGAAATCTGAAACCCTCTCTCCTGCACCATCCCTGTAGCCACGTGTTCAACTCCTCTCTCTCCCTATTCCTCACCTCGCTAGCACGTGGCACGGGTAACAACCCAGAGATAATAACTCTGTTTGTTCTAGACCTAAGTTTCCACCCTAGCTCCCTGAATTCCTGCCTTACATCCCTATCGCTTTTCCTACCTATTTCCTTGGTACCTATGTGTTTCACTTGACAACAGCTCCTCCACAAACCACCTTCAAGTTAGAGTGACCGCACAGGATGTATGCATCCAATCAGCAGCTCTGCTCTACAGCCCTCTGCTGGATGCTTGTCTTCACTTGAACATCTAGGGTCTCTTGCACAGGTACACCTTCAAGTTAGAGTGACCGCACCGGACGTATGCAAATTTCCCCCACAACAGCCAATCAGCAGCTCCGTTCTACTGCCCTCTGCTGGAAGAAGGCTGCATATCTTCCGGAGGAGGTTGAGAACCTTTGCCAAGTCCTGCAAGAGTTGATACCACCTGGGATAGGAGGGCAACCACTGACCGTGGCCCTTAAAGTTACCGCCGCTCTGAAATTGAATGCAAGCAGCGCGTTTCAGGGCAACACCCATGATCAGTGTGGCATCTCCCAGTCAGTCGCGCACAAATGCATAAGGGATGTAACAGATACGCTTTATATGAAGGCCACGTTTATATTAACTTCGATTGGAACCAGGTGGCTGATGACCCCTAGAACAAGAGGAGATAGAGGAGCAGCACATCTCCTGAGATAAGGAGGAGGTTGAGAGGGCGGCGAGGGAAAACCCCAGTGGTGCAGGAGGAAGAAAGATCTTGGGCCATAGCCAGGGTTTGCCTGGGCCGTTGGGCTAGGAATGTCCTCATAGCCTCAAGGGACTAGGGGTGGGGATATCTCCAACCATGGGGAATGTGGCCTCAGCATTAGTCTGGTGCCAGCAGTAGGTTTCTGTGATGGTGCCCAATACCATGATCAGGGTGTTACTGCCATTGGCTGGACTGTATGGGCGAATGATGATGACTTGCATTGAGGACAATATTCCTCTCTTCCTCAGCGATATGTCTGACTCCTGCCTGACAGAGATCCAAATGCGTCCTGCCAAGGAAAAGGCTTATCATTGGGTTTGGAGACGCAGAATGAGCTCTTATCTTCTACAGCCCCCTTCGAGGTCAGGTATTCTATTGTGTTCCTCCAACTAACCTCTGGGTTGGGTCAGTCTCTCTACACTTTGTCAGCCCATGGCATCCTCATCACTGGAGATGAGTAGCTGCAATGGGAGGCCTGACCATTGATGCTGGGGGGAGGAGGAGGGAGGATATGGGGGGGGGTGGAGATTGGTGAGAGAAGAGGGCATTGTCACCTGTGGGCAATGCCCGAGGTGGCTGGTTGAGAGATCACCTTGGTGGTGTGATGGGTGGGTGAGAGGGTGCAGTGAGAGACTGGAGGTGGCAGACCTACCCGCAAAGAAGGTCATTCATCTTCTTCCTGCATTGCTGCCCTGTCCTCTTCTGTAGAGTGCTGGTACTCACCAAAATAGCTATTGTCTCCCAGACAGGGTTGGAAACCCTGCTGGTGCTCCCCTGCCCCCCCCCCCCCCCTCACTTGGATTGTGGGTACAGGACATCCTGCCTCTGCTTCACACCATCCAGGATTCTGGCCAGGGCACACTCCATAAAACACGCTGCTTGATTTTGTGCTGCCACCCACTCTCATGGGTCTGGAACAAGTGCTAGACCGTGCTGGGTAAGCGTTTATATGGAGCTGCCCAGCGATTGCAGTGATTACGTTTCCCCGGGGTTTGTGAATGAGCGGAAGGGTGCCAAGAGTGCGGCTTGATTCCCGTGGGGAGAAAAACTTTTCTTTAAGAGGCATAAGATTCTGTGAGAAATTACGCCAATCATTCCGTTTTTCGTGCCAGAACTGGCACTCCGCCATTTTCCGTCCACTAAGTTCTATTCAAATAAACATGGCTTATTCTGTTACTAATTTACAAAAGGTGGCTTTGTGTTTCTAATAATGGACTCAGTCTTGTGTTTTCCTATGGCATTGATTCAGGTTTGTATCTTTGATGCCTCATAGTTGCGTAAGGCGGAGCTTATGCTTTAATTTATTTGCATAGATCCCAAGTATATGTATATATATTATAGTTATAATATATATTATATATATATAAGTTGCTGTTTCCAACAAACCTTGATGTTAGGATTTAAACACCAGTGAGACAGGACTTTAGACCCCCAGTTGAACAAAATTTAAGCAAGAGAAAAAGAACAAAAAATAAGGAATATAAACACCAATTTAACTGCCGTGCCTCAGCTTCAAAGGCCAGGTCGCGAGGGCTTGGGGCCGCATGTGGTCCACAGGTTGTAATGTGAGGGTAATAAATGGGTTAGCTATTAATCACCTTTTATTCACAAGTGAAGAGAAATGCAATGCAACTACCCCAGCAAGAGGAAAAAAAAGAGAGCTGCCTGAAGCGATCACATTGAGTAATAGCACTGACATTTCACTTCTAAAAGAATCAAAGGAAACACGACAAATGTTTTGTTTTTCTCCCAGAAATGGAGGAATATTTTGAACCAGAAAGGCAACTCTTCCAGTTCTGACTTTACATTAAAAAAAGTTTTTAAAAACTTGTCTAAAATATCACATCAGAAGTGGCGGCAAAAATTGCCTGAACGAGGCTTCTCACTTCAGGTCAGAAACCTAGAGGTCACCATTGATCAGGAGCTCAACCGGAACAACCACATTAATGCCCCAGCCACGAGTATTCTGTATAATGACTGGCTCACTGCGTAAAGTCTCTTCACCACATACAAGGCAGACGTTAAGAGAATGAGAAATATTCTCCATTTGCCTGGAGGGGTGCTCAAAACCATTCAGGACAAAACAGTACCCTTGATCGGCAGCTCGTCCATCAGTATAAATATGTACTTTTTGTACCAAAGGAATATCATGGCTGAAGTGTTTACTCTCTATAGCACTGCAGCAATTCAAAAAGCTTTTTTCTGCAGCATCTCCCAAGTCCATCACCTCCACCACTTAGAAAGATAAGGAGAATAAGTGCCGGGAACACCATTCCCTCAAGTTCTGCTCAAAGTCATATTTGGACGTATATTATTATCATTACTTCAAAATCCTGGGACGCCCTGTGGACTGTAGTGGTTCAAGAGGGCTCGCCACCCCCTTCTCCGAGATAACTAGGGTAATAAATGCTGGTCTTATAATTAATGTCCACATGCTGAAGAATGAGAAAAGGAGCTTTGAGAGGTGATAAGGGGGCACAGTGGATTCTAGAGGAAGAGGTAGGCAAGGATTTATAGACAAGGCAAGATTCAGAATTCAGTGGCAATGTAGGATCAACAAGGAAGGGCAATTGGACATGATTCATGCAGAAGTGTTTAAAACCAGTCGCAATTTATGTAGGGTGGGGAATGGGAGGACAGCAAGATGATCAATGATAAATCCTTTTTAGTCCCACCCATTCAGTTTGAAACGGAAAATGGGAAGTTAAAATCATCCCTACGTTATCGCCAAGGTTTTTGTTCATTCCTAATGGTTCCGATTTTGTTTGAACTAGTGAGAGCAAGAGACCATTTTATAAATGTACCAGTTGGACTTTCATGACAACATTGGGCGCGAGTTGCTATTTTAACGGGAGAATGTCATATGCTTTACTAACCACTGTCTCAGCCTGTTCTTCCACCTTTAATGATTCATGCTCATATACACCCAGGACGCTTTGCTCGTGAACCCTTTCGGATTGTGCCGTTTATTTCATATTGGCTGCTCGTGTTGGTGGGATCTTCTAGTGCTGCCAACAGCGAGCAGTGCTGTGAGTTCCTCGGTGGCAGAGGGTGCAAACAATGGGAAAGCTCATTGACTGTGGCACAACCAGACGATCCAGCGGGTTGCCGCAAAACACGCTGTCGGTGAGGGGGTGGGAGGGGGTGGAAAATCCCATCCTTTGGTTCTCTCTGCATTCTTCTGACCAAAATTAATCATGTTGCCCTTCTCTGCATTTAATTTCATCTGCCACTTGTCTGCCCATTCCACCAGACTTATGTGTGTCCTTTTGAAGTTCTACCCTATCCTTGTGGTAACGCAATACTTTCACGTTTTGCATTATCTGCCAAATTTGAAATTGTGGCCTGAACACCAAGGCTTAGGTAATTAATATATACCAGGAAGAGCAAGGGTCTCAACACTGACCACTGGGGAACTCCACTATAAACCTTTCTTGAGTCCAAATACAACCATTCACCACTATTCTGTTCCCTGTCAGCCAATCTTGTATCCATGTTACTATTGTCCCTTTTATTCCACGAGCTTTAACTTTGCCCACAGGTCTGTTGTGCGGCATTGTATTAAATGCCTTCTGGAAGCCCACGTACCCCAGATCAACAGCATTACCTTCATTAACCTTCTGTTACTGAATCAAAAATGTCAAGCAAGTTAGTTAAATGCTTGCGATTTTCCCTTATCAATCCATGCTGGCTTTCTTTAATTAATCTGCCTTTGTTCAAAGTGACTGTTAATTTTGTCGCAAATTATCATTTTTAAAAACATCCCATCATTGAGGCTACTGGCCTGTAGTTACTGGGCTTATTTTCCTTCTGCCCTGCAGAATTTCCAACCTCTGGCCTGCTCTTGTAGCCACAATATTGATCTGGTTCCTCCTATGCAGATGAGGGGCGGACGTTAAAATCTCCTAGGTTTCAAGTTCCTAATGCCAGGACCATCTGCCTCAACCTGCCTCAGTCTCCTTAGGCCCTTACCCACTCACATGATGCCCTCACGGAGTTAAAATGAGAATGGTGAATCCGGAGGTGACAAACTGGCATGCATGTAATTCCAGTTGCTTCTGCCCAACTAATGTCAGAGGCTGCAGTCCGCCCTCTGTTCTGGATTGGGCATACAAACTTAAAGAGGAGGAAATGTGATGGGGAAAAATATAACAACAAATGAGAAAACCACAACCTAAAAATAAATCACGGTAGCATAGTGATTAGCACTGGTGCCTCATAATGCAAGGGACCCGGGTTCAATTCCGACCTCAGGTAACTGTGTGGAGTTTGCACTTTTACCCCGTGGGTTTCCTCTGGGCGCTCCGGTTTCCTCCCACAGTCCACAGTCCAGGTTAGGTGTATTGACCATGCTAAATTGCCCCTTGGTGTCCAAACGTTGGGTGGAGTTATAGGGGATTGGGCCTAAGTCGGATGCTCTTTCGGAGGGTCAATGCCGACTCGATGACCCGAATGGCCTCCTTCTGCACTGTAGGGATTCTATGATAAAACAGAATCAAGCATTCAGATTTCAATTAGTCAATGAATATTGTAGGTTTTTCAATGAACCTGAGAATATTATAAATCCTAGCGAAGTGATCTAATAATATGAGTAGGGCATCAGTCAGCAAATGCCCTCTCCTTACTATGTATTTGTATATAGTATTTTGAAGTTGCATATACACAGGTAGATTAGTCATGTAAAACCGTCATCAGTTTAAAATAATGCTGGAGAATACCTAGTGCTCGCTGACTAGTCCCAACTTACATACACTGTTGTGCTATGGTTAATTATTTACTTTTCTCACTGGGGTTGGTTCGGAGGTGGGGGGAGTACTCTGAAAAGGGCTTGTTTTATTCGGCAAAAGGCAAAAATGCAAACGCCTGTTTGTTCTGGGTAATTAACTTGTTAAATATGCAAGTAAGAAAGAGAAAATAATCCACATGTACAGAAGGCTAGCAGGCACAAAGAAAACTGTGTCTTTTTGTTTGCCAAAACAACAATGTCAAGAAAGCGAATAAATGCAAACATATGCAACATCGTTAATTTCCATATGCTAGCCTGTTGATATTGCTTGGAGCACTCATGGTGAACCAGGCCATAAAAATGCAAAGAAGTTAAAAAAAAAAGGTTGCACTGGGCAAGGGACAAGTCAATTCTAATTTCAAAAACTTCAGGGCTCTTTTTATTCTTTCAAGGGTTACAGTACTCTGAAAGGAATGTTTCATTCATTTAACATAATCATGTTCTGTCAAGGTCAAAGGCAAGGGATGTCATTCAGTGTTTCCAATTCCATCCACCCCCTCCACCCAGTTACCATGTTTGCTCATACTCACCACAAATGCAGCAATTAAGCAGGTACATCAACTCAGAACAAGATAGGTCTGCGAGCAGCTTTTTAGAGTGGCTGTTAAACAATTTCCAACGTCTCTACTTATTGAAACATTAGTGTGCCACAGGACAATTAAAGTTACAACTCCTACGGCTCCCCCAGGTATCATTCTGAGTTGAAGGTGCTCACATACAATGAATGAGCTCACTAGCTCGAAAGCAGATGGTCTTCCCAGCTCATCGCCTCTGGTTTGGAATGCCAACTCGTCAGGACCCTGCTATGAGTCACCCATTTAGGCAATGCAGAGTCCTTTAGCTTTGCAACTGGCATGGGACAGCAATGCAACAAGAGGATGCACATGTCAGGCAACCCATGGTAAGCGTGTGCATTTGGACAGGGAGCAAGAGATCGTGTGATGAGGTCTCCAGGAATATATTCAACTAGAATTGGCAACCCTTCTCCAAGCCTTGGATGGCACACGGTACATGTGTTTCCTCTTCTCGCATTGCTTACCCTCGCCGGTTACAAAGCTAAAGGACTCTGCATTGCCTAAATGGGTGGCTTGCTGGACTTTGGGTCTCCGGTATCTGTTTCTTAACCATTATGCAATAGTATAGCCTTTCTTCCAGCAAGGCTGAAAGAGATGTTCCCTCTTTGTCCTTCTAAAACCAACTGCTTCAAGCAGAGCTGTAAGAGCTGCCGTTTCTCTCACTACCTATCTCCAACTGCAATAGAATTAGCTAAACTAAAACTATAATAATTATCTTAATTATTGTCACAAGTAAGCTTACATTAACACTGCAATGAAGTTACAGTGAAAAACCGTTAGTCGCCACGCTCTGGCGCCTGTTCAGGTACACAGAGGGATAATTCATAAAGTCCAATTCAGCTAATAAGCATGTCTTTCAGGACTTGTGGGAGGAAACCGGAGTACCCCCACGCAGGCACGGGAAGAACGTGCAGACGCCGCACTGACAATGTGCAAGCAGGAATCGAACCTGGGACCTGGCGCTGTGAAGCAACAGTGCTAACCACTGTGCTACCATGCCGTTACAAGGCCACAGTTGCTAAGCAACTACTGCTGGTTTATTTATTTTTCATGCCGTAGCCCTGTCTAAGCACCATAGAATCACAATTGGAATTGAAACCATCCCCACACATACAAACCTCGTCCAGCATGAATCTAACTATGGGTTTTACCCTTCAAAGCTACAGAAACATTAAATTAAACCCAGCTAAAACTTTACCTTATTTCTAATGTTAACCAATACAAATAGAAATTCCTTAAAATTACCTTTCCTATTACAAGTCTGACGATTCGTCCTATTATGCGATTGTACTGTATTTGTTTTCATGGAAAAATACAGGAGAATATGCTCTGCATTATGTTGTGCATTTCAGAGGTTCAAAGTCCTGAATATATTTCTTCCCTTTGATCTTCTTCCCAAATTTTCTCTCCTTGTCATTTTTATTTCTCTTGCAGAGTGCAGTTCCAAAGATATATCCTCTATATCACTCATTTAAAAATATATATATTTGGACCTGAAAAGGACAAAAAGACTGCTTTGATTGTGGCGAGTCCTGACTTGGAAATATATTGCCATTCCTTCATTGTTGCTGGGTCAAAGTCCTGAGAATCCCTCCCGTACAGCACTGTGGGTGCACCACAAAGACTGTAGTTGTTCAAGCAGTCAGCTCACCACCTCAAAGTCAATTAGGGAAGGGCAATAAATGCTGGCCTAGCCAATGACAGCCACATCCTGTGAATGAATTTTTAAAAAACACAATAATGCAATCTGCTTTTACATTTTCCAATACAACTGCATTATTGTCATATCCTAGCCCAGAGAAGCAGTTACTGATTAGTATGACCATCAAACCAAGATGGACTCAGTTAATTTAACAGTGACCAGACATTAAACCTGGGACTTCCTTTCCTTAATGAGTCTCCAGAACACATTTATCAATGAAAGCGAAGGAGAACCCTTCTTTTATTTGCCAACTTATGGTTTGTCCTCAGTCTCTTTACCTTAATAGAATGTTTCACAGATGATACCACAGATCTCAGGGCACTGATACGTGGAAACATGCTTGTGTATGTATGCCTGTCACTTGTCAGCACAGTGCTTCTGTTGCTCACTTCTCCCTGGGTTATCATTCAGGGTGCTGCTGCCATCCCAGCCTGGAATTCCTCAATTTTAAGATGAACTTCCTTGCTTTTAAATCTCTCCATGACCTGTGCTTGCCTCAATCTCTGCCACTTTCTTCAGCTTACGAACCTCCAGGGTCTCTGCGACCCTCAAATTCTGGTCTCTATCACATCCCCAATTTTTACCTGTCCATCATTGGCGACCGTACCTTCAGATGCCCATACCCTATTCTCTGGTCCCTTTCCTAAACCTCTATAACCCTTTATCGCTCTCTTCATTTAAGATGACCCATAAAACCTTTGACCTAGCTTTTGCTCAACTGTTTTCATATCTCTTCATGTGGCTCGGTGTCAAATCTTGTTTCTTAATGCTCTTGTGTTACTGCCACTATATAAATGAAGATGTTCTTGGTAAGGAGCAGAAACACATTCACAAGAGAAGGTACACTGGAAAGAATGGAAAGCAAAGTTTCTTGGCTACATTTTGAATATAAGTACTCAATCATTTCTGAAAAGTTGACATATTAAATTCAAACTTCATTAAAAAGTGAAAAGGGCAAGTCAATGTATTTTTTGATTTTACTATTGCTGCTGTCTGCGAGTCCATAAAACACCTGTACTTCCTCTTCCCTAATAGCCTCTGTCCAATAATGTGTTGCCACCCAATGCAAGCCCACTGTATTTAAATAAGGTTCAGGAAGAAGGTCATACACTAAGGTAAGCACCCTGGTGGAACGCACTTCTGATGTGCTGTGCATAAAATTTTACCTGCAAAATGCTGAAAAGGCAAGATTGATCCTCCTTAAATTTGCATTGGCATCTGAAAACATAGAAACCAGCTTATGGCCACCAAGAAGGTGATAAAAAGAATATGAGGGTAAACTAGCCACAAATATAAAAACAGATTGGAAGAGATTTTATAACCCCTTATAAATCTCTTAGGGCAGCACGGTAGCATAGTGGAGGGCAGCACGGTTGCATAGTGGTTAGCACATTTGCTTCACAGCTCCAGGGTCCCAAGTTCGATTCCCAGCTGGGTCACTGTGTGTGCGAAGACTGCACGTTCGCCCCGATTCTGCGAGGGTTTCCTCCGGGTGCTCCGGTTTCCTCCCACAGTCCAAAGATATGCGGGTTAGGTGGATTGGCTATGCTAAATTGCCCTTAGTGTCCAGAAAATGTTAAGTGGGGGTTACTGGGTTAGATACGTGGGCTTCAGTAGGATGCTCTTTGTAAGGATCGGTGCAGATTCGATGGGCCGAATGGCACTGTCAATTCTATGAAAGTATATAAAAAGGAAGAGTGCGGCTAAGTTAAATGTTTGTCCCTCAGAAGCAGAGAAAGGAAAATTATCATGGGGAAGAAAGATATAGCGGTGGCATTAAACAAACGTTTTATCTGTCTTCACAGTTGAAGGCATATGTTTGGCAGCACGGTGGCACCATGGTGAGCACTGCTGTCTTATAGTGCCAGGGACCTGCGTTCCAGCCCAGCCTTAGGTAGCTTTATGAAGTTTGCAGGTTCTTCCCGTGTCTGCATGGGTTTCCTTCGGGTACCCTGGTTTCCTCCCACAGTTCAAAGATACTCCTTCTGCACTGTAAATTCTACGATAATCTATGATACAGAGCATAGGTGCGGTTACGAGGATGAGCCGGGGGTGGGCCTAGGTAGAGTACTCTTTTGCGGTCAGTGCAGACTCAATGGTCTGAATGGCCTCCTTCTGTACTGCTGGGATTCTATGGTTCTTTGAAGTTCCGTACAGAGAGAAATAGATGATAAACTAAGGGATAAGAAATGCAGAAATTAATGTCAGCAGAGATAAAGTATTGGAAAAACCTAAAGGATTAAAATTCAAATAATTTTGAATTTCAAATAACTCATATCAAAGCTCCAAAACCTAGGACTTAGCTCCTCACTCTGCAACTGGATTCTCGACTTTCTGACCCACAGACCACAATCAATAAACAACAACACTTCCTCCACAATAGTCCTCAATATCGGGGCCCCACAAGGCTGCGTACTTAGCTCCCGACGATACTCCCTGTTTTCACATGGCAAAATTTGGTTCCAACTCCATCTACAAGTTTGCTGAGGACAAGGCCATAGTGGGGCGGATCTCGAAAACGACGAGTCACTATACAGGAGGGAGATAGAGAACCTAGTGGAGTGGTGCAGTGACAACAATCTATCCCTCAATGCCAGCAAAACTAAAGAGCTGGTCATTGACTTCAGGAAGCAAAGTACAGACCCCTGTTTGCATCAACGGGGCCGAGTTGGAGATGGTTAACAGCTTCAAAGTCCTAGAGGTGCACATCACCAAAAATCTGTCCTGGTGCACCCACATCGATGCTACTACCAAGACAGCACAACAGTGCCGATACGTCCTCAGGAAACTAAGGCAATTCTGAATGTCCACACTGACACTTACCAACTTTTACAGATGCACCATAGAAAGCATCCTATCTGGCTGCATCACAGCCTGGTATGGCAACTGCTTGACCCGAGACCGCAAGCAACTTCGGAGAGTCCTGAACACAGCCGTCCATCACACGAACCCGCCTCCCATCCATTGACTCTGTCTATACCTCCCGCTGCCTTGGGAAAGCAGGCAGCATAATCAAATACCCGAATTGTGCAGTGTGTCCAGGAAGCTTTTCTAACACAGTATGTAGATTGTCCGACCAGAGGAGGGGCAATATTGGATTTAGTACTTGGTAATGAACCAGGGCAAGTGATAGATTTGTTAGTGGGGGAGCATTTTGGAGATAGTGACCACAATTCTGTGACTTTCATTTTAGTAATGGAGAGGGATAGGTGCGTGCAACAGGGCAAGGTTTACAATTGGGGGAAGGGTAAATACGATGTTGTCAGACAAGAATTGAAGTGCATAAGTTGGGAACATAGGCTGTCAGGGAAGGACACAAGTGAAATGTGGAACTTGTTCAAGGAACAGGTACTACGTGTCCTTGATATGTATGTCCCTGTCAGGCAGGGAAGAGATGGTCGAGTGAGGGAACCATGGTTGACAAGAGAGGTTGAATGTCTTGTTAAGAGGAAAAAGGAGACTTATGTAAGGCTGAGGAAACAAGGTTCAGACGGGGCGTTGGAGGGATACAAGATAGCCAGGAGGGAACTGAAGAAAGGGATTAGGATGTAGAATCCCAAGTTTCTTTACCCGTCAGTCTGGTCTCAATAAAAGTCGAGATGGATTTGCAGGTACAGCATTAGTTATTTTATTTAGCTTGCAAGCGTTCCTCAATTCTCAGGAGCACGAAGCACATTGTGCTCCATGGACTTCTGGAATCAAGTGAGGATATGGAACAAAGGAATCTGTACTGATACATTCAAATGGCATCAAGTTTCACATACATGATGCCCATAGGTCATCCTATATCCCTCCTGACCTGTTGATCTATTCTGATTGGCTCACTTCCA
This sequence comes from Scyliorhinus torazame, assembly GCF_047496885.1. NCBI lineage: Eukaryota > Metazoa > Chordata > Chondrichthyes > Carcharhiniformes > Scyliorhinidae > Scyliorhinus > Scyliorhinus torazame. The sequence goes on along the minus strand of NC_092710.1, from coordinate 280,394,530 downwards.
ATCCCTTCTTCTGGCCCCTATTACCCAGCATCCTTTTCTCCTGCTTTGGTGGACACACCTCTTCCTGCTTTTCCACGCGGTCTGAAATCCTTTGTCTGTGAACTCACCAGAATTAAACTGGCCTACCTCTACATTACATTAACTAATATCTCTAAAGTAACTATTTTATATCACATTCGTCATTCCCTCCTTTTATCATTCCATGATAACCAAACTATCCAATCCATAGCTACGGTTCCTCATCTAAAATGATCCGTCGCTGCATTTCCAATTCCTGGCTTAGCCCCCCCTCATCTGCTGCACCCTCATGGATTTTAACAGTTAAGATTTTAGGGGCGTTGATCTGTTCTAGTGCACCCCGCATTCTACCCAACACACATTTAAGGATAGCTAGGCCCACAAAGATGCAGCCGATAGCCACCACTAAATACATGGCCATATTTATCAACCAGTCCTTCCAACCCCCAAATCCCCAGTTACCCCAAGAGCCAGGATCCTGCATTCCGTCCAGGTGATCCCGTAGGTGATCCATAAATTTAGTGATGTTAGCGGTCATGTCCTGAACTCCCATGATACACTTGCCCTGCACTATGGCGCATACCCCACCCTCACGGGCCAGAAGATAGTCAAGAGCATACCGGTTCTGCATTGCAAACAACCGTAGCTGAGACAATTCCTTGGTTATTGCCCCGAGGGCTCCCAAGGTTTCATTTCCCAAGATGGTAAGGCCACAAATAAAATAATTCCTATTGCTGACAGCCAAGGAACCCCCCACACCTCCCAGTGTCAAGGCGCTCAGAATCCCCCATCCGGCTGAGTGGCCCCGGTTGGGTGCGAGAACCTGAGGTTTTTTCCAGTTCTCGCAAAATTCAGCAGACTGCCCGGCGTGCTAACTGATTATGCAGCTTCCATGCCGAAGGGCAGGGGACTGCGGTAGGGACTAGAGTCCCTATAGCAATTTGGCGGGGAAATGGGGGTGACAAAACGTTGGTCGCTGTGCCATTAAATAAAAAGTAGTATCCTTGCTCCGTGTGCAGGCTAGCATCACAATCAGTATATCGGTTGCGTAAGGATCCCCCAGTAGCCCAGTTTATCCAGCTTCGAAACGCCCATTCGGGCCGCCTAGCAATGCGGAAAGCCCTAGTCCCAACAGTGATATGAGAGACATTCGCCCAGCCACAAAGGAGCTGGAGGCTGGCGTTCAATGGAACACAAGTGGTGTTGTAACAAACGCATTGGCCAGACGCCTGGGTGATATGGCACCTCCTGTCCGTACAGGTGGGGAACAGACATGTTATATTCGTTTCCACCTCTACCAGCAAACAGCCGTATCCTTCACTGCTGAAACAATTCTCGTACGATCGGGAATCCCTATTGGGAGTGAAGTGGCTAGGTATATACGCCCTTCACCGTTGCAGCCTATCATACTGTGAATGGGAATTATCCCGAGGAAGGGGAAGGCAAATAGCCGGTGGTGCTGAACCCGGATCGTAAGGAAGAGTGACTTGCTCGGGCAGTGGCTCGGAATGCTGACAATGAACCACCGTTTGGGGAGTGCCCCAAAGCGGTGAAACAGAAAATAACCTAGACACTGCTGCGGGGTTCGGGTAGCAGACAACCCGTCCGTGGCCATACAAGCAGTGGTAAATCTGGTAGAAGAGATTCATACTACCCAGGTTTTCCTCAGTTCGGCCTTTAACTAACTTAAGTGTATCTCCCGGTAACCTACGTTCTAGCTGTAGTTCCCTTCTCACACGCCCCGTCCTCTCTCTAGTCCCTCTCTCTTTCTCATAGCCTCTTCCTACGCTCTCCTGACGGTCTGATGTTACCTTTATCGCACCAATCTTAACACATCCAAAATCAAATTTACATGTATTCCAAAAACAAGGCAATGTCCATATAATATTCCCTTCCCATCGCCGGGACCGGTGCAATTGCTTCATGAGTCCTGCATTCTCCTTAACTTTGACGACCTTCCATGAGTCGATACCATGTCCTCGTATATGGGGGCAGCGAAGAACATCACCTTTGCATAGGTGATGTATCCTTGTAGATTGGTTGGGGTTACAAATATAAATAATATTCCCCTTTTCCATGTCCATCGCCAATAACACTCCAAGCGAAGTGAGGCCAAATATCACACAGACGGTGCGTAGCCACTCCATCATGCTCCACACCTGGAAAATAGCACTGGAGAAGGGAGGCAGGTTAATCTGTCCAAGAAAATGAGGCCCATTATCAGAACTTAACTGAGCTGGTATACCGTACCGGGGAATGATTTCCCGCATCAAGACTTTAACCACAGTAGCAGCTTTATTATCGATAGTCGGACACGCCTCGGCCCATCTGCTGAACACATCCACAATGACCAAAACATATTTATAACATTGACACCTTTCCAACTCAATGTAATCCATTTGGAGCATCTCAAAGGGACCACTGGGCAACGGGGTTTGCCCCATCCCACAAGGGATACCTTTGCCGGTGTTATATTGCTGACAAATCAAACACCGATTACTGATACTCTGGGCCAACCCCTGCATTTTAGGGTGCCACCAAGTGTCCAGCAACAAATCACTAGTCCCTCGAGCCCCACAATGAGTTGCAAAGTGTACACATTCGATGACCCATAAAGCCAGTACATCAGACATACAAGTCTGATGTGCTGGCGTGGTCCATAAAGAGGAAACAGAATCATATGTACAACCTAACCGTTTCCACATTTGTTTATCACTCTCAGGAGCGTCCTCCTGTAACCTTATGACGTCTTGGATGGTTGGCATTGACTTTTCAGAAGCAGACATATTTATAGTAGATCGTTTAGTCTGACTTAACATTTTAGGCACCATCACTTGCTGAATTTGCGCGGCTGTCCGCGCTGCACAATCTGCTTGTTCATTACCAACGTCAACTGGGGTCTTAACATTTGTGTAGGCAGCGCATTTAATAACGGAAATCTGTGCGGGCATAAGAAGGGCCTGCAGTCAGTCATTAACTAAACCCCGGTGGGATATTTGACCACACATAATCATGTCATGTTGTTCTGACGAAATGTCACACAAATCATCCCTTATTGTTGTAGTTTCCTGAATCAAGGCTAAACAGTCGTGACCAGGTGCATCCTCATGGACAGGGGGACCACTAAGAAAACAGGCTGGATTGATAGTGGTACAATATTTAAATGTCAGACGTGGATTGTTCAAAAGGTATATCTCATACCTCTTCTGACGAGCTGCGGTAAGATGCTGAGCCTGCAGTTGCCCCAATAGTGCGATTACCGAGTGGGAGCTATACCCCGTAATATCCTGTTGCAACAGCTCTTGAATTAATTTGTCTATAGACGGAGCAGCTTGGGATTTCAGGGGGTATTGTCGAATGGAAGGTAGCTTTACATGATCCTTAATCATTACCTTAATAGGTGTAACATTTGTCTTTCCCACTTGTGATGGGTATTCCGCCCAGACCTGTGGATTGACATATTCCAACACATCATGTCCCCAGTGATGCTGCAGTCGAGTGTTAATTGTTTCAGGGACCTCAAAATATTTTATGGTAGTGCCGTCCGGCATGACTTGAAGTGCGTACTCTGTTGGATGCGAATGATCCACTGCCCTCCTGACCATTCGCCCCATATCCCTGGCATGGTACTGGTCATGGACCTGACGTGTAATATGAGGGCTTACCGAAGCTGACTGTGGCCATAAATGTGGTGATATTGTAACAAAATCGGCTGTACCTTCTTTTCCCGTGACTGTGGCTGTAACCTTGACTGGCCATTCGGTTCCAATTAATGGCCGGTATTTGTCCTCCAACTCCCTATTTTGTCCAGTTCTGTCATAGGCCAGGGTAACGTGATGCAGTGAATGTTCAATGTCTAACGTCCACTACTGGGGGGTGATAGAAATATAGCACTGTTGTCTCATCCTCCATGATTTAACCGTTACCCCCTCGCCTCCGCACTCTAGCTGTAGCTGGAAGATACACAGTAAATCTCGGGCCAACAAGTTACAGTCCAATCCAGTGGTCACTACAAACTGATGATCTGCAGACTTATTCTCGTAAGATGGTCGAGTGAGGGAACCATGGTTGACAAGAGAGGTTGAATGTCTTGTTAAGAGGAAAAAGGTGACTTATGTAAGGCTGAGGAAACAAGGTTCAGACAGGGCATTGGAGGGATACAAGATAGCCAGGAGGGAACTGAAGAAAGGGATTAGGAGAGCTAAGAGAGGGCATGAACAATCTTTGGCGGGTAGGATCAAGGAAAACCCCAAGGCCTTTTACACATATGTGAGGAATATGAGAATGACTAGAGCGAGGGTAGGTCCGATCAAGGACAGTAGCGGGAGATTGTGTATCGAGTCTGAAGAGATAGGAGAGGTCTTGAACGAGTACTTTTCTTCTGTATTTACAAATGAGAGGGGCGATAATGTTGGAGAGGACAGTGTGAAACAGATTGGTAAGCTCGAGGAAATACTTGTTAGGAAGGAAGATGTGTTGGGCATTTTGAAAAACTTGAGGATAGACAAGTCCCCCGGGCCTGACGGGATATATCCAAGGATTCTATGGGAAGCAAGAGATGAAATTGCAGAGCCGTTGGCAATGATCTTTTCGTCCTCACTGTCAACAGGGGTGGTACCAGGGGATTGGAGAGTGGCGAATGTCGTGCCCCTGTTCAAAAAAGGGACTAGGGATAACCCTGGGAATTACAGGCCAGTTAGTCTTACTTCGGTGGTAGGCAAAGTAATGGAAAGGTTACTGAAGGATAGGATTTCTGAGCATCTGGAAAGACACTGCTTGATTAGGGATAGTCAGCACGGATTTGTGAGGGGTAGGTCTTGCCTTACAAATCTTATTGAATTCTTTGAGGAGGTGACCAAGCATGTGGATGAAGGTAAAGCAGTGGATGTAGTGTACATGGATTTTAGTAAGGCCCATGGTAGGCTTATGCAGAAAGTAAGGAGGCATGGGATAGTGGGAAATTTGGCCAGTTGGATAACGAACTGGCTAACCGATAGAAGTCAGAGAGTGGTGGTGGATGGCAAATATTCAGCCTGGATCCCAGTTGCCAGTGGCGTACTGCAGGGATCAGTTCTGGGTCGTCTGCTGTTTGTGATTTTCATTAATGACTTGGATGAGGGAGTTGAAGGGTGGGTCAGTAAATTTGCAGACGATACGAAGATTGGTGGAGTTGTGGATAGCAAGGAGGGCTGTTGTCGGCTGCAAAGAGACATAGATAGGATGCAGAGCTGGGCTGAGAAGTGGCAGATGGAGTTTAACCCTGAAAAGTGTGAGGTTGTCCATTTTGGAAGGACAAATATGAATGCGGAATACAGGGTTAACGGTAGAGTTCTTGGCAATGTGGAGGAGCAGAGAGATCTTGGGGTCTATGTTCATACATCTTTGAAAGTTGCCACTCAAGTGGATAGAGCTGTGAAGAAGGCCTCTGGTGTGCTAGCGTTAATTAACAGAGGGATTGAATTTAAGAGCCGTGAGGTGATGATGCAGCTGTACAAAACTTTGGCAAGGCCACATTTGGAGTACTGTGTACAGTTCTGGTCGCCTTATTTTAAGAAGGATGTGGAAGCTTTGGAAAAGGTGCAAAGGAGATTTACCAGGATGTTGCCTGGAATGGAGAGTAGGTCTTACAAGGAAAGGTTGAGGGTGCTAGGCCTTTTCTCATTAGAACGGAGAAGGATGAGGGGCTATTGGATAGGGACATGGATTACGGTAAAATGATATAGTGTAGCTTTATTTGTTCTTAAGGGCAGCACGGTAGCATTGTGGATAGCACAATTGCTTCACAGCTCCAGGGTCCCAGGTTCGATTCCGGCTTGGGTCACTGTCTGTGCGGAGTCTGCACATCCTCCCCTTGTCTGCGTGGGTTTCCTCCGGGTGCTCCGGTTTCCTCCCACAGTTCAAAGATGTGCAGGTTAGGTGGATTGGCCATGATAAATTGCCCTTAGTGTCCAAAATTGCCCTTAGTGTTGGGTGGAGGTGTTGACTTTGGGTAGGGTGCTCTTTTCAAGAGCCGGTGCAGACTCAATGGGCCGAATGGCCTCCTTCTGCTCTGTAAATGCAATGATAATCTATGATTAATCTAGGACAAAGGTTCGGCACAACATCGTGGGCCGAAGGGCCTGTTCTGTGCTGTATTTTTCTATGTTCGATGTTCTATGTTCCTCGCTGTATTAATTACCAAGGTGAAGAGACAGAGAGTAATGCATCTAAGTTTGTTGATGATACCAAGCTACCAGGAAAGCTAAATGGGGAGGACATAGTGGGGCTACGAAGAGATAGAGACTGGTTAAGTGAGTGGGAAGTAAAGATGGCAGCTGGAGTATAACATAGAAGAATGTGAAATTATTCACAAAGATGAAAGCAAATTACTGCAGATGATGGAAGATGAAACAAAAACATAAAATACTGGACAATCTCAGCAGGCCTGACAGCATCTGAGGAGAGAGTAGGGAGCTAACATTTCGAGTCTGGATGACTCTGACAATGAGTGAGAGAGATTTGACAAACAGTTATCCAACCTCGAAATGTTTGCTCCCTTCTCTCCACAGATGCTGTGAAATGATTCACTTTGGTCATAAGAATAAAACAGCGGAATATATTTTAAAAGGTGAGAAACTCGTACCTGTTGATGTTCCAAGACACTTGCATGTGCCTATACAAGTAGCACCAAATGTTAGCATGCAGCGGCAGCAAGCAATTAGGAAGTCAAATGGCATGTTGGCCTTTGGAGTACAAAAATTTAATCTGGCTACAATTGGACAGAATATTGTTGAGACCACATCTCAAATACAGTGTGCAGTTTGTTCTCCACATTTAAGAAAGGATATATTTGCATTGGAGGCAGTACAGCAAATGTTCAGTAAATTGGTCCCTGGAATGAACGGGTTGTCCTACGATGAGAGGCTGAGTAAATTGAGTTTATATTCCTGAAGTTTTGAAGAACGAGTGACAATCTCGTTGAAAACTACAAAGTTCCAAAATGGCTTGGTGGAGTGGACGTTGAGAGTTTGCTTCCACTGGTTGGGGAGTTTAAAACACAAGGGCACAGTCTCAGGCTAAGGGGCCAATGATTTAGGACTGAGACGAGGAGAAATTGTGTCACCATGAAACAAATGGACTTTAAGTATAGTGGATTATAACATTGGGCAATTAAAGGGTTAAAAGCCTGGGGTTAGAGTGTGTTTGACTGCAGTGGTCTTGTTTTTAAAAAAGGATTCTGTTTTGCAAGACCTGGGAGCTTTTAGGAGCCTGAAGATGACATTGACCAGAGGAATGTGTTTTTCAGTCTGGTCTAATGTATTGTGATTTGACTGGGGGCAGTCCCTGGGGAGTTAATGTGCTTTCAGTCTGGGAATTAATTTGTTTTTCAACTTGGGGAGATAATATCATTGCTGTGTGGAGTTAAGGGAGAGAGAGAGAGACATTTTGAGGAAGCTTTGGAGATAAGTTGAAGTCTGATCGGGCAACCCTTGTTTTGACCACAAGTAAAGGCAGTTTCCTTTCCCAAAAGGATAGTTTTTAAAAATGGTAATAATAGTTGAAGCAGAGCAGCCTTGTCTGAAGACAGCTGAAGAAGCTGTTGAAACAGCTTTCTGTAGATTTTCAGCCAGAGTCTGGAGGGGTCCTAACAAGAGCCAGAATCTGTTCTGTAAAGCAAGCCAGCTATTTTTTTCAGTTGTGAAGTTAAAGATTTAATATTGAATTGATAATAACGTTTTTTTTTTAAATACCAAATCCCTATTTCTTCATGCAATCACTCCTGGAGTGAATAATTCTTTCTGCACAGTCTTGCAAATAAACTAAAATATTGGGGTTCCAGTCCGGTACCCCAGACTGTTTGGATCTGGTCTGGGATCGTAATACTTAAATGGTGGAGAATCTTTGGAATTCTGTATCCTGGGTAGTTGTAGACGCTCCATCGTTGAATACATTTAAGGCTGGGGTAGGCAGATGTTTGGTCTTCAGGGAATTTAGCGATATGGGGAGCGTACAAGTAAATGCAATAGAAATCCAAGATCAGCCATGATCGCATTGAATGGCAGAGCATGTTTAATGGGCCACGCAGCATACTCCTGCTCCTATTTCTTGTGTTTTTGCTTTAAATCTGCGGGGCAAGTGTGTGACCATAAATAAGCACCTTTATTTAAAACCTCACACAAAGCTATTGCTGGGAAACTTAAATTGAGGCAATTACTCTGTGGGTAAGAAAGCACAAATCTATTACATATAAACATATTGATCACAGGCAATAAAAAGGAACACATAAATTAGGTGCGTGACAATGATGACGCTGATATTAAATTTAAAAGATTGGGGGAAAGGAAGTCAAGTGAGTCCAGGAGAGATGGAGAAGTGGAACTTAGAGTGTTTCCATATAACACCTTGGCCCCTGGAACTCAACCTTGCTGGTGCCTTTAACATACCGTGAAACACATATGCAGTATTCAAAGCTGGCTGCAATAGAAATTGGCATTGATATAGAGCTAGAGTAGAATTTTTTTTAATGTAAATGTTTTTTATCGGGTTTTTGAACAAAGTATATTTACAGTTATGTACGCAGAATAAAATATATATATATATAGAAGAGAAAAAAAACACAAAACGAGAAAAAGAAACTGGTATATTATGCACTAGATCAACAACAGTTTTCAATATTATTTTTAACAAATAAGTAGGCACTTGTTTGTGTGTGGGGGGGGGGGGGGAAACTGGGGAGGTATATATACATTTGGGTGCCGGAGAAACAATTACATTAGTTATGTCCAAGAGCTAGGGTAGAATTAATTCAGTTTGGAATTCCTTCCTCCCATTACGTGCCGCCCATCGGACATTCCCACACTGGCCGTCAACCCAAAGAGAAAATTTACACTTATAATTTGAAGAATATTGACTGCATTTTCATAAATAGAGAAACTCCATCTTTACCAAAATGGTGCCAGCCTGTCAATTCCAGAAATTCCACGCCTGAACCCAGCCCCAATCATTTTTGCTAGGGGCGGACTGGGGGTGGTTGTAGTTCGCACAGCCACAGTTCACAGCAGCAGGTGTACATGTAAAAGTCCAGCTGCTTTTGAACAAATCTAATTTTTCGAACTGAATGTCCAAAATATGACTTTTGGGCTTTAGAACACTCAGAAGGAGTACCTTTGAGATCTAGGGTATCCATTTGAACAGGTCCATGGACACCTTTGGGAGATGTAAGATGCCCTTATGGACAGGTTAGGTGTCCTTTAGGAGTGGTGGGGTGCCCTTTGCGATTGTTAAAAATGGACATGAATGTGCATAGAAAGTGGATGAACTCATTGGAACTGATGGGACCTATCAGCTCTCAGGGCATTTAAAGCTCCGGCCTTTAACAAAAAATAAAGTGCTGCAGTTTAAAAAACACATTGCTTTTAATTTTACTCTGTTGACATAACCCTGAGGGCTAACATTATAAGATTAGTGCTGCCTGACTGAGTTCACAACCTATCATATCACAGTGGGATGCCTGTCAGTTCACAATTAAATTGACAGCTCCAAGTGGTTATAAAAACTTTGCTATGGGGCTAGGAATGCAAATGCTTGGGTTTAAGCATTTGAATGGAATGTTTGCTTTTATAAGGAATTATGTAGTTGAAGGAATGTAAATGTAGTGAAAAGCTTTTTATGAATGAGATTGTTTTATCCAAAAATAAAGTCCGCAATACACGCTTAGGTATGAATTTTCTGGATGGTGGGGTCTCGCTTCCCATCTTTGGAAGAGTAGGCAGGGATTTATTCCCGCTGAGTCAGAGTGTCCTGCAGCCATTTCATGATTAAGTGAATATTAAGTGGTTGCAGGTCGGAATTCTGCCCCTCACCCGCAAGGAGGTCCCGCCTTAGAGAACTGCCGGCCAATCTCACTGGGCAGAAGAAATACAGGACAACATTGGAGCCTAAGTCCAGAATCAGAGGCCCAGGTAAGTTCAGGGGTCCCAAATGGTGTGGTGGGGAAGGCCTGGGGAGGGGGGTGCGAAGGGGGTGATTGCGGCTCAGGGCAGAGGTTGAGGGAGGAGTGAGGGAGGCCCGGAGCTACCAGACCTTAACAGGGACGGGGTGTGTGGGGCCGAAGGGCGCACAACTTTAGAAGGGGGCTTCTGATGGAGGACAATTGGCCACCTTATGGCCTCGAATGGGGAAAGATTAGGCTTCCTATCTGAGACCTTGACCATTCCAGCGTAAAATCACTGTGTCATTTGGGCAGGCAGGAATCTAGAGGGGATCCTGTCCCTGCAATTTCATGCTCCACCACTGCCTGAAAACCGCCGGTGAGGGAGCGTACAATATTGGTCTTCGAACTTGATTTTCAGCTCAGCATGGTTATTCAAGTCTGTCCATGGTTGATACTGGGTGAATTTACATGGAGGCTGTAAGGGAAAAGCGTGGTGGGGCAGGGCATGGGCAGGCATAAATTGATACAGTTGGCATAGGGCCTATAAAGGGCTGCGGGATGTCGGTAGAGAGGTATAGGTTGAACTTGATATTACAAGGGGCCATTGAGGGTGGGGGCATGAGGTGACATGGTTTGCCATGGATGTGGCATGGGAGGTGTAGGCAGGGGGCGGGGGTGAGTGGGGTGTGAGACGTGAGTGCTGGTGGGCACTTTACGTTGTTACAACTGGGGCGAAATCCTTGAGCACCAATGTGGGTCTTTTGAAATTGACAACTCTTGCGGCTGATTCTGAACTCTTTCCTCGGGGGGGGCAGACCAAACTCCCATTAACACCAGTGCCCTGTATCGAAAATTAGGGTCACTTTCTCCAAGTCAAGTTTGAGGAGCTGAGAATTTCCCTGACTCTAAACTCCTGACTGGAGAGTGGAAATTCAGGCCGATGTTTTTTCTCTTACATTTCCATGCTATTTTTGTTTTGTTACTTCTCTGTCTACTAATTCATCTCTCTTAATCTCTGTTCCTCCTTTACTTCTTACCTCTTATGTCTCTGTCTTTTTTCAGCTCTTTTCGGTTTTTTTCTGATGTTGTAGCATGGTGTGGTGCGGTAAACAGCCACTAAAGGTTGCTTTAAAGTTGAGAATTAGGGAGAAATGTGGTTGTAGTAAATGCAATGATTGGGACCACCATTTGTCTAACGAACAATGAAGGGCACAATCAACAATGTCTTCATTCTCAGCACTACGATCACAACTAATTGCAAATCCTGTGCTCTGCACTGAGATCCCTGTGCATGTTCCCCATTGGCTGATCGGGTCACATAACCCTTCCGATTCAAGCCCCCTAAAAGGGGAGAGCTACTACATCCCTCCCCTTTAAGCCTCTTATTAATTAGTATACTGATAACTTATGCAACTTTCAAAACATTAACAATAATGAACAATTTCTAGCACAGTTCATCAGAAACTCAGTCTGTCAGGACACTTTCTCTTTCTCTGGAAACGACGGAGCTCAATTGGCTGTTTCCCATATAGAGGTAGCTTTGGTTGGACCTGCCTCACTGAAACCCTCCCTTGGTAGCAGTACATCACTTTTCTCTGTTTCCTCGGTCCCACTGGGAGCAACACTTTGGCCTGTCTCTGGTTGATCAACTGCTTCACTTGTTGGGCAAATTGTTGATACAATTGAGTCAGACGGGAACCTGGCATCTTGGACTGCACCCATCTCCAATGATCTTTCTTCAACACTTGTCCGCACTTTCACTTCATAGGACAGTAGCCACCACAACTCCCCGGACCCAACTGACCCACTTCCAATATTCTTCGCAGGAAAGGGATCGTTTGTCTCAAATGTTCCTTCCACATTTGTAGAATCATAATTCCTTTTCTGAAAACTCTGCCTTGTCTCCACCCTCCTCGCCAAAGTTGGAACGGCCAGGCTTAACCTGGTTCGCAAGCGACGAACCATCAGCAACTCAGCTGAGACTATGCCTGTAGTGGTATGCAGGGTGGGCTAACAAGAACCGTACTATCTTGGTCCCTGTGATGCAGGTGATTGCTTCTTCAGACCAGCGTTGAACTTCTGAACAGCAACCCGTTTGATGAGAGGTGATATGGTGTGGTGCAAATATATTTTATTCCATTAAACGTCATGAACTGCTGGAATTCTGCTCTTGTGAACGCAGTTCGATTGTCACAAGGACTCCTGAAATACCATGGGTGGTGAAACAGCGGCACAGTATCTCAACCGTGGCATATGAAGTTGTTGACTTCATTTCAAATACCTCCATTGATTTTGAATGGGCATCCACTAGCAAAAGGAACATGATGCCCATGAATGAGCTAATATAATCTACATGAACTCTCACCTAAGGTCGACCTGGCCATTCCCAGGGGTGCAAGGGAGCTGCGACTGGTAGCTTATGGTATAACTGGCATGGTAGGGCAGCACGGTGGCACAGTGGTTAGCATTGCTGTCCCAGGTTCGATCCTGGCTCTGGGTTACTGTCAGTGCGGAGTTTGCACATTCTCGCCGCGTTTGCGTGAGTTCCATCCCCACAACCCAAAGATGTGCAGGGTCGGTGGATTGGCCATGTTAAATTGCTCTTAATTGGAAAAAATGAATTGGGTACATTAAATTTAAAAAAAATAACTGGCATGGTTCACATTGTTTCACAGCCCTTTCTATATGTTCACATCGATTCCAGGCCATTACACATAGCTTTGCACAAGCATTTTCATCTGGAGATGCCCGAATGGGCACAATGTAATTCTTCAAGCAGTGATTCTCTTCCTGGTATGGGGACGACCACTCTCGTTCCCCAAAGCATGACACCATCCTTGCAACTAAGATCATCTTTCAGGAGCTGATAAAGTTTAATTTCCTCCGAAGCTTTCTTGTTCCGCATCCATGGAGTAACCTTCACTAACAATGGATTGCTATCAGTCCAGCAACCCTTGCGTTAAGGTGCTAAATTGGGAAAAGGCAAATTACGATAACATCTGACAGGAATTGAAGAATTTGGATTGTGTGCGGCTGTTGGGAGGGTAAATGAACATTGGACATGTGGGAGTCTTTCAAGCGACAGTTGATTAGGATTCAGGAAAGTCACATTCCTGAGAGAATGAAGGATAAGTATGGGAAGTTTAAGGAGCCTTGGATATTGTGAACCTCGTCAGAAATAAAAAGGAGATTTTGTACGGTCTAGAAGAGTGGGGACAGTTGAAACCCTTGAGAAGTATAAAGAAAGTAGGAAATTACGAGGGCTAGGAGAGGTCATGTAAAGTCCTTGGCAAGATTAAGATGAATCCGAAAGCTTTTTATTCATCTGTAAAAAGCAAGAGGGTGGTCAGGGAAAGAATTGGACCACTGAAGGACAGTGGCAGGAATCTACGTGTTGAGCCAGAGGAAATAGGCAAAATACTCATGAGTACTTTGCATCAGTGTTCACCAAAGAAAGGAGGCGCGATTTTCCGACCCTCCGCCCGGCCGGAGAATCGGCAGGGGTTACGTGGATCACGCCACGCCGCCCCAACGCCGGGACGCCATTCTCCTGCCCGTGAAAAAATGCTTTGCCGCACGGAGAATCGCTGCAAACGGCCATAGCGGTGATCCTCCGGCGGCGCCGCGATTCTCCGGCCTGGTTAGGCCGAGCGGCCGTCCGAAAAAATCCGAGTCCCGCCAGCGCCGTTCTAACATGCTCTGGGCCGGCGGGACTTCGGGGTTGAAGGGTCCGGGGGCGGCCTGTGGGGGTGGCGGGGGGGTTGGAGGGGGGGTCCAACCCCGGGGAGGGCTTCCGTAGTGGCCCGCAATCGGGGCCCACCAATCGGTGGGCCGGCCTCTCTGGCTGCGGACCACTTTTCTTCCGCGCCAGCTCCTGGATCCCTGCGCCATTTGGCGTCGGGGCCGGCACGGGGATGACGGCCAGTGCGCATGTGCTAGTTGCCACCGGCCCAACTGCGCATGCGCGGACCCTGCGGCGCCGGGTCGACATCGGAACCGGCAGCTGGAGCGGCATGGGCCACTCCAGCGCCATGCTGGCCCCCCCAGGACCCAAGAATCGGGTCTCGGAATCAGTGCCGGATTAAAGTACTTCCATTTTGGCACCGGCGCCGGCACTCTGGCGCTGGCTCAGAGAATCATGGCCAGGGACTTTGTGGAAGATGATTCTTGGGTAGGGTGTGTGGACAGTCTGGATCATGTTAATATCGAAAAGGAGGAGGTATTGGTTAATTTAAAAGATATTAAGGAAGATAAGTCTCCTGGGCCGGATGGGATTTACCCCAGAATACTCAGGGAAGCAAGAGAGGAAGTTGCTGGGGCCTTGACTGACATCTTTGTATCCTCATTGGCTTCAGGTGAGATCCCAGATGACTGGAGAATAGCTAATATTTAAGAAAGGGAGCATGGATAATCCTGGAAACTATAGGCCGGTGAGCCTCATGTCGGTAGTAGGCAAATTATTGGAAAGAATTCTTAGCGACAGGGTTTATACCCATTTGGAAATGCTGTGTCTCACTAAATCGATCGAGTTTTTTTGAGGAGATGACAAAGATGATTGATGCAGGTAGGGCAGTAGATGGTGTCTATATGGACTTCAGTAAAGCCTTTGACAAGGTACTTCATGGCAGACAGGTACAAAATGTGAAGTCACACGGGATCAGAGGTGAGGTGGTAAGATGGATACAGGCAGCATGGAAGCATAGTGGTTAGCACAGTTGCTTCACAGCTCCAGGGTCCCAGGTTCGATTCCCGGCTTGGATCATTGTCTGTGCGGAGTCTGCATATTCTCTCTGTGTCTGCGTGGGTTTCCCCTGGGTACTCCGGTTTCCTCCCACAGTCCAAAGATGTGCAGGTTAGGTGGACTGGCCATGATAAATTGCCCTTCGTGTCCAAAAAAGGTTAGGTGGGGTTACTGGGTTACAGGGATAGGGTGGAGGCATGGGCTTAAGTAAGGTGCTCTTTCCAAGAGCTGGTGCAGACTAGAGCAGCTGAATGGCCTCCTTATGCACTGTGAGTTCTATGGAAGATCTGGCGCGATCACAGAAGGAAAAGGGTAGCATTAGAAGGGTGTTTTTCTGAATGGAAGGTTGTGACTAGTGGTGTTCCACAGGGATGGCGGTGCTTGGGCCTTTGTTGTTTGCAGTATACATAAATGATTTGGAGGAAAATGTAGCTGGTCTGATTAGTACGTTTGCGGATGACACCAAGGTTGGTTGAGCGGGAGGTAGTGTTGAGGATTGCCAGAAGATACAGCAGGACACAGATAGGTTGGAGACTTGGGCAGAGAAATGGCAAATGGAGTTTAATCCGGACAAATGTGAGGTCTAACATACAGGGGAAATATACCATAAATGGTAAAACTCTTAGGAATATAGAAAATCAGAGAGTGCTGGGCGTGCAGGTCCATAGATCTTTGAAGGTGGGAACACAAGCGGACAAGGTAGTCAAGAAAGCATACAGAGAGACTTCCGTTGGTGGCAATGAGTGAGTGAGCCGCACATTCGGGGGCTCTCACTCCGCCGGGATTTGAGGACCTGGTTCCCCGGTTTTGCGGGGCTGTGAAAGGACGGCCATGGGGGGCTAAGGAGCGAGCAGAGCTGCATGGAACTGCGGGAGAGCAGAAAGCAGCGCAAATGGGAGAGGAAGGGATAAAGGCAAGGTGCAGGGGAAGCTGACCCGGGAGCAAAGGTGGCGGACCTGCGGACCTCGGACCCGGCGATCCAGCAGGCACTGGAAAACATGCTGCAGGTGATAAAGAGCAGTTTTGAGTCGTTGAAGCGGGATAACTTGGACCCACTTCACAAGGCAGTGGATCAATTGAATCAGAGATTGGATGCCCAGGATGAAAAAGTTAAGGAGCTGGGGGAGGCGGTGGAGGAGCAGGCGGGCACGCAGACGATTGCTGTGCTAGAAGTTGACGGGTTGAAGGAGAGACAGAGAAGAATGCTGGACAGAGTGGAGGAGCTGGAAAATAGAGCCCGTAGACAAAATCTGAGGATCATCGGCCTCCCGGAGGGTGTGGAGGGAGCTGATGCCTTAGCGTTCGTGACGGACCTGTTGATGCAGCTGATGGGGGCTGAAGCCTGTCCGAGACCGCCGGAGCTGGAGGGGACACACAGCGTACAGGCGAGACAGGTGCATCCGGGGGGGCCCCCCAGTCCGATGGTGATTAGGTTCCACAGGTTTGTGGAGAAGGAGCGAGTGCTGCAGTGGGGAAAGAGTGCTAAGAGCAGCACGTGGAATAACAGTGTCCTTCGCATTTACCAGGACTTAAGTCAGGAGGTGGCCAGGCGGCGAGCAGCCTTTAAACAAGTTCAGGAGGTGGCGTTCAAAAAGCACGTGAAGTTTGGTCTGCTCTTCCCAGCCCGTCTTTGGGTTACGCATCAGGACCAACACCACTACTTCTCTGAGCCCGAAGAAGCAATGGACTTTGTGAGGGATCAGGGGCTGGTCTCGAAAGAAGGACCCACGGACGGAAGCTAGGGTCCGAGAATTACTGGTTGAAGGGACGCCTACTGTGCCTGGACTGCAGGTCGACTGTTTACTGCTTTAAAGGTGCCTTGTGGTGTATTTTTTGTGGGCAGTTTTTGCCTGTGGGGGATGTGCGGGGAGGGTATTGGAGGGTATCCCCCCCCCCTTTTCGAATGGTCTATTTCCTTTTTTTTCTGTTGTTTTTTTTCTCTCCTTTTTTTTTCTTCTGTTGTGGTGGGTACCTTTTGCTGGGCTCTCTGAGTGCGCTGGAGCCTGTATTGTAACAAAAGGGTGGCCGGTCAGCAATGGGGATTAAAGATGTTGGTTGAGGGCTTTTGTTTCATTTATGTCTATGGTTTTTATGTTTGTTTCGGATGGGGGATGTACGGGTACTGGGTTATTGCGCTGTTATATCATTTTTTTCTTTTTTTTTGGTGGTCAGAAAGGGACGTGGGTTAACACTTTTCTGTGTACACAGCTGGAACTGTATTGTGCCTGGAGCAGCCTCACGGTGCTGTTTGATGTTTACATCTTGTTTGATCTTTCCCTGCTTAGTGAGACTGCTCCAGTGGGTCGGATTGGGGGGTGGTGTGCTGGGGAGGGGGAGATGAGGTCGGGGAAACAATTGGGAGTGAGACAAGTGGGCGCCGGAGGGATGAGTCACCGGGCTAGCAGATTGGCTAGTCAAGGAGTCAGGTGGGGGAGGGAGATTACAACCAGTGAATGGCAGGGATGGGGTTATCGGGGGATGTTGCTCGGGGGGGAGGGGGGGGAGGGGGGGAGTTATTTTGCTGATGTGAGGGGGATCTGAAGTAGGTAATGGAGAGGAGGTCGGGGGTGGAGGCAGCCAAGAGGCGAGCCAGGAATGGCACGGCGCATGGGCCGGGGGCGAGCCCAAGAAAAGTTATGGCTGACCGGCGGAGGGGGGATTGTGCCCCCCAACCAGGCTGGTCACCTGGAATATCAGGGGACTAAATGGGCCAGTTAAAAGGGCACGTGTGTTCGCGCATTTGCGGGCTCTAAAGGCGGACGTAATTATGTTGCAGGAGACACATCTGAAAGTGTCTGATCAGACTAGGCTAAGGAAGGTCTTCCACTCGGACTTGGATTCTAAGTCCAGGGAGTTAGCAATTATGATCAATAAGCGGGTTCAATTTGAGGCGGAGGGCGTAGTCGCAGACGGCGGGGGCAGATTCCTTATGGTAAGCAAGCTGGAGGGGAGAAGAGTGGTGCTGGTGAACATATATGTGCCGAACTGGGACGATGCTGACTTTATCAAAAGAGTGCTGGGGAAGATCCCGGACCTAGACTCATGCAAGTTGATAATGGGGGAGGGACTTCAATACAGTCCTTGACCCGGGGCTGGACTGGTCATGTCCCAGAACGGGCAGACTCCCAGCAATGGCAACGGAGCTGAAAGGGTTCATGGAGCAAATGGGGGCTGTGGACCCATGGAGAGCCAGACAGCCGACGGGAAGGGGCTACTCGTTTTATTCGCATGTTCATAAAGTATATTCTAGGATTGATTTTTTTGTCGTGAGCAGGGACTGTGTAGGGGAGGTAAAGAACAAAGAACAAAGAACAAAGAACAAAGAAACGTACAGCACAGGAACAGGCCCTTCGGCCCTCCAAGCCCGTGCCGACCATGCTGCCCGACTAAACTACAATCTTCTACACTTCCTGGGTCCGTATCCCTCTATTCCCATCCTATTCATGTATTTGTCAAGATGCCCCTTAAATGTCACTATCATCCCTGCTTCCACCACCTCCTCCGGTAGCAAGTTCCAGGCACCCACTGCCGTCTGCGTAAAAAACTTGCCTCGTACATCTACTCTAAACCTTGCCCCTCTCACCTTAAACCTATGCCCCCTAGTAATTGACCCCTCTACCCCGGGGAAAAGCCTCTGACTATCCACTCTGTCTATGCCCCTCATAATTTTGTAGACCTCTATCAGGTCGCCCCTCAACCTCCTTCGTTCCAGTGAGAACAAACCGAGTTTATTCAACCGCTCCTCGTAACTAATGCCCTCCATACCAGGCAACATTCTGGTAAATCTCTTCTGCACCCTCTCTAAAGCCTCCACATCCTTCTGGTAGTATGGCGACCAGAATTGAACACTATACTCCAAGTGTGGCCTAACTAAGGTTCTGTACAGCTGCAACATGACTTGCCAATTCTTATAATCAATGCCCCGGCCAATGAAGGCAAGCATGCCGTATGCCTTCTTGACTACCTTCTCCACCTGTGTTGCCCCTTTCAGTGACCTGTGGACCTGTACTCCTAGATCTCTTTGACTTTCAATACTCTTGAGGGTTCTACCATTCACTGTATATTCCCTACCTGCATTAGGCCTTCCAAAATGCATTACCTCACATTTTTCCGGATTAAACTCCATCTGCCACCTCTCCGCCCAAGTCTCCAAATAATCTAAATCCTGCTGTATCCTCTGACAATCCTCATCGCTATCCGCAATTCCACCAACCTTTGTGTCGTCTGCAAACTTACTAATCAGACCAGTTACATTTTCCTCCAAATCGTTTATATTTACTACAAACAGCAAAGGTCCCAACACTGATCCCTGTGGAACACCACTGGTCACAGCCCTCCAATTAGAAAAGCATCCATCCATTGCCTTCTATGACCTAGCCAGTTCTGTATCCACCTTGCCAGCTCACCCCTGATCCCGTGTGACTTCACCTTTTGTACTAGTCTACCATGAGGGACCTGGTCAAAGGCCTTACTGAAGTCCATATAGACAACATCCGCTGCCCTACCTGCATCAATCATCTTAGTGACCTCCTCGAAAAACTCTATCAAGTTAGTGAGATAAGCCCTCCCCTTCACAAAACCATGCTGCCTCTCACTAATACGTCCATTTGCTTCCAAATGGGAGTAGATCCTGTCTCGAAGAATTCTCTCCAGTAATTTCCCTACCACTGAAGTAAGGCTCACCGGCCTGTAGTTCCCTGGATTATCCTTGCTACCCTTCCTAAACAGAGGAACAACATTGGCTATTCTCCAGTCCTCTGGGACATCACCTGAAGACAGTGAGGATCCAAAGATTTCTGTCAAGGCCTCAGCAATTTCCTCTCCAGCCTCCTTCAGTATTCTGGGGTAGATCCCATCAGGCCCTGGGGACATATCTACCTTAATATTTTTTAAGACACCCAACACCTCGTCCTTTTGGATCTCAATGTGACCCAGGCTATCTACACACCCTTCTCCAGACTCAACATCTACCAATTTCTTCTCTTTGGTGAATACTGATGCAAAGTATTCATTTAGTACCTTGCCCATTTCCTCTGGCTCCACACATAGATTCCCTTGCCTATCCTTCAGTGGGCCAACCCTTTCCCTGGCTACCCTCTTGCTTTTTATGTACGTGTAAAAAGCCTTGGGATTTTCCTTAACCCTATTTGCCAATGACTTTTCGTGACCCCTTCTAGCCCTCCTGACTCCTTGCTTAAGTTCCTTCCTACTTTCCTTATATTCCACACAGGCTTCGTCTGTTCCCAGCCTTTTAGCCCTGACAAATGCCTCCTTTTTCTTTTTGACGAGGCCTACAATATCTCTCGTTATCCATGTTCCCGAAAATTGCCGTATTTATCCTTCTTCCTCACAGGAACATGCCGGTCCTGAATTCCTTTCAACTGACACTTGAAAGCCTCCCACATGTCAGATGTTGATTTGCCCTCAAACATCCGCCCCCAATCTATGTTCTTCAGTTCCTGCCTAATATTGTTATAATTAGCCTTCCCCTAATTTAGCACATTCTTCCTAGGACCACTCTTATCCTTGTCCGCCAGCACTTTAAAACTTACTGAATTGTGGTCACTGTTTCCGAAATGCTCCCCTACTGAAACATCCACCACCTGGCCGGGCTCATTCCCCAATACCAGGTCCAGTACCGCCCCTTCCCTAGTTGGACTGTCCACATATTGTTTTAAGAAGCCCTCCTGGATGCTCCTTACAAACTCCGCCCCGTCTAAGCCCCTGGCACTAAGTGAGTCCCAGTCAATATTGGGGAAGTTGAAGTCTCCCATCACCACAACCCTGTTGTTTTAACTCTTTTCCAAAATCTGTCTACCTAGCTGCTCCTCTATCTCCCGCTGGCTGTTGGGAGGCCTGTAGTAAACCCCCAACATTGTGACTGCACCCTTCTTATTCCTGATCTCTACCCATATAGCCTCACTGCCCTCTGAGGTGTCCTCCCGCAGTACAGCTGTGATATTCTCCCTAACCAGTAGCGCAACTCCGCCACCCCTTTTACATTCCCCTCTATCCCGCTTGAAACATCTAATACGGAATCATCTAATACAAAGAATACGGAATACTCGGCAATCACTATCTCGGACCATGCCCCGCACTGGGTGGATCTGCAGGCCGGGGGGAATTACCAACGCCCACAATGGAGGTTAGACGTAGGACTGTTGTCGGAGGAGGGGATATGTGAGAGACTTCGGAAGTGTATGCAAAATTATTTGCAGGTGAATGATACGGGGGAGGTTTCAGCAGCGACCCTGTGGGAGGCGCTGAAGGCAGTCGTGAGGGGGGAGCTGATCTCAATTCAGGCTCACAGGGTCAGGGCGGACAGAGCAGAAATGGACAGATTGGTTAGGGAAATTCACCGGACAGACGAGGAGCATGCGGGGTCCCCGGGGGAGGACCTACTCAGGGAGAGACAGAGATTGCAGGTGGAACTGGGGGTGCCATCCACGAGTAGGGCCGTGGAACAACTTAGGAAGGCGAGGGGAGTGGTGTATGAGCATGGGGAGAAGGCCAGTAGATTGCTAGCACAGCAACTCAGGAAGAGGGAGGTGGCCAGGGAAATAAGTAGAGTGGTTGATGGGGAGGGGAGCAGAGTAGAGGACCCGGCAGGACTGAATAAGGTATTTTGGGACTTCTATAGTAAGCTGTACACTTCAGAACTCCCGGAAGAGCCGGAGGAGATGAATAGGTTCCTGGATGGACTAACCTTCCCAAAGGAAGGCAGGAGACTAGTGGACGGGCTGGGGGCCCCGATTAGAGCGGAGGAGGTATTGGGGGGCCTAAAGGCCATGCAGTTGGGGAAAGCCCCGGGACCGGATGGATACCCTGTAGAGTTTTACAAGAAGTTCTCGGAGCTAGTGGGACCGGTCCTGACAAGGGTTTTTAATGAGGCGAGGGACAGAGGGACCCTGCCACCGACGATGTCGCAAGCCACCATCCCGCTGATACTGAAGCGGGACAAGGACCCGGAATCCTGCGGGGTCATACAGGCCAATCTCCCTGATCAATGTGGATGCCAAGCTCCTGGCCAAGGTCCTGGTGATTAGAATTGAGGACTGCGTACCGGAGGTGATTGGGGACGATCAGACAGGGTTTGTGAAAGGCAGGCAGCTGACAGCTAATTTGAGAAGATTGCTTAATGTGATCATGATGCCCCTGACGGGCAAGGAAGTGGAGGTAGTGGTGGCACTGGACGCTGAGAAGGCCTTCGACTAAGTGGAGTGGGGCTATTTGTGGGAGGTGCTTGGACGGTTTGGGTTCAGGGAGGGACTGGTTAATTGGGTCAGACTATTGTACCAGGCCCCAAAAGCTAGTGTTAGGATGAACAGGATGATGTCAGATTATTTCTGACTACACCGCGGGACCAGGCAGGGGTGTCCACTCTCCCCATTGCTGTTCGCGCTGGCCATAGAGCCGTTGGCGATGGCATTGAGAGCTGCGAAGGGGTGGAAGGGAATGACTGGGGGGGGGGGGGGTGGAACACAGGGTCTCTCTCCATGCGGACGACCTGTTCCTGTACGTGTCGGACCCACTGGCCGGGATGGAAAATATACTGCAAACACTGAGGAAGTTCGGCCGGTTTTCAGGGTACAAATTAAATATGGCCAAGAGTGAGGTGTTTGTGGTGCAGGCAAGGGGCCAGGAGAATAGACTGAAGGAGCTGCCATTTAGGCTGGTGGAGAAAGGTTTCCGGTACTTGGGGATACAGGTGGCACGAGACTGGGGCAGGTTACATAAGTTAAATTTGGCTAGAGTGGTGGAACAAATGAAGAGGGAGTTTCGGAGATGAGATGCACTCCCGCTGTCACTGGCGGGGAGCGTGCAGACTGTAAAGATGACAATCCTCCCTAGATTTCTGTTCATCGTCCAGTGCCTCCTGATCTTTATCCCACTGTCCTTCTTCAAAAGGACTGGCAAAATCATCATGAGCTTTGTCTGGGTGGGAAAATCCCCGCGGGTGAAGAAGGTGATGCTTGAAAGGAGCCGCAGCGAGGGGGGACTGGCATTGCCGAGTCTGATCAACTACTACTGGGCGGCTAACATAGCCATGATGAGGAAGTGGATGGTGGGTACGGGGTCTATCTGGGAGCGGGTGGAGGCGGCTTCGTGCAGGGGCACCAGTTTGGAGCCCTGGTCACGGCTCCCCTATCACTGTCGCCGGCCAGGTACTCCACCAGCCCACTAGTGGGGGCGGCCCTGCAGATATGGGGCCAGTGGAGGAGGCATGTGGGGGGGGGGGGGGGAGGTTGCGTCTGTCTGGGATCCAATATGTGATAACCATCGATTCGCCCCCGGGAACATGGATGGAGGGTTTCGAACATGGTGGCGGGCGAGGGTGAGGAGGGTGGGCGATATGTTCCTGGAGGGGAGCTTTGTGAGTTTGAGGGGCTTAGAGGAGAAATTTGGGCTGGTCAGGGGAAATGACTTTAGGTACTTACAGGTGCGGGACTTTGTACGCAGACAGGTCCCATCCTTCCCACACCTCCCGCCAATAGGGATCCAGGACAGAATAGTCTCTGGAGGAGAAGGAGGAGAGGGTAGAGTCTCGGATATCTATAAGATACTCATGAAGGGGGAAGAGTCCCAGACGGAGGAACTGAAACTCAAATGGGAGGAGGAGCTTGGTGGGGAGATGGAGGACGGGCTGTGGGCGGAAGCTCTGAGTAGAATAAACTCAACCGCAACATGTGCCAGGCTCAGCCTGATTCAATTTAAGGTCGTTCACCGGGCCCACATGACGGTAGCTCGGATGAGAAAATTCTTTGGGGTAGAGGACAAGTGCGCTAGATGCGCGGGAGGACCAGCGAACCACGTTCACATGTTTTGGGCATGTCCTAAGCTTAGTGGGTTACTGGGAGGGATTTGCGGGGGTGATGTCCCGGGTGCTGAAAACAAGGGTGGTGATGAGTCCAAGGGTGGCAATTTTCAGGGTTTCGGAAGACCTGGGAGTCCAGGGGGAGAAAGAGGCAGGTGTTCTGGCCTTTGCTTCCCTAATAGCCCGGCGGCGAATACTGCTGGCATGGAGGGACTCAAAACCCCCGAAGACCTAACTATGGCTTTCGGACATGTCAAGTTTTCTGAGTATGGAAAAAATTAAGTTCGCCTTGAGGGGATTTGTATTGGGGTTCGCCCGAAGGTGGCAACCATTCATCGACTTCTTCGCGGGAGAGTGAACGTCAGCAGGGGTTGGGGGGGGGGGGGGGGGGTGGGGGGGGGGGGGAAGAGGGGGGGTGGAGAGGGGAGATTGGAGTAGAGTAGGACGGATAAATAGGCGGGTAAGTGTCTAGGGGAGAGGAGTGGGCATGTGCAGTATGGTTTGCTTGAAGTATTGGTTTTATATTGATGTTTGCACATTTCTGTTATCTGCAACTGTTTACAATGCCAAAAAATACCTCAATAAAATTGTTTGTTTACAAAAAAAGAAAGCATACAGAATGCTTGCCTTCATTGGACGGGGCATCGAGTACAAAAACTGGCAAATCATGTGACAGTTGTATGAAACCTCGGTAAGGTCGCACTTGGAATATTGCACACAATTCTGGTCATCACACGACCAGAGTGATGTGGAGGCTTTTGAGAGGGTGCGGAGGATGTTTACCAGGATGTTGCCTGGTCTGGAGGGTGTTAGCTATGTGGAGAGGCTGAATAGACTCAGACTGTTTTCATTAGAAAGATGGAGGTTGAGGGGGAGACCTGATAGAGGTCTACAAGATTATGAAGGACATGGATAGAGTGGATGGGCAGGCACTCTTTCCCAGTGGAGGGGTCAGTCACCAGGGGGCATAGATTTAAGGTCTGTGGGGCAAAGTTTAGAGGAGATGTGCGAGGCATGTTTCTCATGCAGAGGGTGGTGAGTGCCTGGAACACGTTGCCAGGGGAGATTGTGGAAGCAGATACATTAACGGCGTTCAAAAGCCATCTTGACAGACACATGGATAGGATGGGTATAGAAGGATACGGCACAAGGAAGTGCTGAGTGTTTTGGCAAAGGTACCATGTCCAGTACAGGCTTGGAGGGCCGAAGAGCCTTATCCTGTGCTGTATTGTTCTTTGTTCTTTGCTCTTTCATTTGCTGCCCTGTCACATGTAAGGAGTCCAGAAAGTTTAAGGCCATTACAGTCACTCCGGTACTATAGGGGGTGACGTGCTTTCTGGTAATGTGAGGCGACTTAAGGCATACACATTGGCTATGTAAGGCCATGGCTGGTGTTGAAACGTATATTCGTCGGCCGATGAGAACAGCATCAAATGCTGTATTCTAGCAGAACAATTGTTGGAATTGCTTTGTCTTCTTTGAAGAGTCCTGGAAGTGGTTTGTGGTCACTGGTAATAGTGAAAGGCCTCTCGCATATGTACTGATGAAACCTCTTCATGCTCTGGATAATAGCCAGGTCTTCTTTTTCAATTTGGGAATATGCACTTTTCGTGTCGTTTGGGTTCTTGATACCTTACCAATGGATCTCTCGGAACCATCCTCCATGGTATGTGATGACACAGCCCCGACCCCATATGGCGATGCATTTCATGTAAGTACTATCTTCTTGGAGGGGTTGAAATGCACCAATAAGTATAAAGAGTGAAGTACCTGCTTAACTTGGTTAAAAACTTTTCCCTTGGGGATGCTTCCCAACCCAACCTCTGGTGCTTCTTGAACAGCACATGCAATGGTGCTAGCAATGTTGATAGACTCAGGAGGAATTGTCCATATTAGTTGAACTCAGTTCTGAGGTGTTCCTTGGAGCCAGTGCCTCCTTAATTGCTTTCTCTTTGTCTTTTTATGGGGTTTAACCTCTGAGAGTCCACCCAATAACCAAGACAAACCACCTTGTTTGCTTGGAAGGTGCACTTCTCTCTCATTAAGCGGACTCCTGCCTTCTGAAACCTCTTTAAAACTGACCACATTGACCAGAAGTTCCTCTTCAGTGGATTCCATTATTAAAAAGTTATCCAAATAAATGACAACCCTGGGCAAACTCTGCAGCAAACTCTCCATAGTTTGCAGAAAGATGGCACAAGTCGTTGAAACTCCAAACAGTAGATGTGTATATTGGAATTACCCCTTGTGAGTATTTAAGGTGACATATACTCTGAATGCATCATCCAGATCTAACTGTTGGTAAGCTTCTCTCATGTCCAACTTGGTATACATCAAACCCGCAGCCAATTTGGCAAAAATCCTCCAGTTTGGGGTTGGGGTATCTATCTCGTTTCATGGCCTGATTTACTGTCAGCTTGTAATCTCCACAGGTATAGATGGTCTTGTCTGGTTTGACTACTGGCACAATGGGTGCTGCCCACTCTGCAAATTGTGTGGGTCTAATGATGTCCAAATCTTCAGTCATTTTAATTCAGTCGCTATCTTCACCACTAATGCATAAGGCACAGATTTTGCTCTAAATAATATGGAGGTCAAGGTTTGCCATCTCTTTAGTCGGGCCATCCACATATTGAAGGAGGAATTCTTCCTGAATACACTCGACAAATTTCTCTCCATCCAAACCTCTAATGCTATGGCTGTCCCAGTTAATGTTGGTAAAGTTAAAGTCCCCGACTATTACAACCCTATTTTTCCAGCAGCTATCTGTAATCTCCTTACATATTTGCTTCTCGATTTCCCGCTGACTATTTGGGGACCTATAGTACAGTCCTATCAAAGTGATCTCACCCTTCTTATTTTTCAATTATACCCATATAGATTCAGTGGGCGAATCCTCGGATATATCCTCTCTCTGATCTGCTGTGATATTGTCCCTAATCAAACACGCAACTCCCCCTCCTTTCTTACCTCCTGTTCTATCTCCTGTTCTATCTTTCCTATAGCACCTGTCCTGTCCCTCCTTTAGCCATGTTTCATTAATAGCTACAATATCCCAGTCCCATGTACCTATCCATCCCCTGAGGTCATCTGCCTTGTCCGTTAGGCCTCTTGCATTGAAATAAATGCAGTTCAATCTGTTTCTCTGCCTTCCACTCTTCTCCTTACTGACTTTTGTTTGATTTGGAAATATAAACATAAACACCATTCCTCGCTGTCACTGGGTCAAAAACCTGGAACTCCCTCCCAGCAGCATTGTGGGAGTGGGATTGTACACATCAGGGACTGCAGCGGTTCAAGGCAGCTCACAACCAACCTCTGAAGGGCAATAAATGCTGGCCTAACCAGTGACGCCCACATTGTGTAAATAAATTGTAAAAAAGTAATCTTTTGCCTTCTTAACATTCCCTCATTGTTTTTACTGCCATACATACAACTTTCCAATAAGCCTCTCATTGTCTATGAGTGCCCAATGGTGGCATAGTATCTTGGAATATTTTACGTAATGCCCTTGCACATCTCCTCGTTGAGAGGACATGTACGAGGCAAGTTTTTTTACACAGAGGGTAGTGGGTGCCTGGAACTCGCTGACGGAGGAGGTGATGGAAGCAGGGACGATAGTGACGTTTAAGGGGCACCTTGACAAATACATGAGTAGGATGGGAATAGAGGAATACGGACCCCGGAAGTGTAGAAGATTTTAGTTTAGATGGGCAGCATGGTCGGCACAGGCTTGGAGGGCCGAAGGGCCTGTTCCTGTGCTGTACTTTTCTTTGTTCTTTGTTCTTTGTAAAGCTGCATGTTTTCGGATTTGGCAGGAACAGTTCCATGGAAAACTTTCCGGTAACATTATAAAAGTGGTTTGACTCAACATTTTCATGTTGTCTGTCACATTTTTTAGACAGATGATATGGTGGCGGGGGTTTGATATGCCATCCACTCATCAGAGAATTATGATCAATTAGCTTTGTTTAAATCAGGCCACTGTCATTTCAGTGTCCCTTTAAGATAAAAGGTTTTTGCCTTATCACATGGCTTCAGTGATTTGCGGGTGGCGCTGAGCTGTGGCTGTGAGGTTTTATTTAACTTTTGCTTTCAGTTTTGACTGCTGTGGACTACAGGCAGAGAAAATAAATGTCTTGGTCTGTCTCCCTCTAGTTTCATTTGAAATATCTTCCGGTAAAAATCACCTTGGTGGTGGCTTTTAAGATATAGTTTGCTTTCCGGAAGGATTTAAACCTACTGGTGAGACAGGGTCAGAATCTCAGGGAAAGCCAGTCTTATTTAAATGAGAATGCAGAGTGCTGGGCCACGCCCTTGAAAAGGGGTTTTTGGTTTATGGAACTTTGTTTTTGAATTGGAACAGTTAAGGGGGAATTCATTAAGCGTTATACATAGATTAATGTAGGTGTGGGGTGTCTTAATGTTTGTAATTGATAAAAATTATTGCTGTGTGTTTCTATAATTGTTAACTAAGTTCTTAGAATAAAGCTTAATTTGATTAAAGTATTCAGGAAGACTGTTGAATCATACCGGAAGGGAAGGTTTGTGTGCTCATCCTAGCCAAATTCAACATAAAGGTTGTAGGTCAAGTGGACTCCATAATACGCTATGGAGTTTCTAAACCCTGGCCCATAACACTACCATCACAGAATAAAATTGGCACACAACACAGCACAGTTCGCATGGCTACCACAACATTTAGTGAAAACCTGATTCAGCATTCCATCCACCCCCCGCTAGATGATCTCCTGACCCCAGAGATACAATGGGGTGGGCCAGGAGCTTTTCACTCTTTCTTGGCATTTGACCAATGAGGCCCTGTGTTTACGATGAGAGCAATGATAAATTACGCGAAGGTTTGACTTCACTTTCTCTGGCCTGGTCAATCATTTATGCCTAGGAACTTTGACTTCTTTTACATTTTGGTGACACACTGTAACTCATGCAAGTTTCTCTTCTATTGATCAAATTTAGCGCCCATCAATATGGAGTGTAATGTGACAGTCTCTCCTTCCTTCCCTATGTACGGTGTGCATTGTTTGTACAACATGCAAGAAACAATACTTTTCACTGTGTACTAATGCATGTGACAATGATAAATCAAATCAAATCAAAGAGATGATGGCATTGTGATCATGTCACTGGACTAGTAATCCAGAAGTCCAGGCTAATGGTCTCGGGCTAGGGGTTCAAATCCCAGCATGGGATGCCAATTTGATAAATCTGGAATGTAAAGCTAGTCTCAGTAAGGTAACAACTGTGCTCGATTGTTGTAAAAATCTCTCTGATTCACTTATACCCTTTCAGAAGGAAATCTGCCATCCTTCTTTGGTCTGACCTACATGTAACTCTCCATGTAACAGCAATATTGACTCTTATCTTCCCTCTGAAATGGCCATTGGGTTTGAGGGCAGTTAGGGATGGGAAACAAATGTTGTCTTTGTCAGTGATGCTCACATCCCATGAAAGAATTTTAACAATCATCCAGCTGATCAATTGAAATGCAAAATGATGGCAATTCAATTCAATTCCTATTCTCCAGACAGGTTGACTTGCAAATTCATTGTAATTCAATTTCACAAATGTCAGTGAGTGTGGAGTGGTTATGTTACTGGATTAGTTATACAGACAATATACCACCTCGACAGTACAATAATTTGAAAAAAAATCTGGAATTTAACGGCTGGTATTATTAAAAATGAATAGGACATTAATCTCAGTTGGTACATTATTTTTTAAGGGTCAAAATCTGCTGCCCTTACACATTTTTCTACTTTGGCAGTCCTTCCGAGTCAAGGGTGACTTGCTTCCACATGAAAAATGATTTCTCAGGTGACTGAGGAATTCAATGCGTGGCCTCCAGTCTCTGTCACAGGTGGGACACACAGTGATTGGAGGAGCAGGTGTCGTTGATTAATGTGTGCTGTTGTTTCAGAACAAGTGGACACTGATCATAAAGTAATGTACAAAGGAAATGGTAAAGATTTGAAAATGACGAATGTAAAATATTTGAAGACAAAGCAAAAATGTGGGATTGGAAACCATCCAACTGAAGTTTTCGCACCAACGCTAACGTGGTGGGCCAAACGGCCAGCTCGCTGCTGTCATTTCTATCATTCTGTAAGAACTGTTGAATGATCGTTCCAGAAGCAAGTGATACAATGATCACCAATGTCTTCTCAATCGTACTTGCTGCAATATTTTAGCACAGGGCTGGTTTAGCACAGGGTTAAATCGCTGGCTTTGAAAGCAGACCAAGGCAGGCCAGCAGCACGGTTCAATTCCCGAACTAGCCTCCCTGAACAGGCGCCGGAATGTGGCGACTAGCGGCTTTTCACAGTAACTTCATTTGAAGCCTACTTGTGACAATAAGCGATTTTCATTTTCATGTTCCATCGCGCCCTCAGCAAGCACCCCACTGGAGTGGAGCTGAACTAAAGAACAAATAGGAATCTGTTCAACATCCGCCATCTGCAAGCCAGATCAAGTTTGTCCCATTCTCTGTAATTGAATGTGTACGGATGATGCTTGTGTCTGCGCACTCTCAGAGGCCAAAGGTCCAAGGCATCATCAATACCTTCACTGAGGCATACGAGAGTATGGATCTTTAGCTAAATATTCATAAGACGAAGGTCCTCTACCACCAGCCCACACCACACAGCACTGTTTCCGGTTATCAATATCCACGACAAGGGCCTTGGATAACGTGGAGTACTTTGCATATCTTTGGAGCCGATGGTCAACATCGCCACCTTCAGTGTGCCAGCAGTCTTTGGTCGCCTGAGGAATTGTGGCTGAAGAACAGAATCTCAGGCACCAGGATCATGGCCTACAAAACAGTGATACCCACCCCCCTATAGGGCTGAAAGATGTGGACTATGTGCAGCAGGTACCACAAAACCCTGGCGAAGTACCATCAATTCTGCCTCCACAAGATCCTGTAAATCCATTGGCAGGAAACCATTGTCGATTGTTGTAAAAATCCATCGGATTCACTAATGTCCTTTTCAGGAAGGAATCATAGAATTTACAGTGCAGAAGGGGGCCAATCGAACCATCGAGTCTGCATCGACTCTTGAAAAGAGCACCCCATTTAAGCCCACACTTCTAACCTATCCCTGTAACCCAGTAACTCCACCTCACCTTTTGGACTCTAAGGGCAATTTAGCATGGCCAATCCACCTAACCTGCACATCTTTGGACTGTGGGAGGAAACCGGAGTACCCGGTTGACTCTTAACTTCCCCCTAGGGATGGGCAATAAATGCTGGCACAGCCTGCTACGCCCACACCCATGCCCATATCCATGAATGAATAAGAATAAAAGTGTTCTTGCTTAGGCCAATGTCCTAGCATCGAAGCGTTGACCACATTCAATCAGCTCTGCTGGGCGGGCCACAATGTCTGTATGCCTGACACAAGACTCTCGAAACAAGCGCTCTACACGGTGCTTCGACACGCCAAGTGTGCCCTAGGAGGGTAGATGAAATGCTTCAAGGACACCCTCAAAGCCTCCTTGAAAAAGTGCAACATCTCTACCAACAGCTGGAAATCATTGGTCCAAGACCACCCGAAGTAGAGGAAAAACAACCGGGAAGAAGCTGAACACCTCAAGTTTCATCGCTGGGAGCAAGCTGAAGCCAAGCATCGACAGTGAACGGAGTTCATGGCAACCTGAGCATCTCACCCACCTGCTCCTCCAATCACTGTGTGTCCCACCTGTGACAGAGACTGTAGGCCACGCATTGAATTCCTCAGTCACCTGAGAAATCATTTTTCATGTGGAAGCAAGTCACCTTTGACTCGGAAGGACTGCCAAAGTAGACAAATGTGTAAGGGCAGTAGATTTTGACCCTTAAAAAATAATGTACCAACTGAAATAAATGTCCTATTCATTTTTTATTTTTTTTATTTTATTTTTTATTTTTTATAATTTTTTTATTCGCCTCCTTTTTCACATTTTCTCCCACATTTACATCCATCAACAATAAACAATAGTCAGCAAGATATGTCAATCCCCATACTAACAACGATCCCATCTACCCACCGACCCCCAAACCTCCACCCGCATGTTTACATAAACAAATGACAGAAAGGAATCAGGGATTACCCGTAGTCACCCTTAATCTTACACAGCTCCCCCCCCCCCCCCCGCAAGTCTCCAGCTCCTCCCGTCCACTGCCTCTTGTAAAACTCCTCCTCCCAACCTCGGTTCCTTCCCCCAACTTTCCACCCCGGCTAGACCACTCGGACCCTGTTCTGCCAGGCTCCGATGGCCGCAGCCCCTCCCCCCACCTCACTCCCGTTCACTTAAACCAGCCAGCATGGAGGCCCCTGCCCGGTCCCTTTCCCCCTTGCCCAGCCCTAGGAAAGCCCAAAGATCCCCTTTTAGCACAACAACCCCGCATATCCACCTACACCCCAAAGAGCCCTCATTTCGAGTGAAAGTCCCGTCCCTTCCCTTGTCCAAATATATACAACATTGGCTCCTTTAGCCTCTACACCCACGTGCAGTGATACAAAAAAGAAGAAAATACAGTCATGAGGTTACATCGGCACATGGCCATTCCTCAATTTGTCAGTTCTGCCACAGTCCTTCTGCTTTCGCAAACTCCTCCGCTGCTTCCGCCGTTCCAAAATAAAAGTCCCTGAGCTTGTAAGTCACCCTCAGCTTCGCTGGATATACAATGCCGCACCACAGCTTGCTAATGTACAGTGCCCTCTTCACCAGGTTGAAGGCAGCCCGCTTCCTCGCCAGCTCCACCATAAAGTCCTGGTATACACGTATACCAGCTCCAGCCCACTGCACCACCCGCTTCTGCTTGGCCCAGCTCAGGACCTTCTCCTTCACACTGTACCTACGGAAGCACAGAGTCACTGCCCTTGGCGGCTCACTTGCCTTTGGTACAGGCCTCCACGACCGATGAGCCCGATCCAGTACATATCGGGAGGGATCCTCCCCCTCCCCCAATAGTTTTGCCAGCATCGCGGCAAAATACTCAGTCGGCTTCGGTCCTTCAACTCCTTCGGGCAGCCCCACAATCCTCAAATTCTGTCACCTGGATCTGTTTTCCAGGTCTTCCATTTTTCCTCGCAGATCCTTGTTAGTGCCCATCACCTTCCGCATCTCCTTCCCCATCGAGGCGAGTTGATCACCTTGCTGCAATAACGTCTCCTCCACTTCCTTCAGCGCCTCCCCTTGTTCTCGCACCTCCGCCACTGCACTCGCCACCTCCGTCCTCACCGGAGAAACCGCCTCCTCCACCAGCACACTC
Organism: Scyliorhinus torazame; assembly: GCF_047496885.1. Taxonomy (NCBI): domain Eukaryota; kingdom Metazoa; phylum Chordata; class Chondrichthyes; order Carcharhiniformes; family Scyliorhinidae; genus Scyliorhinus; species Scyliorhinus torazame. The sequence continues at coordinate 280,361,766 of NC_092710.1, read as the reverse complement.
AAAACCTCCCTCATCTCCTTCCTCACCGTCTCCATGCATTTCGCAATCTGCGCCAACTGCTTTTCGAATTCCGCCACCATCACCTTAGTTATTTCTTCAGCCGTAAGCAATGCGGCCACCCCTGGTGCTCCAGCCTCCATTTTCCTTGGTGACCCTGCGGTGACCTTTCCACTCCCCGACGGACCTTCAGCTGTTTTTTTAACGGCCGTTTTTTTGCTCACCCTCGACATTTTTCTTTTTTTTTCTTGTGCCTTCACTGCTCCTCCTCCATGCCTTCTCCCTGCTTCTGCTGCCTCCGTGGACCCTGGGACCGGGTTTAAAGCCCTGAAAATGCTGTTCCTGAATACCAGCCGTTAAATTCCAGATTTTGTTTCAAATTATTGCATTGTCAAGGTGGTATTTTAACTCATATTGTCTGTATAACTAATAACATAACCAGTACATCACTCACTGACATTTGTGAAATTAAATTACAATTCGCATGTCAACCTGTCTGGAGAATAGGAATTGAATTGAATTGTCATCATTTGGCATTTCAATTGATCAGCTGGATGATTGTTAAAATTCTTTCACGGGATGTGTCCCATGACTCGATGGCTCCGATGGCTTTGACAAAAAGTAATCTGGACTTGAAACGTTAGCTCTTTTCTCTCCCTACAGATGCTGCCAGACCTGCTGAGTTTTTCCAGCATTTTCTCCTTTGTTTCAGATTCCAGCATCCACAGTAATTTGCTTTTATGCAAAAGGTTTAACAAGTCAATTGCTGAGTTTAGCGTCTTGGCAGCCAAAGGTGCATTCACCAATGGTGGAAGAGTTGAAGTTAGAAATGCTCAAAGAGGCCAGAATTGGTGAATGCAGATATATCAGGGAGATGGAAATGGAGCTGTAAGGTTGGACGTAATCACAGAGACAAGTGAGAGATTGGGGGGGGGGGGGGGGGGGGAGATGGGGGGGGGATGGGGAGGAGGGTTGAGGCCATAGAGCAATTTGGAAACAAGGACGAGAATTTTAAAACCAAGCTGTTGCCTAACCAAGAGTCAGGAAGTGCAGCTCACCGCCACCTTCTACCTTCTCAAGGGCAATTAGGGATTGGCAATAAATGCGGGCCTAGCCATGGATGAATTTTTAAAAAGCCTTGATCTTTTTGAATGGCGGAGCAGGCTGGAGGGTCCGAGTAAATAATGAACCTTTACTGTTTCCTTTCCACAACTTGAATGCAATGTGATGCAGACAAGAAAATTCTGTCCCATTGCCCCAAACAATCAACAGTTTCTCAAACATAAACCCTTTAGGTCCAAAGAAAGGTCATGCGGACTGGAAACTTTAACGCTATTTTCTCTCCCTACTGATGCTGCCTGACCTGCACAGTTTTTCCAGTGTTCTCTGTTTTTGTTTCAGTTTCCAGCATCCACAGTATTTCGCTTTTAATTTCTGAAACACATTTTCCAGGAGGTCCTTTAAAAGTAGATGTATTTTTAGATTAGTGTGAATTAGGTTCAGAAAATTCAGCTAATTTTGACAGCCTTAATTAAGTTACCGTTGATCCTTTAGGGAAATACTTTATTGGAATAATTGCCTTCTTTTACCTTCAAAAAAGAAGTGCTGGAATGTGAGATAAACAAATATGTCCCTTGATCACTAATGAGGTACTTTTGTGATGCTGGAGCTGAGCATTTGATATTGCTGGAATGTGAAACATGGTGGTTTATTAACTCAAAACGAACCAAGTAGAGGACCTGCACCATTCTCCAATGTTGCTGATCCTCTCCTCAAGAATGAAATGAAAAGGTTAACACAGTGGTTAGCACTGCTGCCTCACAGCTCCAGGGACCCGGGTTCTAGCCTTGGGTTACTGTGTGGAAGTTGCACGTTTGCCCCTTGCTTGCGTGGGTTTCCTCCGGGTGCTCCAGTTTCCTCCCACAGCCCAAAGATTTGCAGGTGGGATGGATTGCCCTTGCTAAATTGTCCCTTAGTGTCCAAAGATGTGCAGGTTATGTGGGGTTACAGGGATAGGGCGGGAGAATGGGTCTAGGTAGGGTGCTCTTTCAGAGAGTCCGTGCAGACTCAATGGTCTGAGTGGTTTCCTTCTGCACTGTAGGAAATCTATGGTTCCATCAGCATGAAAGTCGTCATAATCCCAGAGGATCATCAGCTGCTTTATCCTTTGAGAGCGACAGCTGACTGGTGGTGATTTAACCTAAGATGAGGGACAATGTTGAGCAGGCGGGGCTTTCATGGTAACCTCAACCGCTACAGGACCTAAGCCCATGCTGTTGGCTTCGTTCAGCTTCACAAACCAGCCGTCCAGCCTTATAGCAACACGGAACAAAATATATTTTCAAGCCACTGCTTGATTCATTTCTTCCATCCTGCCTCTGATAATAATCTAAGGCAGTACAACAGCACAAAAATGCAACAGCCTGCGAAAGTCAATGAACTTTTACCTGGCTCGTTGCACCCACTGCGGGGGGGGGCCTGGAAATTTACCCCCGTTCCAAAATGTTAGCCATGCTCAATTCCACCTCTCGCTACTCCTATAGTCTCTGTTTTTCTATGTTTAGCCATCTGTCTCATCGAACGCCCTCAGTGAAGAGCCCTGTCCGTGGTAATATGGTACAGGCCACTTTAACACCCCCTGATCAGGAGCAGCCTCTGTCGTACAGCTGAAAGTTATTGCTAATAAGGAATTGGCATCATTAGTTATATGAGCACTTCACAGCTCTTGAGTGGAATCCCATAGGAACATGTGCCATGTCGCAGGCGAGTGTTACTGTACAGCATCCCAATTGAACTGTGAAGCCTGAACAATTCGCTTGAACCGTGGAGGCATCAACACCACAGAGTCACCAGCCAATGATTAAACACCCTAGAGCTTGGCTTCAGCATTAGGGATATTCCCGCTACCGAAGGGTGAGAGTGTGTGCATCGGGGAGGGAACCTGAGCCCAGGCAGGTTGGGTTTCCATCAGGGGTCTGGGGTCCGAGGTCCGATGATCTGGGGCGGGATTCTCCCCTACCCGGTGGGGCGGGGGGTCCCGGCAGGATGGAGTGGCGTGAACCACTCTAGCGTCGGGCCGCCCCAAAAGGTGCGGATTTCTCCGCACCTTTCGGGGCCAAGCCCTCACCTTTAGGGGCTAGGCCCGCGCCGGAGTGGATGCCGTCCTGCCGGCTGGCGTGGAAGGCCTTTGGCGCCATGCCAGCCGGGGCCGAAGAGACTCTGACGGCTGGCGGAAGTCCACGCATGCGCAGTGGGGGGGGGGTCACCTCCGCGTCGGCCATCGCGGAGGCTATGGCCGAGGCGGAGGGAAAAGAGTGCCCCCACGGCACAGGCCCGCCCGCGGATCGGTGGGCCCCGATCGTGGGCCAGGCCAACATGGGGGCACCCCCTGGGGCCAGATCGTCGCAAGACCCTGGAACCCGCTCGTGCCGCCTGGTCCTGCCGGTAAGGGAGGTGGTTTGATTCATGCCGGCGGGACAGGCATTACAGCAGCGGGACTTCGGCCCGTTACGGGCCGGAGAATCGCCGGGGGGGGGCCTGCCGACCGGCACGGCGCGATTCCCGCCCCGCCGAATCTCTGGTGCTGGATAATTCAGCGGCCGGTGGGGGCGGGATTCGCGCCGCCCCCTGCCGATTCTCCGACCCGGCGGGGGGTCGGAGAATCCCGCCCTAGGTGTCTGGGGCACCTGCTGTGGCCGGGGAAACGTGTTCCGGGCGGAGTCCCCCAGCAAAACCGGCTTGTTGGATGGCACCCTGAGAGAAGGTGGGAAATGTCGGGTGTGGAGGCTTGGGGATTTGAGGGAACCGGGGTCTAAGCCGTGACTGATTGTCAGTCTCACCCTCTCCAATTTCTTACAGATATCACATTATGAATGGTATTGTGGACCCTACACAGCTGCCCTCACGGTGCTGTGGCAGTCCAGGCGGCCAGGCGCCAGAGGAGGCTCGAGGCAGCAACCCATATGCAGGGGCCCACCCCACACCCTGAAGACCCAGCTGCCCATCAGACAGGGAGGGACTCAGAAGGGGAGGCCAACGACGACCAAGGTGTACAGGCGTCATTGGTCATTTGAGAAGATGTCGGCCAGCATGTGCTGCAGGAGACTCTGCCTCAACAAGGAGAAGATGCAACACCTGTGTCATCTCCTGTGGATTTGATACCATGCAGAGGAGGAGGATACCCACTCCCTGCGGCCATAAAGGTCACTGCGGCCCTGAACGTCTACGTTTCGGGTTCATCCCAGGGCTCGAGTGGGGACCTGTCCGGCATTTCACAACCTACAGCCCACAAGTGCATCCGTGAAGTCACAGGTGCCCTGTATGTCTGGACAGCTGACTATATAGACTTTGAGCTGGACCAAGTCCATCAAAGTGACTGGCAGCAGGATTCTCTGCCATCGTAGGGATGCCCTAGGTCCAGGGGGTAATAGATGGCACACATGTCGTCTTGTACACACTTGGCCAACAGTGAGTGCCCTTCATTAACAGCAAGGGGTTCCACTGCCTGAATGTCCAACATGTGTTCGACCACTCCTCTGGATCATGCACGTGTGTGTACGTTTCCCTGGGAGTGTGCACGACAGCTGCATCCTGGGACACTTGGGGATCCCAACATCTTTGAGGACCACTCCTAGATGACGGGTTGGGTCTTGGGGGATGAAGTGTACCCGTTGAGGACCTGGCTAATGAAGGCAGTGCATAAGCCGGAGACCAAGGCAGAGACCAGGTATAACGAGGCCCATGTTTCCATCTGTGCTGTCATTGAGCAGTGCATCTGACTGCTCAAAATGTGGTTCCGATGCCTTGGCCGCTCTGGTGATGCCCTGCAGTACACCCCCAGAGGGTCCGCCGCTTTGTGGTGGTCTGCTGTGCCCTCCACAACCTGGCACATGCCCTGGTTGTTAAAGCATTTCAGAATTTCCCACGAGGGGATGATTGAATGGGAGGCCATTTAATGTTCAAAGGAAAGAAATTTGAAGCAGTGGAAGTTGATGAACTATTGGGAGAGAACATTGCAGAGGATTTAGACCACTCTGTAGCAAAGGACCAGAAGACACCAGGAGCCAATCGGCTTTCTCTGTGCTGTAAACTGCGCTTTCCTATAAAGCTGCCACCTCTTTTTTGTGCACAGTCTTTGCCTGGCTGTACTTGCATACTGCATGTTGTCACACTAATTTCTCATGTCAAAAAATGAAAGGTCTTTGACCCTGCTCAAACCAGTGCTATTTTAAAAACTGACTGAGTGAAACATTATTCCACAGCCATCATTTTAGCAAAATTACAGCATGTGTCATTTATACTTCGAGCTCGCACCACCAATCAATATGAGCATGGCTGATCATGCAAATGCAGTATCCCACTCCTGCTTTTTCACCATACCCCTTGATCCCTTTAGCCGCAAGGGCCATGTCCCGCTCCCTCTGAAGAAATCCAACGAACTGGCCCCAATAGCTTTCTGTGGTAGAGAATTCCACAAGTTCACAATTCTCTGAGAGAAGATGTTCTTCCTCACTTCAGTCCTGAATGGCTTATCCTTTATTCTTACGCTGTGATCCCTAGTTCAGCACATCCCAACATCGGGAACATTCTTCCCACACCTAGCCTGTCCGGTCGCATCAGGATTTTATATGTTTCCATGAGATCCCCTCTCATTCTTCTAAACTCCAGTGAGTACAAGCCCAGTCGACCCAGTCTTTCTTCATCTGGCAGTCCTGCCATCCCGGGAATTAGTCTGGCGAACCTTCGCTGGATATTCTCAATAGCAAGATTGTCCTTCCTCAAGCTAGGAGACTAAAACCCAATATTCAAGGTTGGCCTCACCAAGGCCCTGTTTAACTGCAGCAAGACACCCCAGCAGCTGAAGGTGCCCCTGTTATAGGTATTCGCAATCCGGGAGGGAGGGGGGGTTGCCGTTAGGAACTACGGGCACTGGGGACCTCACCCACCCAGCCGAGGGATAACCGCCGACTGATGGCGCCCAACCCTCCGACCAGGCCCACCCCCACCCCTGGGGCCCCTCCAGGGGACTGGGGAAACAGCGCCAGAGCCCCTGGGCTGCATGGCTGATTTCAAAGATGGCTACTCACCGCTTCCGATCCCCCCAGCAGCCATTCGGCCAGCTTCCCATTTTGAAATAGGTGTGCTAAAGGGCACCCGCCAGACCTCCCACTAGATCTCAGGCAGCGCAGTGGTTAGCACTGCTGCCTCACAGCGCCGGGGACCCGGGTTCAATTCAATTTGGGTGACTGTGTGGAGTTTGCATTTTCTCCCCATGCCTGCGTGCTCTGGTTTCCTCCTGGTGTTCCAGCTCCTCCCACAGTTCTAAGATGTCAGGTTTAGTGGATTGGCCATGTTATATTGTCCCTAGTGTTCAAAGGTGTGTAGGTTAGGTGTGGTTATGGGGATAGGGCGAGAGAGTGGACCTCGGTAGGCTGCTCTTTCAGAGGGTCGGTGCAGACCCGGTAGACCAAATGGTCTCCTTCTGCACTGTGGGGATTCTGTGGTTCTGACGCGGTTCGATCGGGCGTCTGTCCCATCAATGTTGTGAAAATTGCCCTCAATTGGTGTGAATTGGAACTCGACATGTCTCGGTGGAATCCAGAACCTGCCAATGGGGTTGGGCCTGTTAGATCAGAAACCGATCGATGCCAGGCATGGATCCTGATTTCGGACTCCGCCGCGATCTAACCGGCTTGCAAGGATCCATGCTGGGCACGACGCAGCTGTTAGATCGCACCAAATATAACAGGTCCAATCACTTTTAAGGGGAGTCCCCTGGCAGGAGGTGGAACGACTACTCGTGGCCCCCATAAAATCATGATGTGGAGATGCCGGCGTTGGACTGGAGTGATCACACCGACCTCGCCTATTGACTTACCATGATGGGTAAAATAGTGCCTTAATTGCCCAGATTTCTCATAGTACCATCCGGTCTTTAATGAGCCGGACACATTTATAATTGGACCCAGGGAGTATGGGGTCTCCCTGGGTCCAGTTGGGAATGTGTCCGGCTCACACTGGCAAGGTCTCCAGGAAGTTCAAAGCCAACACGAGCTCCTGGGATATTGGTGGCGGCGGGATGCTCTTCGGCAGTGGGAGTCAGCTCATTATCTGCATTGGCAAACTGCGTGCCGGGCCAGTGCTGGGAAACATAATTGTAGGCCGCCAGCGACGAGGCCTAATGCTGCACCCTAGCCGAGGCTATTGGTACTGGCTTGTTTTCCCTTAAAACTCCCAGTAGTGGCTTATATTGGTCGCTATGTCAAATTGCCATTCATGCACATATTGGTGGAATTTCTTCACACTATATATGATGGCTAAGCCCTTCTTCTTGATTTGGGCAGCACGGTAGCATAGTGGTTAGCACAGTTGCTCCACAGCTCCAGGGTCCCAGGTTCGATTCCCGCTTGGGTGACAGTCTGTGCGAAGTTTGCATGTTTTCCCCGTGTCTGTGTGGGTTTCCTCCGGGTGCTCCGAATGTGAAGGTTAGGTGGAATGGCCATGATAAATCGCCCTTAGTGTCCAAAAAGGTTAGGTGGGGTTACTGGGTTATGGGGATAGGGCTGTGTGGGCTTAAGTGGGGTGCTCTTTCCAAGGGCCGGTGCAGACTCGATGGGCCAAATGGCCTCCTTCTGCACTGTAAATTCTATGATTCTATGATTTCAGCATAGTTCCGTTCTGCTTCTGAAAGGGTCCTCGAGGCAAAGGCAATGAGGCACTTGGAACCATCTCCCATCTTATGGGATAATACTGCCCTCATACCATGAGGGGACGCATCACATGCAAGCACAATTGGTTTACCCGGGTCGAAGTGAACTAAGAGGCTTGAGGACTGCGTGACTTGTTTCACCAAGCGATAAGCTTCCTTTCGGTGTTCCCTCCATTGCCACCGCTGATGCTTCTTCAGTAACTGTTGTCATGGTGCCCAGGTTGTGGCTAAATTTGAAATGATTCTTACATAATAATTTAGCATACCAAGGAAGGATTTGAGCTCACTGATGTTTGGGTTCTGGGACATCACGGAGAGCTTTGACCTTATTCTTCAGGGGATGAAAACCTGTCGCACAAATGCAAAACCCTAAATACATCATCTGTAAGGCCCACAAAGTATATTTTTCACGTTTGAGACGGATGTCCATGGACAATACTTCATGGGCCATGTGATGGTCCCTGAGCCTATGGGGATGGAGTGCACAATCGTTAGCCCATCAGGTGTTCAGGTGCAGATCTGCCTGTTGGGGCTTCGCCAGAGTTAGCGTGGGACTTGTGGGAACAAGACCTGTGTAGCAGTTGTGTTGCCCTGTACATATGGTTCCTCATGTTCAATAAACCTCTGTTGTGTTTTAACACTGCCTCGTCGATTGCTTTGCAATATAACATTGGCGACAAGAATAAATCAAGCCAGTTGATGGAAACTCGCTGAATATTGGAAGGGAGGGTAGGAGTCTCACAGTGTCCTGAAAAGATAAAAGATCAGCAGCAGCAGTCGAATAGCGATGCTATTATTCAGAAAAATTGATCCATTTGGTCTGGAGGTCGAAAGCTATCCTTGGACAAGGTGGTTGAGTTGACTCAAGCGGCAGAAAGCGCTGAGCAAAGTGCCTTCCAATTACAAAGCATTCAAAGCGAGGTGAACCAGTTATGGTGGGAAACGGCAGCCACTCGAGGTTCTCAAAGTGAGGGAGCAGCAGAGCCAGAAAAGAAGAAATGTGATCGCCAATCACAATGCTTGTTACCATTGTGAGGGAGAAGATTCTAAGGACAGGTGCGGGTATAAAGAATTCAGCCGTTTGAGAAGTAATAAGTAAGGCTATTTTCAAGCCAGATGCAGAGTCTTGCAATCTACGACAAGTTCCCCCAAAAAACACAACGCCGACTCCAGTCAACAAGTTTGAGGAAGACCCTGAAGAAAAATCAGAAATATACAAAATTAACATGGTGAGATTATGTAAACCGTGCCCCCCCCCCCACCCCCCCATTGAGATCGTCCTCATTATCAATGGTTGTCCACTTAAAATGGGGTAGTGGGTGACCAGTGTTTAAGTGCCTGCAGGGAGGGTTGCAGCCTGTGGATGTCAGCAGTACTTCGGCCACCTTAGCCACCTATACTGAGAGGCACTGAAGATATTGGGGATGGCACCTATACCAGTATTGTACCAACAGCAGTAAGCACAGGTACCGTTGTGGAGGGAACGTGGAAAAACCTCATGGGGTGTGATTGGCTGAAGAAAATCAAATTAAATTGGTTAGAAATATTCAGCTTCACTGACGGGGTTTTCCAGGAGCTTCTACATAAATATCATGAGGTCTTCAAAAGTGTGCAAACAAGGGCAGCGTGGTGGCGCAGTGGTTAGCACTCCTGCCTCACGGCGCCGAGGTCCCTGGTTCGACCCCGGCTCTGGGTCACTGTACATGTGGAGTTTGCACATTCTCCCCGTGTTTGCATGGGTTTCACCCCCACAACCCAAAAATGTGCAGGGTAGGTGGAGTGGCCATGCTAAATTACCCCAGAATTGGAAAAAATCAATTGGATACTCTAAAAAAAATTTTAAAGTGTGCAGACAGAGGTCTACGTAGAGCCTGAACATTTTTTCCCCCCAGACCGGCGATGCCTTATGCTCTACAGCAAAAAGTGGAGGTAGAGTTGAAGTGTCTGGTAGACCTGGGGGTAATCATTCCAGTACAGTTTTCAGAATGGGCAGCACCAATCGCCCCAATGTTGAAGCCAGTCTGAATCTGTCATGATTACAAGACGACAGACTGCTTAAGTAGATAAACATCCGATCACTAGGATAGAAGATTTATATGCCAAGTTGGCAAGAGGTCTTAAATACACCAGAATAGATTCAAGCCCTGCGTACCAGCAGCTGGAGCTGGAAGACGAGTCAAGAAATGTTGTTACCATAAATACCCACAAAGGCTTGTTCCAATATACGAGATTGACCTTCGCTTTTTTATCGGCATGTACAATATTCCAGCGCACAATGGAGAGTCTTTTCCAGGATATTCCGAAGGTTGTCGTGTAACTGGACGATGTCCTAGTGTCAGGGGCAACACCAGAGGAACACAGGGCGAATTTGGAAGAAGTCCTCAAGAGGATTAACGAAGGCGCTATTCAGCTAAAGTGAGAGAAGTGCACAGATCAGGCGAATTAGGGCTTGTATTTAGACTTCAGAGTTGATGTAAAGGGGTTACACCAGTCTGAAGATAAGATAAGGAAATTAAAGGGGTTCTGGGACCAAGGAATACGTCGGAATTGAAGTCCTTTCTCGGGATGGTCATTTATTACAGCCGCTTTTTATCTTGCCTATCTACCATTTTGGCACCGCTGCATCAACTGCTAAAAAAGCACCAATATTGGAAGTGGGAAGATTCCCAGAGGAAGTTTTTTGATCAGGTCAAACAGGCCCTGGAGTTGTCGGCCTTGTTGGTCCATTTTAACCTTCATAAACCCACCGTTGTTCCTTGCAATGCATCACCATATGGCATTGGGTAATACTCCTGCACAAAATGGAAGATGGTATGGAAAGGCTTGTCACCTTCGCATCCCGAACATTGTCGGATGCTGAGAGGAGATATTCCCAGATAGACCAAAGACGTCTGGCAGTCATTTATGCCGATAAAAAAATGCCATCCACATGTTTATGGACATAGTTTTGAGCCACAAACCATTACTTGCCGTATTTTGTGAAGATAAACCCGTCCCACCAATAGCATCAGCCGAAGTGCAAAGATGAGCACTACTTTTAGCTGCCTATTCGTATACCTTTCAGCATAGACTGGAACCCAGGTATCAAATGCGGATGCTTTCTGCCTGAAAGGGTGGTTGAGATGGGAAACCTATGAACATTTAGGAAGCATTTAGGTGAGCCCTTGTTCCACCATAGCATGCAAGGCTGCAGATCAAGTGCTGGAACATGGGATGAAAATAGATAGGTGTTTGATGGCCGGCACAGACATGATGGGCCGAAGGACATCTTTCTGTGTTGTCGAACTCTGTGGGCAGGAGTTAATGCCGCCATCGTGCCCAACTTGGTGTCGGGATGAGGCCATTGAATCTCGTGAGATTCTCAAAACACCTTGCCAAATTTAATGGAGTCGCGCGAGACGTTGTGATCTGGATCTCATCCTCAGTAAACAAAAAAGAACAAAGAACAAAGAAATGTACAGCACAGGAACAGGCCCTTCGGCCCTCCAAGCCCGTGCCGACCATACTGCCCGACTAAACTACAATCTTCTACACTTCCTGGGTCCGTATCCTTCTATTCCCATCCTATTCATATATTTGTCAAGATGCCCCTTAAATGTCCCTATCGTCCCTGCCTCCACTACCTCCTCCGGTAGTGAGTTCCAGGCACCCACTACCCTCTGCGTAAAAAACTTGCCTCGTACATCTACTCTAAACTTTGCCCCTCTCACCTTAAACCTATGCCCCCTAGTAATTGACCCCTCTACCCTGGGGAAAAGCCTCTGACTATCCACTCTGTCTATGCCCCTCATAATTTTGTATACCTCTATCAGGTCGCCCCTCAACCTCCTTCGTTCCAGTGAGAACAAACCGAGTTTATTCAATCGCTCCTCATAGCTTATGCCCTCCATACCAGGCAACATTCTGGTAAATCTCTTCTGCACCCTCTCTAAAGTCTCCACATCCTTCTGGTAGTGTGGCGACCAGAATTGAACACTATACTCCAAGTGTGGCCTAACTAAGGTTCTATACAGCTGCAACATGACTTGCCAATTCTTATACTCAATGCCCCGGCCAATGAAGGCAAGCATGCCGTATGCCTTCTTGACTACCTTCTCCACCTGTGTTGCCCCTTTCAGTGATCTGTGGACCTGTACTCCTAGATCTCTTTGACTTTCAATACTCTTGAGGGTTCTACCATTCACTGTATATTCCCTACCTGCATTAGCCCTTCCAAAATGCATTACCTCACATTTGTCCAGGTTAAACTCCATCTGCCATCTCTCCGCCCAAGTCTCCAGACAATCTAAATCCTGCTGTATCCTCAGACAGTCCTCATCGCTATCCGCAATTCCACCAACCTTTGTGTCGTCTGCAAACTTACTAATCAGACCAGTTACATTTTCCTCCAAATCATTTATATATACTACAAAGAGCAAAGGTCCCAGCACTGATCCCTGTGGAACACCACTGGTCACAGCCCTCCAATTAGAAAAGCATCCCTCCATTGCTACCCTCTGCCTTCTATGGCCTAGCCAGTTCTGTATCCACCTTGCCAGCTCACCCCTGATCCCGTGTGACTTCACCTTTTGTACTAGTCTACCATGAGGTAGAGCCAGATCATTAGGCTCATTTAAATATGTGTTTGTAGGATTCTTAGATGCCCCGGACCTAACTGCTGCACCTGGGAGACCTAATTCATATACTTAAGTGTCATAGTGTATATTGGTCTCTTCCTGTTTTTTTTCTTTTCTTTTACGTTAATATATATTTTGTATTAATTGTCTGCACAACGACTGGACTGGTTCCTCAATGAGTTGTCCATGGTTCTTCACATTATCCAAACAAACATACACCACTAAGAACTAGTGTTTCAAGTTATACTTCAGGTTGCTCTTCAAAATGCTCTGTAACCTCATCAAAAAACTCAAGCAAATGAATTAAACATGATTTTCCCTGAACAATGCTGGTTTATGTCCGTGTGGAGTTTGCACATTCTCCCAGTGTTTGCATGGGTTTCGCTCCCACAACCTGTCATGATATTCAAACATACATCATAACACATACATAATGATAGACAGACCAACAGACCAATTAGCACACATAACACGACAGCCAATCACAGACAAGAGCAGACACAGTACAAAACAAGAAACGCGACACTTCCTAGGCAGTCCATCTGGAGACGGCACAGGGCCAGGACCTCATAGCAAGGCACTCACACAGTCACAACGTGCTGAGTGCCAAGTCTGATGTATAAATAGTTTAATGGAATAAAACTGCGTTGTACCAAACGCAACCATGTTGGTTCATCTGTACCTCAGAGCACCCAACACTCCATGATATCAGGAGTGAATCGATACCTACTGGCAAATCTGCCACCCTGAGCCATGGACACCCTCAACAAACCGCAGCCGTTGCAAGTCGCTGGGAACCTGGGCTCAAATTGGACACTCTTCAAGCAGCGCTTTGAACTCTTCATGCAAGCCAATGAAAAACAGGGCGCCTCGGATGAAACAAAGATTGCCATGCTCCTCACTACCGCAGGTCTGCACGCCATCCATGTATACAACTCCTTGGTGTTCTCAGAAGGCGAGAACAAAGCTAACTATGACACGGTCCTCCTCAAGCTCGACAAGTACTTCAACGTTGAGGTCAACGAAAGCTTTGAGAGGTATGTCTTTCAGCTGCGCCTGCAAGGTAAGGATGAGCTCTTTCAGTCCTTCCTGACGCACCTCCGCATACACGCGCAGTCCTGCGGTTACGACACCACCTCAGATTCCATGATCCGGGACCAGATCATTTTTGGCATTGCCTCCAGTGGCCTACGCCAGCAGCTTCTAAAAATAAAAGGCCTGACCTTAGCATCTGCAGTTGAAGCCTGTGTCCTGCATGAGAATGCGACTAGGCGCTATGCCCAATTTCAGGCGACCGAATCGGCACGGAGGGGGTCCCACGTGACCGAATCGGCAAGCCAGGCCACCCACGAGGCCGAACGCGTCCAGGCAATCGAGTTTCTCCCGGCCCGCAGCCCGGACGAGGGCGGCTGTTGCGCGCGCTTTTTAAGGCCTCCCGCGTTTGTGCGCGCCAAAACCTACGGCAACACTGAGGGACGTGCTGCGCAGGCGCGCCCGACGCAAGACCGAACTGCGCGTGCGCAGTGGCGTAACGAACGCCATGACGTCATGACGTGCGGCAACTGTGGAGCTGCACATTTAAAAGGGCAATGTCCTGTAAAAACCCGACAATGCCTACGCTGTGGCAAGCTGGGCCACTACGCTGCCTACTGTCGAGCGGCTCAACCTGCTGATCTTCCACATCTCCAACAACCTCGCAGGAACGTGCGGACCATTCAGCCTCCACATCACGACATCCAAACCGATGACACAGATGACCAAGACGCCTTCCGGGTTGCGGTCAACCGATCGCCAATCACTTTCCGCCTGGACACTGGCGCCTCCGCCAACCTCACAACATGGTCAGCCTTCTACGCCATGAAGGTCAGACCACCAATCCGGCCATCCCGGTGCAAGCTGGTCGACTACAACGGGAACGTTATCCCGGCCATGGGATCCTGCCAGCTCCAGGTGACACACAACACACACACGGCCACACTCTCGTTCGAGATAGTCGGCTCATCGAAGGACTCCCTGCTGGGCGCACAGGCATGCAAGGCTCTCCACCTTGTGCAACGAGTCCACTCTCTCTCTCCAGACGGCACGTCTGACTTCCCGGATGCAGAGTTCAACGCACAGCTCCAATCGCTCCTCGCCCACAACCAGGAGGCATTCGAAGGCATGGGAACACTGCCATACACCTACCGAATTCGCCTCAAACCGGACGCCATCCTGGTCGTTCACGCACCTTGCAGAGTTCCTGCACCACTTAAAGACCGCCTCAAGCAGCAGCTGCAGGATCTCCAGGACCAAGGGGTCCTATCCAGGGTCACGGAGCCCACGCCATGGGTCAGCTCCATGGTGTGAGTCAAGAAGCCCTCCGGCGAGCTCCACATCTGTATTGACCCCAAAGACTTCAATAATAATATTATGAGGGAACATTATCCCATACCCAAACGGGAGGAGATCACCAGTGAAATGGCCCAGTCGAAGATATTCACGAAACTGGATGCTTCTAAAGGATTTTGGCAGATCCAACTGGACCCGTCCAGCTGAAAGCTATGTACCTTCGACTTCCGGTGAGGGCGGGCGGGAGGCGGCCGCACAATGGAGAGCTCCCGCTCGGGAACGGCATTTTCGGGGCTTTAAGCCCGGTCCCAGGGTCTACGGAGGCGGCAGAAGCAGGGAGAAGGCACGGAGGAGGCACTGTGAAGACACAGGAGGGAAAAAAAACCCCAAAGAAAAATGTCGAGGGTGAGCAAAAAAACGGCCGAAAAAAGCCCAGCTGGAGGTCCGTCGGGGAGTGGAAAGGTCACCGCGAGGTCACCAGGAAAAATGGAGGCTGGAGCACCAGGGAAGGCCGCACTGCTTACGGCTGAAGAAATAACAAAGATGGTGGCTGTGGAATTTGAAAAGCAGTTGGCGCAGATTGCGAAATGCATGGAGACGGTGAGGAAGGAGATCATAGAATTTACAGAGCAGAAGGAGGCCATTTGGCCCATCGAGTCTGCACTGGCTCTTGCAAAGTGCACCCCACCCAAGGACAACACCACCCACCCTAGTCCCATTACCCAGTAACCCCACCCAACACAAAGGGCAATTATGGACACTAAGGGCAATTTACCATGGCCAATCCACCTAACCTGCACATCTTTGGACTGTGGAAGGAAACCGGAGCACCCGGAGGAAACCCACGCACACACGGGGAGGATGTGCAGACTCCGCACAGACAGTGACCCAAGCCGGAATTGAACCTGGGACCCTGGAGCTGTGAAGCAATTATGCTATCCACAATGCTACCGTGCTGCCCCTAATGAGGGAGATGAGGGAGGTTTTGAGTGTGCTGGTGGAGGAGGCGGTTTCCCCGGTGAGGACGGAGGTGGCGAGCGCAGTGGCGGAGGTGCGAGAGCAAGGGGAGGCGCTGAAGGAAGTGAAGGAGACGTTATTGCAGCACGGTGATCAACTTGCCTCGATGGGGAAAGAGATGCGGAAGGTGATGGATACTAACAAGGATCTGCGAGGAAAAATGGAAGACCTGGAAAATAGATCCAGGCGACAGAACTTGAGGATTGTGGGGCTGCCCGAAGGAGTTGAAGGACCGAAGCCGACTGAGTATTTTGCCGCGATGCTGGCAAAACTATTGGGGGAGGGGGAGGATCCGTCCCGATATGAACTGGATCGGGCTCATCGGTCGTGGAGGCCTGTACCAAAGGCGAGTGAGCCGCCAAGGGCAGTGACTCTGTGCTTCCGTAGGTACAGGGTGAAGGAGAAGGTCCTGAGCTGGGCCAAGCAGAAGCGGGTGGTGCAGTGGGCTGGAGCTGGTATACGTGTATACCAGGACTTTACGGTGGAGCTGGCAAGGAGGCGGGCTGCCTTCAACCGGGTGAAGAGGGCACTGTACATTAGCAAGGTGCGGTGCGGCATTGTATATCCAGCGAAGCTGAGGGTGACTTACAAGCTCAGGGACTTTTATTTTGGAACGGCGGAAGCAGTGGAGGAGTTTGCGAAAGTAGAAGGACTGTGGCAGAACTGACAAATTGAGGAATGGCCATGTGCCGATGTAACCTCATGACTGTATTTTCTTCTTTTTTGTATCACTGCGCGCGGGTGTAGAGATTAAAGGAGCCAAGGTGGAATATATTTGGACAAGGGAAGGGACGGGACTTTCACTCGAAATGAGAGTTCTTTGGGGTGTAGGTGGATATGCGGGGTTGGTGTGCTAAAAGGGGATCTTTGGGCTTTCCTGGGGCCGGGCAAGTGGGAAGGGGACCCGGGCGGGGGCCTCCATGCTGGCTGGTTTAAGCCGGCCAGTGAACGGGAGTGAGGTGGGGGGAGGGGCTGCGGCCATCGGAGCCTGGCAGAACAGGATCCGAGTGGTCTAGCCGGGGTGGAAAGTTGGGGGGGAAGGAACCGAGGATGGGGGAGGAGTTTTACAAGAGGCAGTGGACGGGAGGAGCTGGAGACCTGAGGTGGGGGGGTTGGGGGGTGGGAGCTGTGTAAGATTAAGGGTGACTACGGGTAATCCCTGATTCCTTTTTGTCATCTGTTTATGTAAACATGCGGGTTGAGGTTTGGGGGTTGGTGGGTAGATGGGATCGTTGTTATTATGGGGACTGTCATATCTTACTGATTATTGTTCATTGTTGATGGATGTAAATGTGGGAGAAAATGTGAAAATGGAGGAGAATTAAAAAACAATTTAAAAAAAAGAAAGCTATACACCTTCAACACCGCTTTCGGCTAGTTGTGCTACAACCGGATGTCATTTGGCATCACCTCGGCATCCAAGGTCTTCCATAGAATTATGGAGCAGATGATGGAAGGCATCGAAGGGGTGCGCGTATTTGTGGACGATGTCATCATCTGGTCCACCACACCGCAGGAGCACATATATTGTCTCCAACGCGTTTTTGCCCGCATACGGGATAACGGCCTGCGCCTCAACCGAGCCAAGTGCTCCTTTGGCCAGACCAAGTTGAAGTTCCTGGGGGACCATATCTCCTGGTCAGGGGTCCGTCCAGATGCAGACAAGGTGAGCGCCATCACAGCCATGCTGCAGCCGGCCGACAAGAAAGCTGTCCTACGCTTCCTTGGCACGGTCAACTTCCTGGGGAAGTTCATTCCCAACCTTGCCTCCCACACAACGACTCTGCGCCACCTCGTCAGAAAATCCACAGAGTTCCAGTGGCAACACACACACCAGCTGGAATGGGAGGAGCTCAAACGCAAACTCACCACGGCACCAGTGTTGGTGTTTTTTGACACATCTCGTGCCACCAAAATCTCAACTGATGCCAACCAATCCGGCATTGGAGCAGTGCTCCTGCAGCGGGATGACACGGCATCATGGACCCCAGTGGCCTATGCATCGCGGGCCATGACCCCCACAGAGCAGCGCTACGCGCAAATCGAAAAAGAGTGCCTGGGCTTGCTAACCGGTTTAGACAAGTTCCGCGATTACGTAAATGGTCTTCCACGGTTCACGGTCGAAACTGACCACTGCCCCCTGGTCAGCATAATAAACAAAGACCTGAACGAGATGACCCCTCGCCTCCAGCGCATCCTACTTAAACTCAGGAGGTACGACTTCCAACTGGTCTACACGCCAGGGAAGGACCTCATCGTGGCGGATGCCCTATTCAGAGCAGTGAGCACGCCGCCAGATGCGGAGGGGTTCGTATGTCAGGTCGAGGCACAGGTGGCTTTCACAGCGGCAAATCTGCCGGCTGACGACTCCAGTCTGGCCCGTATCATTGATGGTGTCCTTCTGAAGCTGGACCGGATTGTGATTCCGCACAGCATGCGCCAGCTGGTTCTCGACCAACTACACGAAGGCCACTTGCGGGTCGAGAAATGCAGACAGAGGGCCCGAGGGGAGGTATACTGGCCGGGCATCAGTGACGATATTGCCAACATGGTGCTCAACTGTACAACCTGCCAAAGGTTTCAGCTGGCACAACCTCCTGAGACGCTTCTGCCCCATGTGCTGGTGCACACATAACACGACAGCCAATCAGAGACACGAGCAGACACAGTATAAAACAAGAAACACGACACTTCCTAGGCAGTCCATCTGGAGACGGCACAGGGCCAGGACCTCAGAGCAAGACACTCACATAGTCACAACATGCTGAGTACCAAGTCTGATGTATAAATAGTTTAATGGAATAAAACTGCGTTGTACCAATCACAACCGTGTTGGTTCGTCTGTACCTCAGAGCACCCAACACTTCACAACCCAAAGATGTGTGGGTTAGGTGGACTGGCCATGCTAAATTGCCCCTTAATTGGAAAAAAATTAATTGGAAAAAAAACAATGCTGTTTTTTTCTTAATTAATCCAAGTTATTGTTAATTTTGTCTTTAATTATCATTTCTAAAATCTTTCCCGCCACTGTCCTTAAACTGACTAGCCTGTTCTTGCTAGGCTAACCCTTAATAAACTTGAATAATGGTGCAATATCTGCAATTCCCCAGTCTTCTGTCATCTTACCTGTACTGAAGAAGGATTGGAAAATTATACCCAGTTCACCCATAGTTTCCACCCTTACTTACGTCAGTACCTTGGGATATATCTCATTTGGTGCAGATGAGTGAACAATTTTCTGTATGTCTATCCTCTATCAGTTTTTAACTTATCCAGTATCTCAAGTACCTCCTCTTTCATTATGAGTTGGGCAGCATCTTCTTCCTCAGTAAAGACAAATTCAAAATATTAATTTAGTACCTCCTCTATGCCCTCTACCTCCATGCATAAATCACTTTTAGGTCCCTAATCGGCTCCATTCGTCTGAACAGCGTTTTACCATTTATGTACCCACAATTGACTTGTTAATTGATCATTGTCCACAATCACCTGAACAAGATTCAGCAATGCCTCCTTCTTTAATAGACTGAGAACATACTGATGTTGAAAATTCTCCTGAACACACTCTAAGAGCTCTTATCCCTCTTTCCCTTCAATAATAATCTTTATTAGTATCACAAGTGGGCTTACATTAACACTGCATTGAAGTTACTCTGAAATGCCCCTAGTCACCACATTTCTGCGCCTGTTCGGGTGCCTTGAGCAACAATTCTGAATGTCCAATGCACCTGACAAGCATGACTTTGGGACTTCGGAGGAAATCGGAGCACCGGGAGGAAACCCATGCAGACACAGGGAGAATGTGCAGACTCTGCACAGACAGTGATCCAAGCCGGGAATCAAACCCGGTTCCCTGGTGCTGTGAAGCAACAGTGATAACCGCTGTGTTACCATGCCCCCATGTGAATCTGAACCTTAGACCCCAGATCTACAGGTCACATAGCTGGAATATTGAATGTGATCATGACATGCAACTATCGGACACAGAAGTGGACTTATTCAGGTCTGGGAATGAGTTGCAGCCTATACTCTGAAACCTCAGGAAATTCCAGGGATGAAACCTCTCCCCTCTTAAAAAGTAAAGCTTGACAGGATCTCTGAACCAATCCTGGAGACACATCGCCGGCTATTGTCATATAAATTTAAAAGACTTCCCCCTGGGGAAGCATTGAAGCCATCACTGCACAAGGTAAGGATGGAGGAATCACTTACACATCCCAGGATCTCAGTTTGCCTGGGTTTCCAGCTTCATTATATTTAACTGACTGACGAGTGGATTTAATTGAGTTTTAATTTTAAATGACTATATGTTAACTCATGTAATATTTCCTGAACAAGTTACAGAATCATTTTGAACATTAGACTTGGCACGCCGGTGAGAAATTGAATGCAGAGTCGTCACCAAAACTATTGCTGTATTATTATTTTCAGATGAACTTGCTTGGCAGCTGTGCAACATGAATCATTGGAAAGAATGAACTTCAGTCAGACGTGGACATGTGACGTGAATGCCATAAATTAGTAGCACTGACGCAGTGAGATTCTGCAAAAGTAATGAATTATAAACTATTGGGGCAGTTGAAGTATAACATTGTATGCAGTGACATTTTTTACTTGGCCCAGCTGCCTCTCGTCTGTCAATGGCAAATGAAACAGACGTAAAAAAGAAAAGGAATTTATCAGCCACGTTCCCGATGCCACCTTACATGGCCTCAGGAATGCTTGTCTCTCTTCATGTGACATGTGAGCTAGGAATGGGTCAGATGCTGAATGTGCCTGGTTGGATCATAGCCAGCATCACGAGTGAGATTAACTAAGAGGCATTGCTGGCGTTGTTTTCAGACCCAGCTTTAAGTGCGTGTTTGACGTAGCACACAAAACTGTTGGTCGCACAGCCGAGATCCGCAGTTGCAGTTGCAGATGAATTTTCAACAATCTTTCATTTATGAAACAGAACTTTTGAAGATTTAAGATGTTTGTACCCTAAAATGCCCTCACAACTCAGTCCCCTGACACAGAGGGTAAGCCCTGTGATCCTTCTCTTGGGGCCCGGGACGTTTCCTTTGTTCTCCAGCAGAGGCAGAGCAAGAAGATGAGTCAGGTGATCCTGGAGCAGTTGAACACGGTGACAACGAAGGAACAGTCAATCGTAGAGAAGTTCCGGTCTCACAGAGGGGTGGGGGGAGGGGGGCAGGTTCAGGAATTCTGTGACCACGGCAACAAGCTGGCGTGTATGATATACACCAGTATATCATAATATACACCAGTATATCATGGTGCAGATACACACACATGGTGCAGATACACACACACTGTTGGACACACAGCGGGACCAATCCCACACTCAACACCACAGCCAATCACCAATTAGAGCACACGCAGTATAAAGACAGGGGGCACCAGAGTTCCCGCTCATTCGGAATGCAGCCTCCTAGTAGGACAGAGCTTACAGCTTGCAGCACAGATCTTCACCATGCGCTGAGTGCATAGACTGGTTAGGACAGGCACAGGTCTTTAGTTTAATCTAACATTGTGTTATCCCACAGTGAAAGTATGTTCAACAGTTTCTAACTTAATAAAATAGTGTTGCACTATTGTAAGTGTTGGTGGCCTGTCTGTGTTCCACGGATCCAGAGCACCCAACACATCACCCACGACCTGGACAGGCCCTGTAAGAAACTGCACTTCAGGCGAATTATCGATTAACACACGGAGACAAACGCCGGGAGATTGTTCTTTCCGCAATACCTGTTTCCACATGGACACGTGTAACTGCATTCACTATGAGATTCAGAACTCAGGCCATGCTCAAGATGTGGCCTGATTGGAGCAACTCTTTTGCTTTATTAGGGCCAGTTTTCTTTCTACCTCCCCACCCCCCACCCCATCCTCTCCCCATGCCTAGCCGGCATACAGAGCTCACTGACAGAGGTTAAAATTGTTTTGGAGTAGATCTGCCCCTTCCTAGAATCAGGGACAGAAATTTAATGTGCCCATGTGAGCCTTACAGTAGGAGTAGGTTGCAAGGCACCCTGTCCCCTGTCAACAACTCTTTTCTCACCACCAGGAAGGTATCAAGCAGCTGTGGAGAGGGAGTAGGCGAGAGGAGAAAATGAGGCCGGAGAATCCCCGCAACTGGGCCACACCGCCCCGACGCCGGCAAGCGATTCTTTGCGGAGCGGGATGGGCCGAGCGGCCGCTCTTAAAAGGCAGAGCCCCGCCGGCGCCGTCCATACCTGGTCACAGCCGGCGGGAACTCTGCGCGTAGGGTTTGGGGGGAGCCCTGTGGGGGAGGGGGGCTCCGACCCTGGGGGGGGGGGGGGGGCCTCCAATGGGGACTGGCCCGCGATCAGGGCCCACCGTTCGGCGGGCCAGCCTCTCGCTCCCCGGGCCTATTTTCTTCCGCGCCGGCCTCTGAACTCCCGCACCATGTTGCGTCGGGGCCGGCGCGCTGAGGGAGGCCACATGCGTGGGTTGCCGCCGGCACCACTGCGCATGCGCGGATCCCGCGGTGCACAGTTTGCGCCGGGATGGGAGGCTGGAGCAGCGTGAACTGCTCCAGCGCCGTGCTGGCCCCCTGTAGGGGCCAGAATCGGTACTCCCAGCGGCCCGTTCATGCCGTCGTGAAACGCAACGGCGTTTCCGACAGCGTGGATACTCTGCTGCCGACCTTCCATCTGTTACTAACCATCACAGAATTCACTTGGCCATGAAGCAAAAATAAAAGACATCTCAAAATAAACTTTCCAAACTGACCCTCTCAATCAAACTGTCCAATATTCCATGCAAAAGTCAATCAATCTCCCTTGTGCATTCCCTTACTGCCTGCCTTCCATGTGCTTTTGCCTGTCCTCATGGTCATGTTACCCCAGCAGCTGCAGCGAGACTGGTGGAAGGCTGCTTTTTTTCAGTGGGAGAGGCTACAGATGGTCTTGCAGGGTAACTTCACACAATTCTGATACTGAACGGCCAGCCTTTGGACCTTCTCACCATCTTATCGGGGCTGGCTTGGCCGGCAGACACAGCAAGACTACCAGCATGATGGAGCACAAATAATGGCATCCTGAGTGCATGCAGCAGGTTTGTACTCTTTGGAACCATGGTCACTCCTCTCGGGCAGGGCTTGAGCAATCTGAGTGATATGTTGGAAGAAGGATTGCTGAAGTGCTGTGCACACTGCTAGTCCCTTTGCACGTTGCTATTTGCAGTTATGATGGCAGCAAACTGACTTTGCACCACTTCAGTCTGAGCTTCTATTGCAGTACCCATGCTGGCAAGGATGGGTTCTAAGCTTCGGGTACAGTCCTGAGCAGGTTGGTGCTAAATTCCTCCATGCCCCTTGAGAGTGAGCGCAGGCTTTCTGGCAAACCTGCATAAGCGTCATAGTTTGTGCGCATTAGCTATTCCCTCTAAGTCACCTCATCAAAGCCCTCGCCTGAGCCCTCTGCAGTTGAACTTGTGTGTGATCTCACCCTCTTGCGAGCTGGCAACTCCAGTATCCTTTCTGTCATGATATGTGTCTTGACTGGAATGTAAAGAGTTAACAAATTAACGATAATGCTTCTTACCACTAGAGGGAACCACAGAGCAGTCATATATATCATGTGACTAGGAGATTCTGGGATGAGAAGATGATTAGGAGTTAAGAGTTGGGAGAGAGCTGGACGAATGTCAGGTATAGACAGCAGTTGTATACTTGAGAGCTCTGTAATTAGAGATAGCATAGTTTTATATAATAACCTTCTACTTTAGGAATGTGAATGAATCTTAGTAGTGTAATAAATTTATAGTTTTGTTTGTTAACAACACTTTGTGTTCTTTATTCAACACTATGCATCCGAGCCATCTAGGTAAAGCAGAATAAAGAACACAATACTTTCCGCCTGCCCTTGGTGCAGGCCAGCCTTGCCCAGTGTCTCACACCTCTGAGCTACCTTTTAAAACACAGAGAGTGTCAGTATTTGAACTGGTGGCTGCGGGTGTGAGAGACAGTGATGGGCGTCTTTGCATCATCGCTCCCTTCTTCCCCTTCCGCTTTTTGCTCCTGCATCGCTGCCTGGCCAGATCGCAGCTCTTCATTCTCTGAGACACAAAATTCACAAGGATGGGGTTGTGGTGTTGGGGAAAGGAGGGGTTTGGGAAAGATAGATGTAGACCAGCTGCAAGTTGTAAATCAGAAGAGACTGTGGAATGAGGGGGAAGTGGGATGCGAAGAGAAGGATTAGGTCGGAGCATTTTGTCCCTTTTGATTGTTTCACCCAAGCTGCTGGCCATAGCCTCAGCATGAACACTCTAATGATTGCCCAGCACTACCTCGTCATTCAGGGTGAGCATATACAGCATGCCTCTTCCCCACCAGAAAGGGGTGACAGCCTCTGGACATGCTCCACCTTGTCCTTCAAGAGAGACAGAAGCGGGTTAGTGAGTTTTGTGCAATCTGTTTGGGTGATATGGCTCACACAGTTGAATAGCTGGCAGCATGTACAAGCTGCGAGATGTGGGTGTGCGGCTTACAGCAATGACAAGTGTATAAGGGTGAGGTGAGGCTTTACATGGGAGGTATGACGGGATAAGGGGGAGGGATCATTTAGGAGAGATGAAGAGAACTTTCTCAGTCAAAGGATTGGGAATTTTTAGACTTCTCAATCCCAGAGGATTGTGGATGAACCATTGCTGAACATATTTAAGTGTCATGTTCCAGTATATTATGGACTTTCTGTCAACACTTAATATTTTTAAGAACCACAACAGGCTCCAAAAGGGTGACCCCCCCCCCCCCCCACCCCCCACCACCCTCTGAGGATCACCTGACTTATCCTGTGGATTGAAACACTTCCCTGTCTCAAGAGGGAACAAAAGGAACTTCCCAGACAGATGTTGATTCGATACCCTTTCCTGAAACTAAATCAAAAGTCTAATTTAAATTGGAATAGGTCATTCAGCTACAATAGGCCTGAATCTTCCAGCCCCACTGCAGCGGGTTCCCCTGCAGAGGATGAGGTGAGCTGTTCAAAAGTTCATTGACTTCGGTGGGATCAGAAGATCCCTCTGGTGGGAGGGTCCAGAAATCACAGCCTAGGACACTAGCTGTGCCAGACTCTCAAAATATGGAAGTCACCACACAGGGTGACTCAACTTATTTTGAAAAGGATTTTGGTCTTGTCAGTGGTCACATGGTAAGACAGCCATGTTTGTTGCCTGCTTTTACAATGACAAGAAGCTATTCTGGATCGAGCACCATGAAGCAGCTACATGTCAACTAAGCAGCCAAGGTAATAAACAACCATACCTTGAAAGTGGGATAAGGACTCTTACCCACTTGTTCACCAGAGAAAAAACCTCTGGAAAGTGAATTGCAAGAGGCTATGCAGATTACTGAAAATCCTGTTTTAAAATACCTTCAATTCAACCATAGCATCAAATCATCTAAGAAATTACAGGCCTGCAATGAAAGAGGCAGAGACAATCGTGAATTGTAATGTTATTGTTTTTTGCTCATCTCCATCTAATCTTCATGTAAGGAATGGGGTGCGGGTGAGTCAAGTGAGTGAGAGGTCATGTTTTTAAACTGCCGGGGAAGTGAATTATAATAGGTAACCCTCCTTATATTAAAATTCACTAAAGGTTTACTGCTGAAATTATTGAAATTGGGACAACCACTCTGAGGGTAAGAAAATGCACACTCCTAATTTATAAAATACATTGACCATGGATATTGTAATGATATGTAGACAGACATGTAACTAAAGGGTTAATCACAACACCTAGCTGTGGCATTACCACTAGAGGGTATTACAAGCCCCACTATATAATGGAGCTCCCAGAAGTTCTAGCTCTCTTTCCATGCAGGAGTTACCAGGTAGCAGCAGTGTAGCAGAGAGGATTTCAGCCTAGATACCACATGTAGCTTAGATATAGTTTGTACAGTTATTTATCCTTATTTTATTGCTAGAGTTAGTTCAGTGGAGTGTCAAACTCATTTATTAGTTGTATCATTACTTAATCAATTATTTCAGTTTACTTCAAAGACTCGAGTGTTCTTCAACATCATCGACAGTTAGTAACAACCAAGAGAACATGGTACCAGAGTGGCTACTGAATCTACCTAGTTAAATTTAGTGAGTACAGAGAGAAGAATAGACAGCTATTCGGTAACAGAAGCATCACCTTTGGAATAACACATGATGATTCCCGGCATGATGGACAGACCACAAGCTCCTCATCACCTCAGGATGACCAGTAACCTTAATGTTAACTGGTGGTTGTTTACACAACAATTTCAACTGTATTTAGAAGCGTCTGACTTAACAAATGTGACAGATGCTCGAAAAATAGCCCTTTTACTGACTATGGCTGGTCCAAACGCGATAGAGATCTACAACTCTTTGAACTACACAGAAGGTCAAGACAAGACATGAAACAATCCTTAAAAAATTTGATAGCCACTGTAAAGTACAGTCAAATGAAATATTTGTGCGCTACATCTTTGCAAAGAGATTGCAAAGGAAAGAGGAATCCTTTAACAGCTTTGTAACAGACCTTAAGCTGCTAGCACAATACTGCAATTTTTTAATGCTCCATGATTCTAAGATTCATGACCAAATAGCACCTCAGAAAAAAATTACTGAGTGAACAGGATTTAACATTAGAAATCGCTATACAAAAATGCCTTGCTCATGAACAATCAAAGAATTACCTAGAATATAAAATCCGTAAAAATGGCACAACACTTACCATGAGGCAGAAAGTGGAGAAGATGGACGTTCTGAGTGGCAGCCATCTTGCACGTGCGCACTCTAACCAGTATGCACATGCGCACATCCAGAAAAGACGCAAACCGCCAAAATAACGTTCTGCGCATGCGCGAGAAGCTGCGCATGCGCAGTTGCAAAAAGAGCGCACTCTGGAAGAAAATTGATTCGCGCATGCGCAATCGACTCCTACACATTACGTCATGAGTGTCATGACGTCAGAAGACTCAGACCATGCCCACTTAAAGGAAACTCCCTGAAATTTTAAAATAAGAGCTTTTAAGCAACAAAACACAAATTCTTTAACCTCGAAAGGCAGAACAATGCCTGAACTTCAACAAACAGTTGAAGATAACTTTCACAGCACCATGGAACAAGCAATTTGCAGCATAAAAAGTGAAGAGCACATCAACAAATCCAAAACTGAAGAAGATGATTTGTTAATTAAAAGTGAAGAGCTCAATAACAAATCCGAAACCAAAGAAGATGATTTGTTTATTGAAGGATACTACTCAGACATGGCTGAGCTCTTCGGATATGATGATCATAGCATCAGTAACACGGTTGAACAGCTCAATACGACTCTACTCATGGTACATGATGGAATGGCAAATCGTTGATACATTGGATGACAGCAAACTGTCAAATAGCCAAGAAAAAAATGTCACACAGAGAGTACTGACCGACACTGTTGAGAGAGCAATGATCAACTCCACAGAGAGAACACTACACGACTCCACACAGAGCACGATGAAAGACTCCACAGAGAGAGTGATGGAAGCCTCTACAGAGAGATCGTTGATGGACTCCAGAATGGAAGCAAGCAAAGACACCAGAGTGACAACCATACATGAAGAAGACTATGGAGGTCTATCCACCTTATTTGGGCAACTAGAAGAAGACTATGAAAGTCTGCCCAGCTCTTTTAACCAACAGCAAGAATACAATGAATGTCTACCAACTGTATGTGAGAACAGTGACAATATGATCACAATCAAGATACAAGGTGTGCAAGATCACAGCGAGACTGACAGATCTCAGCTCGATTATACAGAAGCACTCAACAATCAAAGTGAAACTACTCATTAGTCCAGTGAGACCGCATCAATTAAAACCTCATCTACTTTTGACAACCTACAAGAAATTGAAATCTTGATGACGTTGACTCCAGAAGAGGAGCACCAAGAGTTCAAAGATGAAGCAGATCATCCAGAAGGGACTGATGTCACCAAAATCGATACATCAGATAATTCACACAAACCTCAAACCATAAAGCTCAATGAAACATCAAATACCACAAAGGACACTGATACTGAAAAGCTTGAGAGTGACTCAAATTATCCGCCAGGAACAGTCATTGAGCACTACAGCAAAAACAACAACAACAAAAATGACAACAGAAACAACACCAACAATGAAACAACAACCTGTTCAACATGGTACAACTCTCCAACTATAGGACAATGTTACCGAACTGTCTAAAACAATGGCAAGAGTACAAACATAACATGGACATTGTTCACACATAACACATTCATGCCAATGAGTTTCACGAATTCATATTTGCTCCAAGACAAAGAAGCAACACAATGTTTAAGGCAAGTGGCATACTAAATCGATACCACAAGCACAAGAAAAAGACCAGGTCAGACCAGGTTCAACCATTCTTATACCTGATGATGACTTGTTGATACTTCAACATCACCACCTCGTACACTGAGAAGGTCTTCACGAAGAAGAAGGCAACCCAACAGACTGAACTTATGAACATTTTGTTTCTTATATTTAATGCGTACATAAGTCATAAATATCATGCTCTTACCTTTAACATTATTATCCATTTTTCCTTTTTACCAAGCAAGAAATGTAAAGAAAAAGATGGGGATGTAATGATATGTAGACAGATATGTAACTAAAGGATTAATCACAACACCTAGCTGTGACACTACCACCAGAGGGCATTACAAGACCCACTAATGGAGCTCCCAGAAGCTTTAGCTCTCTTTCCATGCAGGAGTTACCAGATAGCAGCAGTGTAGCAGATAGGATCTCAGCCTAGACACCATGTGTAGCTTCGATGCAGTTTGTACAGTTATTCATCCTTACTTTATTGCTAGAGTTAGTTCAGTGGAGTGTCAAACTCACTTATTAGTTTTATTGTTACTTAATAAATTATTTCAGTTTACTTCAAAGACTCGAGTGTTCTTCAACACCATCGACAGTTAGTAACAACATATATTACTTAAATCAAGTAATATAACAGTAACTAAGGAAGCCCATGAAATCTGTCCACAACGGAAGCTGAGATAAAGATATTTTTGGTCTTTTAGGGAACCAAG
Source organism: Scyliorhinus torazame (assembly GCF_047496885.1). Taxonomy (NCBI): domain Eukaryota; kingdom Metazoa; phylum Chordata; class Chondrichthyes; order Carcharhiniformes; family Scyliorhinidae; genus Scyliorhinus; species Scyliorhinus torazame. The sequence goes on along the minus strand of NC_092710.1, from coordinate 280,333,010 downwards.
GAACATAGGAAGCAAGTAGGAAAGTGAGTTGAGGCCAATGATCAGCCAGGATCATATTGAATGATGGAGGCGGCTCGATGGGCTGTATGGTCTACATCTGCTTCCATTTCCAACATTCGTATGCTCTTATGAGTCATGACTGAGGGAGGCTGTTGGTAGGTGAATAAAGGGGGTGTGGTGAATTGAGCAGTGCGGGAGGCCAGTTGCACATTATTAACCCTATGTCATTTGAAGATGTACTCACTGTCCTTGATATTGCAGGCTCATTAAACTTCTCACTGCATACTAGCCATGTCCTCAGGGCTAGACTGTTGGCTTTGACAGTGGTGATGATCTGTTTCAAGTGTTGGGCCTTCTGGAGTGTTGTGCATCTCTCCTCCTGCCCATCGGCAGCACTAAGGCCTCCTGTGCTGTGTCAAAGACCCTGAGATTCAGCTTACTTCCCTGTTGCACCATTATTCAGTGTTCCTGCTGCTTTGAAACCCTTCTCCGGGTATTTCAAGAACCTGCTCCAGTCAAAACCAGTCCAGCACGGTAGCATTGTGGATAGCACAATTGCTTCACAGCTCCAGGGTCCCAGGTTCGATTCTGGCTTGGGTCACTGTCTGTGCGGAGTCTGCACATCCTCCCAGTGTGTGCGTGGGTTTCCTCCGGGTGCTCCGGTTTCCTCCCACAGTCCAAAGATGTGCAGGTTAGGTGGATTGGCCATGCTAATTTGCCCTTCGTGTCCAAAATTGCCCATAGTGTTGGGTGGGGTTGCTGGGTTATGAGGATAGGGTGGAGGTGTGGACCTTGAGTAGGTTGCTCTTTCCAAGGGCCGGTGCAGACTCGATGGGCCGAATGGCCTCCTTCTGCACTGTTAAATTCTATGAAAATGAACCTCCCTGGCTTTAAATAGTGTAGGTTAGATTTATGTGATACAAGCCTCCCACAATTTTGCTTGTTCACACATACAGTCATTCAGCAATGTGGCAAGGGCTGACTGCATGGTGAATACATGGTAATGAGTAGTGTTCAATTGTTGTGAGTTTGGTGACCGATCTATACACTGGGCATGATTGGTTGAGCTTGGGTGTGAATTCTGAGCAAAGAAAACAGACACCAAAGAGCTACTTGAAGCTGAGTTGCAAGCATGAGTGTAGACATTTTGTGGTTGTAGAGATGTTTTAAAACACTTGGGTAATAAACCTGTTGCTCATTTAGAAACTAGTGTCATCTCTGCATTGCTCTGAGGTATATAAAGTAGACAGTGAGTTTCATGATATTCAGGTAAACATCATAGCACAAACATACATACATACTGATGGACAGATCAACGGACCAATCAACACACACACAACACCACAGCCAATCACAGGCAAGAGCACACACAGTACAAAACAGGGAACACGACACTTCCTGAGCATTCCAGCAGGAGACAGCTCAGGGCACAGAGCTCATAGCAAGCCACTCAGACATCCACCATGTGCTGAGTGCCACTACAAGATAGTATGAGGAATAGGTCCACAGATTATAGGGTTATGATTGAACCTCAGTAACCGGTTTACCACTGTAAATAAACGTTCGTAATAAAACTGAGTTGTACCATTCGCAACCGTGTTGGTTCGTCTGTGTAGCAGAGTACCCAACACATCATAGTACCAGGAGTAACTGTGGGACCTACGGACCTACCTACGAATCTCCGGAATTTGCCATCCTGCGCCATGGACACCGTCAGCACACCGCAGCCGCTACAAGTCGCTGGAAACCTCGGCGTTAATTGGAAGCTGTTCAAACAGCGCTTCCAGCTCTTTCTGGAAGCCAACGAAAAGGAGAGCACTTCAGACACCAGAAAGATCGCCATCCTCCTCTCCACGGCAGGTCAACACGCCATCCATGTCTACAACTCCCTGGTGTTCGCGGAAGATGAGGACAAGACCAAGTACAAGACGGTCCTTCTCAAACTCGACCAACACTTCAACGTTGAGGTCAACGAGAGTTTCATAGAACATAGAAAATACAGCACAGAACAGGCCCTTCGGCCCACGATGTTGTGCCGAACCTTTGTCCTAGATTAATCATAGATTATCATTGAATTTACAGAGCAGAAGGAGGCCATTCGGCCCTTTGAGTCTGCACCGGCTCTTGGAAAGAGCACCCTACCCAAACTCAACACCTCCACCCAACACCAAGGGCAATTTTGGACACTAAGGGCAATTTATCATGGCCAATCCACCTACCCTGCACATCTTTGGACTGTGGGAGGAAACCGGAGCACTCGGAGGAAACCCATGCAGACACGGGGAGGACGTGCAGACTCCGCACAGACAGTGACCCAAGCCGGAATCGAACCTGGGGCCCTGGAGCTGTGAAGCAATTGTGCTATCCACAATGCTACCGTGCTGCCCTCAAGAACAAATAAATCTACACTATATCATTTTACCGTAATCCATGTACCTATCCAATAGCTGCTTGAAGGTCCCTAATGTTTCCGACTCAACTACTCCCACAGGCAGTGCATTCCATGCCCCCACTACTCTCTGGGTAAAGAACCTACCTCTGATATCCCTCCTATATCTTCCACCTTTCACCTTAAATTTATGTCCCCTTGTAATGGTTTGTTCCACCCGGGGAAAAAGTCTCTGACTGTCTACTGTATCTATTCCCCTGATCATCTTATAAACCTCTATCAAGTCGCCCCTCATCCTTCTCCGTTCTAATGAGAAAAAGCCGAGCACCCTCAACCTTTCCTCGTAAGACCTACTCTCCATTCCAGGTAACATCCTGGCAAATCTTCTTTGCACCTTTTCCAAAGCTTCCACATCCTTCCTAAAATGAGGTGACCAGAACTGTACACAGTACTCCAAATGTGGCCTTACCAATGTTTTGTACAGCTGCATCATCACCTCACGGCTCTTAAATTCAATCCCTCTGTTAATGAACGCGAGCACACCATAGGCCTTCTTCACAGCTCTATCCACTTGAGTGGCAACTTTCAAAGATGTATGAACATAGACCCCAAGATCTCTCTGCTCCTCCACATCGCCAAGAACTCTACCGTTAACCCTGTATTCCGCATTCATATTTGTCCTTCCAAAATGGACAACCTCACACTTTTCAGGGTTAAACTCCATCTGCCACTTCTCAGCCCAGCTCTGCATCCTATCTATGTCTCTTTGCAGCCGACAACAGCCCTCCTTACTATCCACAACTCCACCAATCTTCGTATCGTCTGCAAATTTACTGACCCACCCTTCAACTCCCTCATCCAAGTCATTAATGAAAATCACAAACAGCAGAGGACCCAGAACTGATCCCTGCGGGATCAGTTACCTTTCGAAAGGTATTTCTTCCAGCAGCGCCTGCAGGGTAAGGATGAGCCCTTTCAATCCTTCCTTACGCATCTCCGCATCCTTGCGCAGTCCTGCGGTTACGACACCACCTCCGATTCCAGGATTCGGGACCAGATTGGTTTTGGGGTCACCTCGGGCACCCTACGCCAGCAGCACTTAAAAATTAAAGGCCTCTGCAATCGAAGCCGGTGTCCTGCATGAAAACGCGACGAGCCGCTACTCCCAATTTCAGGCGGCCGAATTGGTGCGGCAGGGGTCCTATGCGGCCGGATCGGCGAGGCAGGCGTCCTACAAGGCCGAACAGGTCCAGGTGATCGAGTTCCTCCCGGCCCGCGGCCCGGACGAGGGCAGCCATTTCGCGCGCTTTTCAAGGCCTCCCGCGTTTGTGCGCACCAAAAACGACTTCGACGCAGAGGGACGTGATGCGCAGGCGCGCTCGACGGAAGACCGAACTGCGCAGGCGCGCCGTTCGCTGTGCAGCAACGAATGCCATGGCGTCACGAAGTGCGGCAACAGCGGAGCCGCATATTTAAAGCGGCAATGTCCCGCAAGAAACCGACAATGCCTCCGCTGTGGCAAGATGGGCCACTACTCTGCCTGCTGTCGAGCAGCTCAACCTGCCAATGTTCCCCAACTCCGACAACCTCGCAGGGACGTGCGGACCATTCAGCCTCCCCATTACGAGTCATGCCCAGACGATATCCAGACCAGTGACACAGACGACTGGGACGCCTTCCATGTTGCGGTCATTGATGGGAACCGGATGTCTCCAGCCAGGACCCACCAGCAGTTGCAAGTAAACACTGTCAATCCGGGTGATGAATGGTGTGCCACCCTAACGGTCAACCAATCACCGATAACATTCCGTCTGGACACTGGCGCCTCCGCCAACCTCATAGCATGGTCAGCCTTCTACGCCATGAAGGTCAGACCACCAATTCGGCCATCCCGTTGCAAGATGGTCGACTACAATGGGAACGTTATCCCGGCTATGGGATCCTGCCAGCTCCAGGTGACACACGGCCACACTCTCATTCGAAATAGTCGGATCATCAAAGGACTCCCTGCTAGGCGCACATGCATGCAAGGTACTCCACCTCGTGCAACGAGTCCACTCTCTCTCTCCAGACGGCACATCTGACTTCCCGGATGCAGAATTCACTGCCCTACACCTACAGAATTCGGCTCAAACCGGACGCCACCCCGGTCATTCACGCACCTCACAGGGTCCCAGCGCCACTCAAAGACCGCCTCAAGCAGCAGCTGCAGGATCTCCAGGACCAAGGGATGCTATCCTAGGTCACGGAGCCCACGCCATGGGTCAGCTCCATGGTGTGTGTTAAGAAGCCCTCTGGCGAGCTCCGGATCTGCATTGATCCAAAAGACCTCAACAACAACGTAATGAGGGAACACTACCCCATACCCAAACGGGAAGAGATCACGAGCGAAATGGCCCGAGCTAAAATCTTCACTAAACTGGATGCCTCGAAGGGTTTTTGGCAGATTCAACTAGATCAGTCCAGCCGAAAGCTGTGCACCTTCAACACCCCTTTCGGCAGGTTCTGCTGTAACAGAATGCCATTTGGCCTCATCTCGGCATCCAAGGTCTTTCATAGGATCATGGAGCAGATGATGGAGGGCATCGAAGGGGTGCGCGTCTATGTGGACGACGTCATCATCTGGTCCACCACACCACAGGAGCACATCAATCGTCTCCAGCGCGTCTTTGCGCGCATAGGGGAAAACGGCCTGCGCCTCAACCGAGCCATGTGTTCTTTCGGCCAAACCGAGCTCAAGTTCCTAGGGGACCACATTTCCCGGTCAGGGGTCCGTCCGGATGCAGACAAGGTGAGCGCCATCACAGCCATGCCGCAGCCGGCAGACAAGAAAGCAGTGCTACGCTTCCTAGACATGGTCAACTTCCTGGGGAAGTTCATTCCCAACCTTGCCTCCCACACGACGGCTCTGCGCCACCTCGTCAAGAAGTCCACGGTGTTCCAGTGGCTGCCCACACACCAGAAGGAATGGGAGGAGCTCAAAATTAAGCTCACCACAGCCCCGGTATTGGCGTTTTTCGACACATCTCGTGACACTAAAATTTCGACTGATGCCAGCCAGTCGGCATTGGGGCGGTACTCCTACAGCGGGATGACACTGCGTCATGGGCCCCGGTCGCCTATGCCTCGCGGGCCATGACCCCCACAGAACAGCGCTACGCACAGATCGAAAAGGAGTGCCTGGGTTTGCTGACCGGAATAGACAAGTTCCATGACTACGTGTATGGTCTCCCCCAGTTTACCGTTGAGACTGACCATCGCCCCCTAGTCAGCATCATAAATAAGGACCTGAACGAGATGAACCCTCGCCTCCAGCGCATCCTACTTAAACTCAGGAGGTACGACTTACAACTGGTCTACACCCCGGGAAAGGACCTTATCATTGCGGATGCCCTATCTAGAGCAGTGAGCACACCGCCCGATTCGGAGGGGTTCGTCTGTCAGGTCGAAGCGCAGGTGGCCTTCCAGCTGATGACTCCAGTCTGGCCCGTATTCGCCGGGAGATTGCGGCTGACCCCCTTCTACAACGTGTGATGCGCCACATGACGGGAGGGTGGCTCAAAGGACAGTGCCCGCAGTTCTACAATGTTGACGACTTGACCGTCATTGATGGTGTCCTTCTAAAGCTGGACCGGATTGTGATTCCGCACAGCATGCACAAGCTGGTCTTCGACCAACTACACGAAGGCCCTTTGGGGGTCAAGAAGTGCAGACGGAGGGCCCGAGAGGTGGTATACTGGCCGGGCATCAGTGATGACATTACCAATATGGTGCTCAACTGCCCAACCTGCCAAAGGTTTCAGCCGGCGCAACCTCCTGAGACGCTTCTGCCCCATGAGCTGGTGACGCCCCTCGGCGAAGGTGGGTGTGGACCTTTTTCACGCGCTTGGCAGGGACTATGTAATCGTCATTGATTACTTTTCCAACTATCCAGTGGTCATACGCCTGCACGATTTGACATTGTCCGCTGTCATAAGGGCCTGCAAAGCCACCTTCGCTCGCGACGGCATTCCGATTACTGTCATGTCAGACAATGGGTCCGGTTTTGCCAGCCAGGAATGGTCGTCCGTTGCTGCTTCGTATGGATTCACACACGTGACATCCAGCCCTCTGCATCCCCAGTCCAATGGAAAGGCGGAAAAGGGCGTTCATATCGTAAAGCGGCTCCTCTGCAAGGCTGCTGCTGCCGGATCGGATTTCTGCCTAGCCCTGCTAGCCTATCGCTCGGCCCCACTAGCCACTGGCCTCTCACCAGCCCAGCTGTTGATGGGTCGCGCCCTCAGGACCACTGTGCCTTCCATTCTGGCACCCACAACCAACCATGCTCTGGTACTACACAGAATGCAACAGCAGCGCGTTCGCCAGAAGAGGGCATATGACACACGGGCAACTGATCTTCCCGCCCTGGCGCCTGGAGATGACGTCCGCATCCACCTACCAGAAGGTGGCTGGTCAGCACCTGTCGAAGTTCTCCGACGCGTGGTTCCCCGCTCGTTCCTGGTTCGCATGCCTGATGGCTCCATTCGCAGGCGCAATCACCGGGCTCTTCGCCTACTTCCACGCTCGCTACGGGAACTTACACTGACACCGCGCCCTCCTGTTGTTCCTGATGTCGACTTCGTGGAGCTGAGCTGCCTGCCACTATGCCCATTCCGTCATCGCCCCTGGCCAGGCCCATTCCTCAGCCAGTGAATCCTGACCCACCCTTGAGGCGGTCAACCCGAAATCGTCGCCCACCTACTAGACTGGACTTATGAGCTTGTTTGTACATTGAACTCATACTACCACTGTATTAATATGTTTCTGTTCTTCCTTGTCGTTACAGGAGTTTATTTTGTCGTTCAACGTTTCCCCGTTCTTTGTTTATGGTACAACCTCGTTGTTATGTCGCACCCAACATCGCCCCTTGTATATAGTTTAGCCCCATGTACATGCTGCAGATATTGCACACACACACATTTAGCTGCACTCAGTACACATCTCTATTTATAACCACATGGGCACATGTTCTTGTAAAAAAGGGGGGATGTCATGATATTCAGGTAAACATCATAGCACAAACACACATACATACTGATGGACAGATCAACGGACCAATCAACACACACACAACACCACAGCCAATCACAGGCAAGAACATACACAGTACAAAACAGGGAACACGACACATCCTGAGCATTCCAGCAGGAGACAGCTCAGGGCACAGAGCTCATAGCAAGCCATTCAGACATCCACCATGTGCTGAGTGCCACTACAAGATAGTATGAGGAATAGGTCCACAGATTCTAGGGTTATGATTGAACCTCAAGAACCAGTTTACCACTGTAAATAAATGTTAGTAATAAAACTGAGTTGTACCATTCGCAACCGTGTTGGTTCGTCTGTGTAGCAGAGTACCCAACACATCAGTGAGGAGGCGGCAGCACACAGTTAGCTTGCTTTTGCTTCAGAAGGAATGGGTGCAGGCTAATTGACATGTCAATCCTGTTCTTGGGCCCTGTCGAATGTAGCGCAGGAATGTTTTGAACGAAGCTACATGTTTACACCTAAAATACAGTAGTGTGCATTCTAACTGTGGTCAAGTCAACATCCTCGAAGGAACTAATCTCAACAATTAAGGAGGATGGTTCAATCCAGTTTGCCCCATGCAACCAGTTTGAGCTCACCATCACGCCAGCAGAAGGACGTACCTCGAGAATACAAAGCCTTACCTCCCAACATAGGGAAAACAAGACAACATGTCAATCTCAATGTTTCTCCTGTAACAACTAGTTCCTCTCTCAGGGTGGCATTATTGAAGACAGGATGGAGGGGAAGATCTTTTGCGTGGAATATATAAAAAGGGGAGGAAAACATATTTGACTTGTAGGTTAAAGAATAATTTGATCTGAGACTGGAACTACCGAATGGACAGGAACTCCAACATTTACAAGTCAAGAACGTTTTCCACAAGGAGACGATGAGGTACCCTAGAGCCTGAGGGACACAATGTTTGGAGGAGCTACTGGACCCGGACAGTATGGAAAAAGCGAACTGTTGGGACATATACAGACAACTTTTAGAAAAGGCGAGAGCACCACTGGATGGAGCAAAACAGAAGTGGGAGGATGAACTAGGGACGGAAGTAGGGTGGGGACTCTGTAGCGAAGCACTGAGCAGGGCCAACTCCACCTCCTCCTGCACAAGGTTCAGCCTCATGTAGTTTAAAGAGGTGCACAGAGCGCACCTGACCTGGACCCAAATGTGCAGGTTCTTCCCAGAGAAGGAAGACAACTGTGAACAATGCCGGGGAGGCCTGGCCAACCACGCCCACATGTTTTGGCATGCCCCAGGCTTGTCGGGTTTGGGCGGCCTTCATCGAGGCGATATCCAAGGTTGTGGGGGCAAGGGTGGAGCCGTGCCTAAGAGTGGCAGTCTACGGGGTATCGGACCAGCCGGAACTTCATATGGGGAAGAGTGCAGATGACCTTGCATTTGATCAAATACACCATCCGAGGGTCGAACAATGGCTTCCACAAAGCGTGGGGGGTATTCATCAGCCTGTCCGAGGACCTGTTTGGAGCCAACAACAGATAGGAAGGGAAGGGGGCAGGGGGGAATGCATGGTAACCACCAGAGCTACAGAAAGCAGGAAGGAACAAGGGGGGGCGGTAATGTGGGAGAGACCCAAGGAAATGCCAGGAGGGAACCCAGGGAGAGACCGACAAAGGGGGGGGGGGGGGGGGGGGGTGCCAGAGGGTCCCCCCACAAAGCTATAAGAGAAAAATGAGCGATAAATAATCTAACTACGGCTGAGGATAGGGCCTGAAAACAGTAGGAAAGGAGCAAGCGGAGCATGGGGAGGGGGGAACAAGGGGCGGGGGGGTGGGGTGGGGGTAAAGGGGTGCCAAAAAAAGAACAGCAGGTAAATTGTAAATAGTAACCGTTTCAATCATCTCCAGCATAGTGTAAAAATATAAAATTCAATAAAAAATATTTATAAGAGAAAGAAGAACTTGATCTAATTGGGTTTCCCAACAGACACAATGAATGAAGGTAGGTAACCACTTCAGGTCACCTTCCATATAATTTAATGTAAAAACCATTGTGGGAAGTTCAGCTGATGAAGAAGTTCAGCTGGCAACTGAGAAAGAGCCAGAGAACAAAACGGTGAAGCTCAGGCCTACATTTCTGGATTCAGAATGTGCTTGAGGCTACTCACCACTCACACACCATCAGCCTTTTTTTTACCACTGCACATCTGAAGGTTATTTTAAATATTTTGTTAAATATTTAAATACCTTGAAAGTCTTCATTGAACTGCAGTGTGTTGCTGCAGCATGTGTTCTTCATTTACCCAGACAGCTGTGAAATGTGTTTGATTGCACTAAAAGGAAATAGCAGTGTGACCCATAATGTGCCAGTTACATCATGGTGGAAGATATTACAGCCATTAGTGGCTGGGAGGAGGTTATTACTGGTCCAACTCCCAAGTGACAATTAGTAATGATGAGCCCCATGGGACTGGCAATGAATATAAGGCCAAATGGTGCTGTTTCAGTTTATTAATCTTGTGCTACATTTGTAATTTTTCATACTCAACAAGCTGCACTCTCGTAAACATGTGCAAATTTAGCTTAAGCAAGAACCATATGTATTTAAGAAAATCAATGTTCTTCCCCCCTCTCCTGAAGAGGCTTATTTTTTTTGCTGAGGTAGCAGCTTCACAGACATAAACAGTTCTTGTGGTACCTCAACCAGGTCATTTTAAATGTGTGAGTCCAAACAGCATTTTGCAGGCTGCTTAACTGTGGAAGGCATCACAGTTGATTTTCAACAGGGGTTCTTTGATAGCAACTGGGATTAAGAACCCTGGCTAACATCTTACCTCCCAAATCATTAGGTCCTGTGACCAACTGCAGCATCATACCTGACTTCCCAACTACCAAAGTGTGTGGCCATCCTTCTACAAAATCCTACGTTCACCCTCTGGGAATACAGTTGACTCTCTATTATCATCACTGTGGGTCTGAGAAGGGTTTGTTCATGATCTGCATTTACAGATACTGCTGAGGCGAGGCTTTGGGTAAACATCTCACTAACTATGTACAATATAGACTCAGAATAAGGTTCAACATAGAACTTCCTCTCGCCAAGCTCTTGCCATGTGATCTTACATCACTGATCATGTAGACTATATTGACATATTTAACATTAACCCTTTATACTACAGTCTCTTAAATTGCTTCAATGTCTTTACTTCCACTCTCCTAAGATTTTCAAAATCATTCACAGGCAGGGAGTCACATGATGTGAGCACGGTAGTGTTTGCATTTTCACGAGTTCCGGCTCTGCTCATCTTTTAATCCGTCTTTTCATCCCAGTCTACATTTCATATTTGTCTTTTCTTGGGTTGCATGGCTGTGCTACGTCCTAGGAGGTCATTGGTAGATGTCTTTGCAAGAAAGAGCAGAGATAAAATGCGAAAATCCTTGTTTGTTTGTGGCGGCTGGAGTGAACTGGGTTGGATCCCAGTGGCGCAGTTGTTGTTTTTTAAAAAAATATGTTTTTATTCTCCATTTTCACATTTTCCTTCAAATTTACACCCCACCAACGGGCAACAAACGGTAACAAATACAAAGTCAATACCCTTAACATCAACAATGATCCCATCCTCCCACCACCCCACCCAACTGTCAATATATGCCTCAAATAAAACAAACCCTCCCATGGTGGGAAAAAAAACAAAAGGGAAAAAGAAAAAGGAGTCCGGAATCGCCCATGGCCAACATTAACCGATAGAGTCGCCCCCCCCCCCCGGCCCAACGACAACACTCAATGCCCATCCAACCTCCAAAAGAGTACCGTAAATGACACCCAATGTTGTAAACCCCCCCTCCCCAACTCCTCCCCCCTCCACTTCCTCTTGTAAAACTCCTCCCCCAACCTCGGTTCCTTCCCCCCCAACTTTCCACCCCGGCTAGACCACTCGGACCCTGTTCTGCCATGCTCCGATGGCCACAACCCCTCCCCCCACCTCACTCCCATTCACTGGCCGGCTTAAACCGGCCAGCGTGGAGCCCCCCACCAGCACTTTCAAAATCACCCCCATCTCCTTCCTCATTGCCTCCATATGTTTCGTAAACTGCCTTTCGAATTCCATGGCCATCACCTTAGTTATTTCTTCAGCCGTAAGCAATGCATCCTCCCCTAGTGCTCCAGCCTCCATTTTCTTTACTGACCCCGTGGTGACCTTTTCACTCCCCGGCGGACTTTCAGCTGCTTTTTTCACGGCCGTTTTTTTGTCGGTCTTCGACATTGCCCTTCTTTGTGCTGTCTCCCGACTTTCACTGCCTTCGCTGGCCCTAAGACCGGGCGTTAACCCCCGACAATGTCGTTCCCGAATGGGAGCCCTCCAACATGCAGCTGCCTCCTGCCCGCCGTCACTGGAAGTCCCACAGAGAGGGAGGCAGTGTTCGCTTCACCAATCTGCCCCCAAAAATCTGCCGCCACCGGAAGCCTCGTCCCCGCTTCTTCAATGGCCTTGGTGAGATCTTTTTGCAGTTGTTCCCTCTGCTGCTAGAATTCACCTTTAATAAAGGCCCTCAAGTCAGCTTGAAGCCTTTAAGCTTGCCCTTCCCCCGCATTCATGCTGGAAGAGGCTTTTGTCTTTACTGCAGCTCCAGCCAAATCTTTTACTGTTTCTGCTGGGTCTGGTAACCAAGAGACTTACCATTCCTGGGGAAAGTACTCCTCCAACATTCACCTACGTCTTTTCATCAAAATTCCATCCCGTATTGATTAAAAAAGAGCTCTTTTCTGTAACCTTGGGCAGGAGCTGCCTTGTGTGAGACCACTCACTCCATGGTCCACACCGGAAGCCGGTGCAGTTGTTGTTGATCGGGGTCTCACCTTGGCGGTGCTGTGAGCATTGGATAATGGCTGCCAACAGAGATGTTGCCTTCGCTGAAAATCTCGACTCTGTGGTACAAGCCGTCAGGGCTCACTTTCAAGAGTTACGGAGTACTTTTATGGAGGTGATGGAGGCGTACTTGAGAAAGCACCTTCTCTGGTGGGGACCCACCTCCGTGCTGTTGAGATCCTGCTACATGCTTGTCGTCCATCTTGGGGGTTTGGGGAGAATGAGGGGGAGAATGACTAGGGTGTATCTTTGGGCCCTGCCTCTGGCGAGAGATAGTGGAGGAGTCCCCAAGTGAGTTCAGAAATTGGCTGCCATGTTTCGGTAATTATAATTTGGGGGCTGGATATATCACAATCGATGGAGCACAACATATCCTGTCCTCGAGAAAACCTGGTTTGATTGGTTCCTTGTCAACTAATAAATACATTTGGATTGCAAAGGCGTTAAAGGGGAAAATAAAAATGAAAACCTTTGTTGCAGCCAACTGAGGGGGCTGAATAGAATGGGATCTAGTTCATTCCTCCTCACCCGGTCCTAATATCTTCAACCCACTCTGTTACCTCATTACTCAATCAGGTTAGTCAAACACAATTTTCCTTCAATAATTCCAGGCCAGCCAACATTTACTAACCTGTTGCTTCTACAATAGTCTCTATTAGTTCTACCACCATTGAAGTTAGACTGACCAGCCAGTAATTACAAGTATATCTCTCCAAATTTTCAATAGTGCTCCCAGTCACTACTCGAATTGCAGGGGAGTTATTCCTTGAGTCCGAGCCAACATTTATCCCTCAATCACCATGAAAAACAGATCTGGTCATTATCACATTGCCGTTTGTAAGGGTTTGCTGTGTGCAAAATGGTTGCAGCACTTCCTATATTATGTGCTTTTTATTGTCACATGTATTAGTATACAGTGAAAAGTATTGTTTCTTGCATTCTGTACAAACAATACACACCGTACATAGGGAAGGAAGGAGAGACTGCAGAATGTAATGTTACTAAATCTGTAAGTAATTGAATAAGAACATTGTTAGAGAGTTTAAAACAGTTAGAATGAAGTTTTAGAAGCATGGACTGAGAGTAAAAGATAGAATTAGAGGGTATGCTGGGCACAGCTTGCAAGAAATCGCCTCGCTCCAGCGCCATCTTGGATTCAAATTATTATGACACTTCAAACGTACTTCATTGGCTGCGAAAGAATTTTGGAATGTACTGTGGTCATGAATGTGCTATATAAATGTAAATCTTTCTTTCTGAAAAGTAAGCGAACGTCATAATTTTTAAATAGTTTGAAAACAAAATAGAGGAAAAATTAAGAGAATTATTTTTCACACAGAGGGTTGTTAAGATCTGTAACTTATTGAAACATTCCATAGGAATTTTCAAAAGGTATTTGGACATGTACTTGAAGAGAACTAATTTGTTGGATTATGAAGAAAAAGCTAGGGTGCTGTCCTAATTTGGACAGTTCTTTCAAAGAGCCAGTATGGTATGACAGGTCGAATGGCCTACTTGTGTGATGTAAGGTTCTATGGCCAGAACATTCCAGCACCTCGTGCCGGCTGGATCTTCTGGTCCCACTGAAGTCAATGGACACTTGAATGGCTCGCCGCATCCATTGTAGGCCTTGAAAATCCCAGCCTATGAATCGATTTGATAAGGAACTTTGCGCCCATAATTTACCTACAATATGAGTGAAGCAATATTGAGCTTATCTTTAGCTTAAACTACAAACCTCAGAAAACAATTTGTTTTTGAATGCCAGAAGGTTATTGTCAGAAATCTTGAGTAGGCTAATGGAGCAGTAAAGGGTTTTATTGAATTTGTTCTGTTTTTCATGGATAGGAAATACCTGGGCAATTTTGTGCATTTTAGAGTAGGTGCCATTGTTGTAGCTACACTGGAGCACCTTGTTGAAAGGCATGACTAGTTCTGAAGCATGTCTTCAGTACTAAAGCCAGGACATTACCAGAGCCCATAACCTTTGTTGTATTTTGTGCCTTCAGCCATTTCTTGGTATCAGGTAGAGCGAATCAAATTGAGTGGATACTGGCATTTCTGATGTTGGGGATTTAAGGAGTAGGCCGTGATGGATCATCCACATGGCACTTTGAGCTAAAGATGGTTGTAAATGCTTCAGCCTTAACTTTTGCTCTGACCACCATCATTGAGGAGAGGGTGTAACAATATGTGTATTGGAAGGAATACAAAGGGTTAACAATAAGATAATAATACTTCTCACCACCAGATGGAGATAGGGAGCAGTCATATAAACATCATGTGACTCCTGGGATTCTGGGAGAAGGTTGTTCGGTGTGAGATAGATTAGGTGCATAGCATAGAGTTCTGTTGTAAGAGATATTGTACCTTTTATTTAATAACATTCCTTGTTGACTGGTTAGAATCTCTAATTTAGTAGTGTAAATAAATCAGCTTTGTTCAATAACTCAGCTTGATGTTCTTTGTTAACACTACGTTCTCAAAACATCCTGATAGACCCAACAGAGAACATCACAGAGGGTTGTTTGTGGAACATTCTCTTCTTGTAAACTGTTTGATTGTCCACCAACATTCATGACCGGAATCAGCAGGAATGCAGAGCTTTGATTTGATCCACAAGTTTTGGGGCTGCTTAGCTCTATCAAATGCTTCTGTTTTTTTAGCATGCAAGCTGTCCTGTGTTGTAGCTTCACCAGGTTGATACCTCACATTTTTATGTATGCGTGGTGTTCCTCCTGGCAACATCTCCTTCCCTCTCCATTGAACCAAGGGTTGATCCCCAGACTTGATGGTAATGATAGAGTGAGGGATATGTTCGACTATGAGGTTACAGATTGCGGTTGCATACAACTCAGATGATGCTGGTGGCACACAGTGCCACTTTGATGCCTAGTTTTAAGATGATGGATTTATTTTGAATCTATCCCCTTTTGACCATGCCACACAACATGATGGACCGTACCCTTCATGTGAAGACGGGGCTTCTTCACAAGAACGGTCACTCCTACCATTCATCTCGTGGAAAGATGCATCTGCAATAGGTAGACTGGTGAGGATAAGGTCTTGTAGGTTCTTCCCTCTTGTCAATTCTCTGACCACCTGCTACAGACCCTGTCCAGCTGCTATGGCCTTTAGAAATCAGCCAGCTCAATCGGTTGCCATGCTACCAAGCCCTCTTGGGCTGACAATTAGGCATGGACAACAAATACTAGCTGAGCCAGCACTGACCACATCCATAAAATAATTTTTTAAGAAGTAACATTGTACATTGGGTCACTTTCTTTCTAGTTGTTAACGGCTTTGCTTACCTCCTTACTCATGTCCACCTTTTCATTGCTGAACTAATTTCATATGCTCGGAGGCAAACAACCCACTAATTCATCTTTATGCTACTTTGTATCTACTGTTTCACCATAACATGTTTTAATATTAATTGTCTTTGTAGTTCCAGACTCAGTTTTATAGACCCATACAGAACATTAAAGGGTTTGATTGACATTGCTTTTGTCACTGTGTAACATTCATTACAGGTTAACGTGGCAGGAGTTTCAAAATTAGACACAGTTAAAAAGAAACTAGCTTTCTAAATGTTGAAAATGAGATCCCTTTTAAAAGAGCAAGTCATTGTAACATTTTAAGGCCATTACATGTAAACAGAAATCGAGGATACAGGACGGAAGCAGTAATCTGATCGAGGGATTCAAGTGACAGCATAAACAGCGAGAGTGAAGATCTGGTAGTTTATTTGTTACCTGATGCCTGAAGCTGAACTAATTTCTTATAATCCCCGCCCAGCCTGTAATTTCATTCAAGTAGGGCATTTTCTTCCCATCAGGGGCTAATTAAATTGGTTTCAAAGGTTGTAAAGCACTGGTTGTATAACTCGCAGGTTAGTTAGAGCACTCGCCCGCCTGTCAATAGAGAAGACACAAGAGGGAACTGTGGCAGAACACATTTAACCAACAGGCAAACACAATCACATCAATGTGCAAGTTGCCAAATATTCATGGTGGTAATCAGAAATTGTTTAAAAGTTCAGTGCTCTAGGTATTCTGATAGTAATGTAATGAATTTGCTCAAAGTAACTCATAAAAAGATGAGTTAAATAGGTTGAACAATGTCCCATAAACAATTGATGGTTACTGCACACTATGGTAGTCAAAGTGCCCATTTTAAATGAATATGTTTCTAGAAAATTAGCGTAAATAAAGGAAAATTAATGCAGTCACATTTAATATTTTTAAATTCACAAATTATAGTTATTTCTACATGACTTTCCCCCCCCCAAAAGAACATAGTTTCCCATGTTCTCATGTTCCCTAGCTTAAACTAAAACTGAAACAAAATGTTTCTTCTGGAGGCTTCACCTTCGCTTGCTTCACTTTTCACCCACCCTCATTCCCTCTCATGCCATGGTATTCCCCCAACGCCCAACCCCCCCACTCCCACCATGGCCCGTCATGCCCCCATAGGCAGCACGGCAGCACAGTGGTTAGCACTGTTGCTTTACAGCGCCAGAGACCCAAGTTCAATTCTGGCTTGGGTCACTGTCTGTGCAGAGTCTGCACGTTCTCCCCGTGTCTGCGTGGGTTTCCTCTGGGTGCTGCGGTTTCCTCCCACAAGTCCCGAAAGATGTGCTTTTTAGGTGAATTGGACATTTTGAATTTTCCCTCAGTGTACCCGAATAGGTGCCGTAGTGTGGCGACTAGGGGATTTTCACAGTAATTTAATTGCAGAGTTAATGTAAGCCTACTTGTGACACTACTAATAAAGATTATTATTATTACAAGATATGCCCCCCTAAACAACCCCTGTAGCCATTCATGCTCTCCACGTGACACTACCATGCTCATTCTCACTCAAGAATACAAAGTGAGACTTAGCTGATGGCCTAGTACTCCATTAGGCTGTTGCAACACCTCAGCTCTGGGAAAAATATTGCTTGATTGACAGCTCTGTCAATTTCACAATGTTTATTTTCACACGGTGGTGTGGTGGTTATTCCTGGCTGATCTCCCACATTCTACCCTCTGTGATCATGAGGTCATAAAAAATATGCACCCGATGTCTTAACTTGCGACAAGAGCCATTCATCTCTAGCCCCTCTGCTCGCTGACCTACAATATCTCCCAGTCAAGCAACACCTTGATTTTAAAACTGTTTTCCTCATTTTCAAAACCCTCCTTGGCCTTATTGCTCCTTGACTCTGTTCCAGTTCCACAACCCTCCAAGATATCGGAGCTCCTCCAACTCTGGCCTATTGTTTATTCCCAGTAACAATTGCTCCACCATTGGTGGCCGTGCCTTCAGTTGTTTAGGTCCCAAGCTCTGGAACACTCTCCCGACATCTGTGTCTTTCCAGCTTTCTTTCCTCCTTTAAGACAACTCTTAAAACCTCCCTCTTTGACTAGGCCTATGGTCATCTAACCGTATGTCTTCTTATGTGGTTCAATGTCATGTTGTATTTTCACAATGTTCCGTGAAGGATCTTGAGATGTTTCATTGCAGTAAAGGTACTATATAAATATAAGTAGTTGTTGTTGCTTATGTCCCTCTCCCTCCTTCTTTTTGTCCTCCTTCAGATAGAATAGAATCACAGCAGTGCAGAAGGAGGCAATTCGGTCCATCGAGTCTGCACCAACCCTCTCAAACAACACTCTACTAGGCCCACGACCCACCCTATCCCCGTAACCCAATTACCCCACCTAACCTTTTGGACACTAAGGGCAATTTATCATGACCAATCCACCTAACCTGCTCATCTTTGGACTGTGGGAGGAAACCGGAGCACCCGGAGGACACAGATCTGGGTGAACGTACAAACTCCACACAGACAGTGACCTAAGGTGGGAATTGAACCAGGGCCTCTGGTGCTGTGAGACAGCAGTGCTAATCACTGTGCCACCATACCGCCCCACTCCTGTTCCTGAGCTGCTTGGTGTATTGCTAGTGACAAGGACGATACCCTCATGATGACAATGTTGTGCGGCATGCAATGCGCCACCACAAATCCTAACCATGTTTTCCCAGGTAACGCAGGGCTGGGCCAGAATGACCAAGGCAGTGGACATGTTCTTTCAGCATACCAATAGTTTTTTCTATCATATTTTGCATGGTAGCAAGGATTTCATTGTATACATGCAGCCCCACTTTTTCGTAGATTGCAAATTTGAATCATGAGCCATGTCGATGCCCAGTAGACCCACTTGGGTTTAAATAGAGATGGACTGCCGCAGAATCAAGGTGACCTTGCATTGTGACTGCTGCTAGGATGCCAGGGTGATTCTCTGTGTCACACACCAGCTGGACACTGAGGGAACAGAATCCTTTACAGTTGCAGCACATCTCAGAGTTCACATGCAACCCTGGCAAAGTGATATGTGTGTGTTATATGGCACCCTGCACCTGCCTCCTGCTGAGAACTCACCGGTACTGTCTTTCAGCAGTTTGCACTGCTTTGCAGACCTTTTGTCCATTGCTTCTCTTATGCTGTAGTCTTCAGGTAATGCCAATTACTGCACCTATGCTTGAGAATACCCATGTTCAAGAAATGGTATAAAGATAAACCCAGCAACTACAGGTCAGTCAATTTAACCTTAGCCATGCAGAAACTTTTAGAAACCATAATTCAAAACAAAATTAACAGTCACATGGATAAATGCAGGTTAATTAAGGAAAACCAGCATGGACCTGTTAAGAGATAATCACTGGATAAAAGCAAATTACTGCGGATGCTGGAATCTGAAACCAAAAAGAAAATGCTGGAAAATGTCAGCAAGTCTGGCAGCATCTGTAGGGAGAGGTAAGAGCTACCGTTTCGAGTCCAGATGACCCTTTTTCAAAGCTGACAAAGCGATAATCGTGTTTGACTAACTTGCTGGTGTTTTCTGATGAGGTAACAGAGAGGATTGATGAGGGTAATGTTGTTGATGTGGTGTATATGGACTTCCAAAAGGCATAAGGTGCCGCAACGGACTTATGAGCAAAGTTATAGCTGGAATAAAAGGAGCAATAGCAAAATGCATTTGAAATTCACTGAATGAAAGGGAATGGAGAGTAGTGGTTGACGGAAATGAGGAAGGTTTGTAGTGGAGTTCCCAGGGGTCAGTCTTGGGACCCTTACATTTCCTGAAATATATTCATGGCTAAGACCGCAATATACAATTTCAGTATCTGCAGAGAATAAGAAACTTAGATGCATTGTGAACTGTGAGGAGAATTGTCCTTTAAAAGGACATAGACAAGTTGGTGGAATGGGCAGACAAGTGGCAAGTGAGGTTCAATGCAGAGAAATGTGAAGTGATTAATTTTGGTGGGAGGAACATGGAAAGACAATATATAATACAGGGTACAACTTAAGGGGGTGCAGGAACAGAAGGACCAGTATATGTATATGTGCACTGGAGCCATTGGACATGGCAGGACAGGTGGAGAGCCCGGTTAATAAACCATATAGTGTCCTAGGTTTTGGAGGGCTTGTGGCACAATGGGTAGTGCCCCTGCCTCTGAGTCAGTAGCTGCGGGTTTGAGTCTTACCCCAGGACTTGTTGGCCAAGGAAGGTGTGTTCGTAATGAGGCCAACAGGTTGAGTACAAACCTGAAAAATCCTCGCAGCACACCAATAACTGGGGAAGTAATGGGGGAGACTCCTGGTCAGCCATACTGATGTGGAGTTGTACCCCTCAAACTATAAGTCTCTGGTAACAGGATAGTGATCTACTCCAGGAAAAGCTTTGCTCTGGGAACAGATGAGAGTCTGCCTTGTGTGCTACGGGATGGAGGAAAAAAACAGCTGACATTCTTGACTTTATTAATAGCGGCACAGGAGGTTATGTTGAATCTGCATCAGACGCTAGCTGGAGTATTGCATCCAGCTCTGGGTACTGCATTTTAGGAAGGGTGTGAAGGCATTGGCGAGAGGGCAGAATTCTTCCAGGGGTGAGGAAATTCAGTTGTGGAGATAGAAGAAATTAAGACTGTTTTCCTTGGAGAAGAGAAAATTGAGAAGAGATTTGATAGAGTTATTCAAGATCATGAGGTACCTGGACAAGGTAGATCGGGTGAAACTGTTCCCACTCGTGAAAGGATTGAGAACCAGAGGGCACAGAGATAAATTAATTGGCAAAAGAAACAAAGGCAACATAAGAAAATTGTTAAAGCAAATTTATGCGGATGCTGGAATCTGTATCAAAAACAGAAAATACTGGACAATCTCAGTAGGTCTGACAACATCTGTGGAGAGCGAAGGGAATTAATGTTTTGAGTCTGGATGACTCTATCAAAGTTGGAGAGACCTGAAATTATATCAGATTTATACTGTTGTAGGGGAGGGGGGCATGGAGGAATGGGGATGGATAGAGGGCCAGCAATAGGTGGAAACTGATAAAGATGTCATGGACAAAAAAACAAAGGGAATGCAAATGGTGGTGATGATGACTGAGAAGTCTGCTGATAGTGGCACAGTAAGAGATCAGAATGTGTTAATGGCAGAACAGTATAAATCTGATCCTATTTCCAGTTCTCTCCAGCTTTGACAAAGAGTCATCCAGATTCGAAACGTTAGCTCCCTTCTCTCTCCACAGATGCTGTCAAACCTGCTGAGATTGTCTGTTTTAGTATAAGAAGAAAGTATTTTTACGCAGTGAGTGATCAGGACCTGGAATGCACTGCCTGAGAGTGTGGTGGAGACAGCTTCAATCAAGGCTTTGAAAAAGGAATAGGACTGTTACCTGGAAAGGAAGAATGTCCAGGGTTAGGGGCTGAAGTCAAGGGAATGGCACTCAGTGAGTTTCGTATCTGGACAACTGGTGCAGACATGATTGGATGAATGGCCTCAACCTAAACTGCGACTATTTTTTGATCCTGTGATTCTGAAAAGTCTTGAGATCCTTCAGCACCTACTACACCACTCTGCAGGCTTCAGCAACTTCACACACCAATACAAAACACCAAATATTTCCACAAATTCAGCAACAGCCAGTAGGGAATAAATCAGCAAACTATAAATAGCTGATGACCCCTTTAAATAGCACCATCTGCTGTGGGTGGGGGGGAGGGGGGCTTCCTCCAGTTGAAAATGTTGAGCTGTGCGAGGTTCAAAGTGAGGGCTTTAACAGGAGCGTTGAGCTCCAAAATGGCAGTGCTGGAATTAAATCAGCATCACGCACTGATTAACGTCACAATGGCTGGTTTAGCACAGGGCTAAAGAGCTGGCTTTTAAAGCAGACCAAGGCAGGCCAGCAGCACGGTTCAATTCCCGTACCAGCCTCCCCGAACAGGCGCCGGAATGTGGCGACTAGATGCTTTTCACAGTAACTTCATTTGAAGCCTACTTGTGACAATAAACGATTTTCATTTCATTTCATTTCATTGTGTTCTTCTAGTGCAAGCTCACGGCCCTCACCAATATGGTGCCCAGAATCTAAGGGTACTGGTACCACCCAAAAATAGATGGTATACATCCAAACATTGTTCCCCTGACATTAATGGACTTGCAAGCACTAAATTGAAGTATAAGAAAAACAGGCATCTATGTCTTCAGGTAAGACAATTCATGTTATGAGCAACCAACGAGAAAATTGATCTTTATAGGGAGGAAATTAACATAATTTCCACTTCAGAAATCATAGAATCCCTACAGTGCAGAAGAGGCCATTCGGCCCATCGGGTCTGCACTGGCCCTTGCTCCAATAGAGCATCCTACCTAGGCCCAACCCCCACTCCTCGACCCGTAACCCTACCTAACTATTGGGCAATTTAGCATGCCCAATCCACCTAACCTGCACATCTTTGGTGTATGGGAGGAAACCAGAGCACCTGGAGGAAACCCACGCAGACATGGAGAGAACGTGCAGGCTCCGCACAGACAGTGACCCAGCGGAGAATCAAATCTGGGACCCTGACACTGTGAGGCAACAGTGCTATCCACTAGGCCACCGTGCCACCCCACTTGTGTCTATAAATCTTCAAGTTAAAGAGGATATGTTTAATAGGTAGAAATATTTCAGAAGTTTAAAATTCACGAGTAGCCTTATAAGATACCAAAGTTTTCTCGATTTGATTTGATTTATTGTCACATGTACCGAAGTATAGTGAAAAGTATTTTTCTGTGGCTGAGGGAACGTACACAGTATGTACATAGTCGACAAAAGAATAATCAACAGGGAAATTGACAAATGGTACATCGACAAAACAGTGATTGGTTACAGTGCGGAACAAGGGGCCAAACAAAGCAAATACTTGAGCAAGAGCAGCATAGGGCGTCGTGAATAGTGTTCTTACAGGGAACAGATCAGTCCGTGGGGGAGTCATTCTCAACTTAGATTATACATGTCCGTTAAGAGATGAGAAGCTTAAGAGCCAGATTTTTGCTTCTGAGGCCCAGCAGTTTAAAGGGATTTGTTACACCCAATTATTGTTCTGTGGAGGCAGAGGCAGGATCGAGGGGAGCCTAATGATCCCAGAAGCAGATCATAGACAGCCATGGGGGTAGATGAGTTAGGACAGGCTGGTTACAAGGCCTAACTCAGTTCTCTGGGATGTTGATGGAGTTGTTTTAGAAACTATGAGGTCCTATATCCCTCATCCCTCACACCGTCTCACCACCCACTCACTCCCCATGTCCCCTGAGTACCAGCTCCATGCTATCTCATTCCCAAGCCGTCTCCTTATCCACTTACCCAGTATTTAGAATGAGCAGATCACAGAAGCCACATGGAATTAAAAATGTAAGTGAAATTATAACAACCTAACTGAGCTCTCACTCATGATTTGACACTGAAAAAACTCGAACTCTTGAAATCTATTCCGATATTTAATACCCCTTAAAGCGCTATAAAACAAAACTTGTATTCAGTAGCCACATCAAAGTGAGTTAATAATTTAATAGGCTCTTTAAACTTTCACTCAAAGTGTGAACCCGGCATTCCCCCCGCCCCCCCCCAGCCCCCCCCACTGAGATTAGTATGTTTGTATCTTTTGAAACCCTGCCAAGCATTCATAATGATCACATCTGTAATAACAAACTTGAAAAATGTCAATAAAGAAATCTGCTGAAACAGAACATAGAATATACAGTGCAGAAGGAGGCCATTTGGCTCATCGAGTCTGCACCAACCCACTTAAGCCCTCACTTCCACCTTATCCCCGTAACCCAATAAACCCTCCTAAACTTTTGTTTTGGTCACTAAGGGCAATTTTATCATGACCAATCCACCTAACCTGCACATCTTTAGACTGTGGGAGGAAACCGGGGCACCCGGAGAAAACCCACACAGACACTGGGAGAACATGCAGACTCCGCACAGACAGTGACCCAGCGGGGAATCAAACCTGGGACCCTGGCGCTGTGAGGCCACAGTGCTATCCATTTGTGCTGCCCTATGAATGGATGGTATTGGTATTTCTAACCTACACCAAAGAGCGATCAATCAAAGCTGTCCAGCAGAGGGAATTTTCTAACTCTAACAGACAACTTCCGCGCCTACTTCTTCATGTTTAAAGGTTTGTAGAACTTTTAAAACTTAAGATCATGACATTTAAATGGACCCGAGCTGCGCTTCAAGAATAGTTACATCTACTCTATAAATTTGTGACTCCCACAGTGTGGGTTAAGGCTCTTAGAATAGCAGAACACTGGGTCTTTTTGAACTCAGCACTCATTTCAAATGGCTCTGCTGAGTTTGGGTTTCCTGCCTGTGTGATTGTGCCCCCCTCTCCCCCGCTTACCTAGGCAGCAAAAAAAAAAAAAATCGTTCCACGAAAATCCAGTCCTAAGGTCGTCAGGCATCTTAATGCAAGCTGTGCGTAGTTTCATTTTTTAAAAGTTACAGAATATTAAATTGTGTTTTCTCAATAAATAGCCCGGTGATACACAAAACTTTTAAAAAATTACATTTATTACAATAACAATGTTAAACATGCCGCTATTTTTCTGAGGATGAAAATAATGCTCAGCGTTTCAAAAAGAACGGCAGAAACGTATAAAAATGTACACAATAAAACCATTAAAAACAACTTGCAAAACCACATTATTCTTAATGGTTATTAGCAGTGATGATAATTAACGTTTACTGTAAATAGGTTTGGTATAGATCAGTCCTTTAGTTACTACACACCTCATTATCGATGTTGGTCAAACTGAGGTTATTGACACCACTCGATTATGTCCATTGGGTTCAGTTGCGTACGTACCGAGGTCTTGAAGTGTAACAGATTCACTCCAGTCTGACAGGTGCACTGTACCGTTCTGCTGTGCAGGGCCTCTAAGTGCATCTATCTGGAAAATCAGTTTCATTCAGTAAAATTGTCCAACATTTTCACCCAGTCCCCTTTTCTCTTGAAGCCTGCACGCAATCATGTGGGGGCAT
The DNA here is from genome assembly GCF_047496885.1 of Scyliorhinus torazame. Lineage (NCBI taxonomy): Eukaryota > Metazoa > Chordata > Chondrichthyes > Carcharhiniformes > Scyliorhinidae > Scyliorhinus > Scyliorhinus torazame. The sequence continues at coordinate 280,308,349 of NC_092710.1, read as the reverse complement.
TACGGCAGCAGAAACGTGGAATCAATTTGATGTAAATCGGCCAGTTTCCACAACAGATGGAAACTGTTGTTTCTGAAGAGATAGGCGAGATACTAAATGAATATTTTTCGTCAGTATTCACTCAGGAAAAAGATAATTTTGTGGAGGAGAATGCTGAGCCCCAGGCTAATAGAATAGATGGCATTGAGGTACGTAGGGAAGAGGTGTTGGCAATTCTGGACAGGCTGAAAATAGATAAGTCCCCGGGACCTGATGGGATTTATCCTAGGATTCTCTGGGAGGCCAGGGAAGAGATTGCTGGACCTTTGGCTTTGATTTTTATGTCATCATTGGCTACAGGAATAGTGCCAGAGGACTGGAGGACAGCAAATGTGGTCCCTTTGTTCAAAAAGGGGAGCAGAGACAACCCCGGCAACTATAGACCGGTGAGCCTCACATCTGTAGTGGGTAAAGTCTTGGAGGGGATTATAAGAGACAAGATTTATAATCATCTAGATAGGAATAATATGATCAGGGATAGTCAGCATGGCTTTGTGAAGGGTAGGTCATGCCTCACAAACCTTATTGAGTTCTTTGAGAAGGTGACTGAACAGGTAGACGAGGGTAGAGCAGTTGATGTGGTGTATATGGATTTCAGCAAAGCATTTGATAAGGTTCCCCACGGTAGGCTATTGCAAAAAATACGGAGGCTGGGGATTGAGGGTGATTTAGAGATGTGGATCAGAAATTGGCTAGCTGAAAGAAGACAGAGGGTGGTGGTTGATGGGAAATGTTCAGAATGGAGTACAGTCACAAGTGGAGTACCACAAGGATCTGTTCTGGGGCCGTTGCTGTTTGTCATTTTTATCAATGACCTAGAGGAAGGCGCAGAAGGGCGGGTGAGTAAATTTGCAGACGATACTAAAGTCGGTGGTGTTGTCGATAGTGTGGAAGGATGTAGCAGGTTACAGAGGGATATAGATAAGCTGCAGAGCTGGGCTGAGAGGTGGCAAATGGAGTTTAATGTAGAGAAGTGTGAGGTGATTCACTTTGGAAGGAATAACAGGAATGCGGAATATTTGGCTTCTGGTAAAGTTCTTGAAAGTGTGGATGAGCAGAGGGATCTAGGTGAGGGGGGGGTGGAGGAAGTGACAGGTTCGGGATTGTGAAGCTGCGAAACGGACAGCCAAATTTTTAAGGTCTTATGACCCTTCATTTGAACTCCTAAAAGGGCACCCTGGCATTGGTGAAACCAGTGGTGTTGCCATCGTGATATCTGCTCCCTCGCTCCAATGGAACAATTACACAATTAGGCACACTTTCTGACAGAGATGGTGGATGGGCCGACAGTCTGAGACGAAGAGGGGTGCGAGATGGCATAGACCAGTTGGGCTAAATGGCCCACTTTTGTGCTATAAAGTCCAGTGTAATTATATGCAAAAAAAATGAAACTATCCTGGAATAAGGTTGTCTACTTGCTATCAGCAACCGAAGGTAGCTACAGTAGAAATCCTTAACGGGGAGGGGGGGGGGGGGGGGGGGGGATCTTATGGCCTCTTCTAAAATGAAATGACTGGCCAGTCCACCGCCTGCTCATTGAATGAGAGGTGGGTGGGTAAGGCGTCAGTCCGCTCCGCTCACTTTCGGCTTGAGGGTACATACTGATCCCTGGTGCTGCTGGGACTACTCATGTGGGCTTGCAGCTCTTGAGGGTCGGACCTGTTGTGCAGGAAGGGATGAAGTCCCCCTGGATAAGGAACCTGACTTCTGGCATAACATTCAACCCCAGGAGCGTTATTGCAGAAAAATAAACTTTTCTTTTGGACTGACTGTAGGTATTGGGAGCTGGCAGCCTCAGCACAATGTCAAAAAAAGTGAGGATGAGCAGAGGGATCTAGGTGTCCATGTACATAGATCCCTGAAAGTTGCCACCCAGGTTGATAGGGTTGTGAAGAAGGCCTATGGAGTGTTGGCCTTTATTGGTAGAGGGATTGAGTTCCGGAGTCGGGAGGTCATGTTGCAGCTGTACAGAACTCTGGTACGGCCGCATTTGGAGTATTGCGTACAGTTCTGGTCACCGCATTATAGGAAGGACGTGGAGGCTTTGGAGCGGGTGCAGAGGAGATTTACCAGGATGTTGCCTGGTATGGAGGGAAAATCTTATGAGGAAAGGCTGATGGACTTGAGGTTGTTTTCGTTGGAGTGAAGAAGGTTAAGAGGAGACTTAATAGAGGCATACAAAATGATCAGGGGGTTGGATAGGGTGGACAGTGAGAGCCTTCTCCCGCGGATGGATATGGCTGGCACGAGGGGACATAACTTTAAACTGAGGGGTAATAGATATAGGACAGAGGTCAGAGGTAGGTTCTTTACGCAAAGAGTAGTGAGGCCGTGGAATGCCCTATCTGCTACAGTAGTGAACTCGCCAACATTGAGGGCATTTAAAAGTTTATTGGATAAACATATGGATGATAATGGCATAGTGTAGGTTAGATGGCTTTTGTTTCGGTGCAACATCGTGGGCCGAAGGGCCTGTACTGCGCTGTATTGTTCTATGTTCTATGTTCTAGATGGACAGTGTGCTGCGCCAGATCACCACTCACACAGTGAAGATGAAAATTCCTCCCTTGGTGCTTCAGTCCATGTCGCAACGTGGATTTTACAAAGTCTAAGTTTGTTTGATATGTTGGAGAAAGGGCAGCATGCATGTAGAGGAGGGAGCACTAGCCTAGCATTCATTGGCTGAGGTAATGGGATCACTGCCAGGCTGATCAGCTGAGACAATGGCTTGCCTGTCCATGATCGAACCAACCTGATCGCCAGCCCTTTTTAAAATGTATTTGCGGCGTGTGGCCGCTATTGGCCTAGGCCAGCGTTTAGTGCCCATCCCCAATCAGCCTTGTTCAGAGGGTTTTTAAGAGTCAACCACATTGCTGTGGATCTGAAGTCACATGTGGGCCAGACCAGGAAAAGACGGCAGGTTTCCTCCCCTAAAGTACATCAGTCAAACAGATGTGTTTTTTTAAGGACAATGGTTTCATTTTAAACTAGACGTTTAATTCCAGATTGCACCATGGGGCTCTGGATTACTAGTCCAGTGACAAGACCACTACACCACCGCCTACCTGCATCCAATGATATCACAAATCTTGCGAATAATTCTTCTCCAGGTAGAGGAACTTGTTTTGAGTTCCAGGATGTGCCTACTTTTCCCTCATTATACTGCTGCTCCTCACCTTGTGTTGCATGCCTCTGCACCCTCACCCTATCAATGGGCTGAACCCGCATAAAATCTGAAGGCCACTGCTCGGCCCCACCCTACCTGATTGTGCTTCTTTTCCACCCCGTGCCTGGGCACTGTGGCCAGTGTTTCTGGCAGCAGACCCACGATCAATGGGACGGTGGTGAGGCTGTGAATGGTCCCTGCAATCCGCCCGTAGCTGTGCCCCATCTCAGATGGAGATGGCAAGAAATCTTTTGCCTCCGGGGGTCCTTGGTCTTTGGAATTCCCATCCCCATAGATAATAATAATAATTGCTTATCATCACAAGTAGGCTTCAATGAAGTTACTGTGAAAAGCCCCTAGTCGCCACATTCCGTCGCCTGTTCGGGGAGGCCAGTATGGGAATTGAACCTGCGCTGCTGGCATTGTTCTGCATTACAAGCTAGCTATTTAGCCCATTGTGCTAAACCAGCCCCAAGAGCAGTGCAGGCAAGATGATTGAATATTCCAAAGGCTGAGTTAGACAAATTGTTAATTGATAAGGAAGTCAAAGGTTCTAAGAGATAGACAGAAAATTCGAGTTGGGGCTACAATCAGATCAACCATGATCTTATAAAATTTGAGCAGGTTCGAGGGGCCGAATGGCCTACTCTTGCTGCCAATTCATATGTTCATAGTAGTATCCAAATTATATCACTGGGCTGAATTTTCTATGGTTGGGCTGCCAAGCTCATTAGGTGCACCCAGTGTGTGCTCTCCAGGACGCCAGTCTGATTTGAAGCAATCCAATTTCTACGCTTCACTTTTCCCTTATGAAACAAATTGGACTGTTGTCAGCCGAGTGCAGTCCATTGCATTTGAATCAATAGAAAGAGTAAATACATTAATTATGGGGCCTGCACTGTGGGCCTTTCTCTCCCTGCCTGCCTGTTTCAAACATCAGCAGTTCCCCACAGTAGTAAGTGTGAGACCACCCCGATGTTGCAAGAATGTGTGTGGCTGTCAGCACTTCAGTATGTTATAGTGTATCTTTTCCATTTTTTGTGGAGCCTTTCATTAATATGATTATTCTTAAATGCGATTTGCCATTAAATCCAGTGAACATACAGGCACACTGATTTGACTGTTCTGTGTCCTGTATATAATCATAGAATCATCGAATACCTACAGTGCAGAAGGAGGCCATTTGGCCCATCGAGTCTGCACCAGCCTTTGGAAAGAGCACCTGACTTAAGCCCACGCTTCCATAGCCTATTAACCCCACCTAACCTTTTGGACACTAAGGGACAATTTAGCATGACCTATCCACCTAACCTGCACATCTTTGGACTGTGGGAGCAAACTGGAGCATCCAGAGGAAACCCACGCAGACACGCGGAGAAAGTGCAAACTCTACACAGGCAGTCACCCGAGGCCGAAATTGAACCCGGGTCCCTGGGGCTGTGAGGTAGCAGTGCTAACCACTGTGCCACCGTGCGGTGACTTACAAACAAGGAAAACATTCCTATTTCAAATAGGCTGATAAGGAGCGGAAGGCTCACCACCTGGGTAGAGTGGGTAGCCTGCTTTTTGTGGAACCAGTCTGGGTGATGTTAATTGAATGAAAACCCAGTGAGTTCTATAACGAGCAGCCCTACCTGTTTGCAATCAGGCAGTGAAATGTGTGACGACAAATTTCTGCCCCAAAGTTTCAGAATCCCACAGATGTGCTGGAATGTCCCAGTTATTAGGAATCCTGACATGTAAGTATATTGAGGCAAAATCAAGGGCTGAGTCAAAGGAGGAATGCCAGTATATCCTCTGAAGCAGCTGTAAATCTGCTGATTATTATTTGTCAAAAACAATCCCTAGCTGTACTGATCTTGTCTTTATTTCACATGACTAACCGCTATTCTGAACACGAGTTCAAATGCACCTTTTGCTTCCCTTACCTCCTGCAATAAAATTGCACAAGCCTTCAAGTAAGGCTCCATGGCTATCAGAGTTTTTAAGAGGCATTTAATAATAATAATCACTTATTGTCACAAGTAGGCTTCAGTGAAGTTACTGTGAAAAGCCCCTAGTTGCCACATTCCGGCGCCTGTTCGGGGAAGCTGGTACGGGAATTGAACCGTGCTGCTGGCCTGCCTTGGTCTGCTTTAAAAGCCAGCTCTTTAGCTCTGTGCTAAACCAGCCATTGTGACGTTAATCAGTGCGTGATGTTGATTTAATTCCAGCACTGCCATTTTGGAGCTCAACGCTCCTGTTAAAGCCCTCACTTTGAACCTCGCACAGCTCAACATTTTCAACTGGAGGAAGCCCCCCACCCACAGCAGATGGTGCTATTTAAAGGGGTCATTGAACCCACGCTGCTGCCTTGTTCTGCATTACAAGTCAGCTGTTTAGCCCACTGTGCTAAACCAGCCCCTGGTTTCTTTCTCATTTATTTAGCCACATCCAGCTTTACATTATCATTAGCCCACAGATAAAATATAAGCTTCTGAGTTGCGAATGATAGGTAAAAATGAATAGGATGGTCAATTCTTTTAAAAGACTTTGATGGTAGTTAGTGGCCAGTGAGGAGATCTCTATTTCTTTAAACACTCTAGCATGAAGCTCTGCTTTGGCTGATTAGAAAGCAGTGTGAATGGGTGATAAACTCCAGTTCAAAAGTGTTACATCACTTAAATACATTTTCTGGCACATACAGCCATAAAACATTAAACTTGGGTTGGGTGAGAGCCCTCTGACCAGGGGCTGCTTTAATACCCTTCACTCTCAGCAGCAGACAGAATTCTTAGAACAGATAGGGGGGAGTGAGATGCAATATGGTGCAGAATGTCTGCAGACCAAAAACTAATTTTACAACTCGCTTTTTCTTTGCCAGAACACACAGCACTGGCCCAATGGCCTTTGACCGAGTGCAGAAACATCTAGAGAAAATTGCTGCTCTCATTATTTTGACACGTGCCTGCTCAGCCCTCCCGTTGACTGAATTAAACAGCAGGTTCCTGACAAAATGGTATGCAGTGCTGTTGAGTGAGGGGAGCAGCAGCTGAATAAGCCTGAGACACGGACAATATGATCAGCTCAGTCATTTGCCTCATTTACATGAGGAAAGAGGAGTGGATGAGGAGTTCATTAGGTGGAAATGTATATTTATCCTTGTTTACATTTGTCACTTTTGATTAGGAACTCACACATAAGAAATTTACATGACACTAATAGTGGTGTGTTAGTGATTATAACGACGAGGGAGATGCACGGTGCCCTTCGCTCCCTGAAAATAGTGGGTTAAAGGCTTTAAGGAAATGTTGATTCTGGGACAGCGAGACTAACATGACCTGAGCACTACTCACCCTAATCTACACTCTGACCTGTCACTGAGATAGACTTGTCTAAAAGATGGAGAATAAAAACTGATTTTTTAAAGAAACACTCAGCAGGTCAGACAGCAGCTTTGGAAAGTAGAAAGCATAGTAAAAAGGCTGAATCTAAGTCTCGTGACTCAGAACAAACGCAAGCAGTGAGGGCCAAAGTGCAGGGTCTCAATTTTGAATTTAATTGATGTTCCCGCCAATTACATTATGGCGGGAATGTAATATCCTCAAAGCCCCTTCCATGGTCTCCATGCACCCTCCATTCTCATTCTCCCCGTAGCCACTGTATACAGAACCAATGAACCATTGGTAAGTCTGACGAGTCATAAATGTTCCTGAAACTGACAACATAAGCAGAGGCTTTGAAAATCTACCTTAAAAAATAATGCCCAGCTTACAACCTCATCAGTGTCAATCAACCACAGCCAATCATAGTATCAATGCCAAAAGATTTCATGAACTTCACACCTATGAGTCTTTTTTAAATAAACACATGGGCATTGAAAATGCACAAATATAATAATTTATAAAGATGCCAATCACACAAAGTGTGCTCTCCTCTGCAAGCAATATCACCAGGCCCCAGTTGAGTTCAGTCCATTAGCAATTCTTGAGGTCAGCCAAGCATTCATAGTGAATCCATCTAATAAAAACAGATGGCTCAGCATTTTCCAGAGGGGTGAAGGCTAGGGAGTCTATCGGCCATGAAGAGAGTTGAGCTGTTGTCCCAAAAAGCTAACGCAGACCAAGGCAGCCTGCTTCACCACCTGCCTATTTCCATTGCTGCCTCGGGCCTGCCTATGGAGGGAGCAGACCTGAACCTTCCTCCCCAACCATCTGTCACGGAGAAAGAAATTCTGAGAGGGGAGGGGGGGGGGGGGGGGGGGGGGAGGAAGTGACAGGTTCGGGATTGTGAAGCTGCGAAACGGACAGCCAAATTTTTAAGGTCTTATGACCCTTCATTTGAACTCCTAAAAGGGCACCCTGGCATTGGTGAAACCAGTGGTGTTGCCATCGTGATATCTGCTCCCTCGCTCCAATGGAATAATTACACAATTAGGCACACTTTCTGACAGAGATGGTGGATGGGCCGACAGTCTGAGATGAAGAGGGGTGCGAGATGGCATAGACCAGTTGGGCTAAATGGCCCACTTTTGTGCTATAAAGTCCAGTGTAATTATATGCAAAAAAAATGAAACTATCCTGGAATAAGGTTTTCTACTTGCTATCAGCAACCAAAGGTAGCTACAGTAGAAATCCTTAACGGGGGGGGGGGGGGGGGGGGGATCTTATGGCCTCTTCTAAAATGAAATGACTGGCCAGTCCACCGCCTGCTCATTGAATGAGAGGTGGGTGGGTAAGGCGTTCACTTTCGGCTTGAGGGTACATACTGATCCCTGGTGCTGCTGGGACTACTCATGTGGGCTTGCAGCTCTTGAGGGTCGGACCTGTTGTGCAGGAAGGGATGAAGTCCCCCTGGATAAGGAACTCGACTTCTGGCATAACATTCAACCCCAGGAGCATTATTGCAGAAAAATAAACTTTTCTTTTGGACTGACTGTAGGTATTGGGAGCTGGCAGCCTCAGCACAATGTCAAAAAAATAGTGACTTTGCATTAATTATAGATTCACAGCGGCATTAGTCGTTACTGCGGATATGGCGACCGTACCAAATCCCCTGCTGCTGTCAAATCTACCCCCAAAGTTTGACTGTGAGCAGCTCAGTCATTAAAAAAACGGTTTTCAATGCAACAGCCGACTTTGGCAGCCAAGCCCCTCTGTCCTCGTAATTATTCACAAGCAGCCATAACATGTTGCTCAAGCGTTCACCACAGGTCGTCAGTATCACCAGCAGAAATGTCATTGTTCAAACCCCCCCACCCCCAAAAAAAAAGAGAACGCAGAGAGCAGGAACAACCCTCTGGCTGGAGCAGAGTAAAAGTACATTACGGTGGCGCGGTTATCTGATGTCGTTTCATGTCAGGAAGTGTTGTGATTGATTTCTATCCACTCCCTGTCCGGCTGAAAGGACTCGCATTTTACACTTGCACGCGAGTTTGCTGTAATTTATTAGGGATTACTTTTAATAAGTAGCACTTCTCATGCAGCATACCCCGATCAGATCTTCGCACTCTCGTTCATGATGGCCCTTCAAACTTCCCAATTAAGTTGTCCAGCAGGCATGCACCCTGCTGCAGCTGTCTCTTAATCTCAATTGACACCACAAATGAGCATAGGCAGCATGTCTCACATGGGGTTTTAACACCAAAAAGAAGGCGATTCTGTGACATCAAATGAGCCTAATTGCTTGTGATTTCAGGCGGGGCTCATCTCCAGAGCAACTGCAGCCTCGGGTTTGGCGCCACTTGGAAGGACATAGAGAAATAAAAACACTGAAGGAAGGGACTCGGTGCACAGTATGGATAACCTCACAGCCGTATCTTTTTATTAAAACAGTAAAAAATATATACAAGGCCAAACGGTACAAACACTAATTTTGTGTTGGAGAAACAGGGTACCCTCCCTTCAGTACCAATGTCCGGGCAGTGAGGGTAGGACACTGATTATTAAAACAGTTCACAACACAGTTGTACAAAAAAAAGCGGTACAAGCGCTAAACTTTGTGCTGGAGAGACCAGATACCCTCGCCTCTGTACCAACAGAAGGGAAAGGGAGGGGATGTGGTGGGGCGAGAGGGGAGTGGAGGGGGGGAGGAGGAGAGTCAGGGTGTTGGTGGAGGGGGGTCCAATCGGGCACTGCCTGAACTATCTATGGAGGCAGAGAAACAAAAGAACCTTCCATTATGATGTGCCAGATTCCGGGAGCCCCCAGAGGGGTTGAGGGGTGACACAGTGTCGGGCACGAGTGCCACACAAAAGGCGATTGAGATCCGCAGAGAATGAGCTTGGGCTGCAGGGAGAATTGATGGCTGTTAATAGTGCTAATGAGGTCTAATTGTGACCAATCTGTCAGAGAGGGGATGAGGAGGGCTGCTTTAAAGTGTCATCAGGTGTTTAGTGAGATGAAGTTCATTGTCTTTTGTGTTGACTCAGCCAATCAATTCCAGTGTGCATTTGGTATCCACGACCCGACACAGCGAGGTGCTTCTTTTCAGAGCAGGTTTCTTTTTCTCTCTCTCAATAAAACCTTACTTCTCGATTGATTTGGGACATCGCAAACAAAGGCCCCCGCGTTCAGCCGGCTACTGATGTGTGAAATTGGGAAATTCAGCATAAAAGGATTACATTTTGGTGTGAGAGATAAAGCGTGCCACTCAGACTGCAGACATGATCAGCACTGGTGATTTATGCAGCTGAACCATTAGGTATTCTGTCTTTTACATTTCTTGTACATTTTAACCCTCACCAAATAAACAGGGACCCCACATGGTAGGAATAATAAATACTGTGACTGCCTCTTTAAGGGCTTTTAGCAACTCCCAATTTAAATCTTTAGATGTGACTTTACAGAGGCCAATATCCAATGGGCTTCATAAAATGTACACTTGGATATAGCTCATGAACCATACTGAGTTCTCCCTCAATGTACCCGAGCAGGTGCCGGAGTGTGGCGACTCGGGGATTTTCACAGTAACTTCATTGCAGTGTTAATGTAAGCCGACTTGTGACAATTTTTGGGCAGCACGGTAGCACAGTGGTTAGCACAGTTGCTTCATAGCTCCAGGGTCCCAGGTTCGATTCCCGGCTTGGGTCACTGTCTGTGCGGAGTCTTCACATTCTCCACATGTCTGCGTGGGTTTCATCCGGGTGCTCCGGTTTCCTCCCACAGTCCAAAGATGTGCAGGTTAGGTGGATTGGCTATGCTAAATTGCCCTTGGTGTCCAAAAAAAGTTAGGTGGTGTTACGGGGATAGGGTGGATGTCTGGGCTTGGGCAGGGTGCTCTTTTCAAGGCCTGGTGCAGACTCGATGGGCAGAATGGCCTCATTCTGCACTGTAAATTCTATGTTTCTTCCCTGCTGTTACCAGACTCCTGAATGGTCCTCCTATGGACTGAACTGATCTCTCTATGCATTTCTCGACTGTTTTGACACTCTTCTCCATATACTTCACCCAACGCCTTATGTTTGTGTATTTACATTGTGTATTGATCACATGTCTTCTGTTTTACATGTATGGAGCAATTTGCCTGGATTGCTCGCAGAACAAAACTTTGCACTGTACCTTGGTACATGTGACAATACATCCAAATCTAATCTAATGCATTTGGGGAGGGCAAACCAAACAAAGGAATACTCAACAAACAGGAATATATTGAGGAAGTGAGAGACCTTGGGGTGCATGTCCACATATGGAATGCTTTCCTTTATTGGGCAAAGTATTGAATATAAAAGCAGGGATGTAATGATGGAACTGTAGAAAACGCTGTTTGGCCACAGCTGGAATTTTGTGGACAGTTTTGGTCACCACATTACAAGAAGGGCTTAATAGCTGTGGAGAGGACAGAGAAGATGTACAAGAATGTTGCCAGGGCTTGAAAATTGCAGCTATGAGGAGAGATTGGATAGACTTAAGGTTGTTTCCCTTAGAACAGAGGAGGCTGAGGGATTACCTAACTAGAGAGGATAGACTTATTTCCCCTAACTGAGGGGTCAATTACCAGGCGATGGAGATTTAAGGTGTTCGATGGAAGAATTAGAGGGGACACAAGGAACCTTTCACACAAAGCGGGATGGGCTTCTGGAATTCACTGCCTAAGTTGATGGTTGAGGCTGAAATGTTCAACTCATTTAAAAGGCACCTGGAGCTGCATCTGAAGTGCTGGAACCTGCAAACCTACGGGCCAGGTTTTGGGATTAAAATGAGCAGCCTCTTTCTGCACCAGAATGGTTCTATGGTTCTATGGTTGAATTTGAAATCTGTATCTCAGTAATGGTTGAAGAGCACAAAATGGGATGAATACATTTTCAGGCATCCCTGGCAGTTGTCTAAAACAGTCCATGTGTAAGTAAGGATCTAACAGGAGCAGGGGTAAACGTGTTCTACCGTTCAGTGAAATCGTAAGCTGATTTTTTTCCTCACACCATTTCCATGTCTTGGCTCGATATCACTTTAATATCCTTGGACAGTAAAAAAAATCCAGCAATCTCAGATTTTAAATTCCTTATTGCATTAGCATCTCCTGCTTTTTGCTAGGGGAGTTCCACGTTTCTGCTATCCTGAAAATGTAATGTTCCCTTGTCCTCAACTCTCCCTATCAACAGAAAGAGCTTCTCTCCACTCATAGAATCACAGAATCCCAACAGTGCAGAAGGGGCCCATCAAGTCTGCACTGACTCTTCGAAAGAGCACCCCACCTCGGCCCACTTCCCGGCCCTGTCCCCGTAACCCCACCTAACGTGCACATTTTGGGACAGTAAGGGGCAACTTATCATGGCCAATCCACCTAACCTGCACATCTTTGGACTTTATCAATTTCTTCCCAAATTCTAAAAATCTATCAAGTCACCCCTTAAACGTCTGTATTCCAGGGAATACAAGCCTGTTGATGTTGGGCCTTATCGAATGGCCTCGTCGCACCCGACTCGACGAGGCCGTTAAATCTTGTGAGAGGCCACTCACGAGATTTGCAATGCTTGGAATGTATCGTGAGATCTAACGCGATCTAACAATACGACGTGATCTGGATTTCGCCCTCATTGGGTGGGATCCAGATTTGCATATTTAAGTGAGCAGTTCGCCTCAGTTAACAATGTCTATGCTGGATTCTCTCAAAGCCCAGGTTTGAACGCCCATGACTGGGTGTCCTTGCCGAGGCGCCGTTTAGTACTGATCCACACAAACATGGACTAAGCATAATGGCACCTGGGGTGGCCTCCCAGGTGATCGAAGACCCCGTGTACTTGGGCTCTGGCAGCGTGGTACCCTAGCACTCCCACTGGCACCTGGGCATCTTGGGCACTGCCAGCCTGACACCTTGGCACTGCCAGGGTGATTGGGTGGCATTGTCAGGCTGGCAGAGGATGCCAGGTTAGCAGTGCCAAGTGTTCAAGTGCCCGGTTGTCACAGGTTTGTGAAGGGGAGGTCGTGTCTCACTAACTTGATAGAGTTTTTCGAGGAGGTCACAAAGATGACTGATGAAGGTAGGGCAGTGGATGTTGTCTTTATGGACTTCAGGAAAGGCCTTTGACAAGGTCCCTCATAGCAGACTGGTACAAAAGGTGAAGTCACACGGGATCAGGGTTGAGCTGGCAAGGTGGATACAGAACTGGCTAGGTCATAGAAGGCAGAGAGCAGCAATGGAAGGTTGCTTTTCTGATTGGAGAGCTGTGACTAGTGGTGTTCCGCAGGGATCAGTGCTGGGACCTTTGCTGTTCGTAGTATATATAAATGATTTGGAGGAAAATGTAACTGGTCTGATTTGTAAGTTTGCGGACGATACAAAGGTTGGTGGAATTGCGGATAGCGATGAGGACTGTCAGAGGATACAGCAGGATTTAGATCGTTTGGAGACTTGGGCGGCGAGATGGCAGATGGAGTTTAATTCGGACAAATGTGAGGTAATGCATTTTGAAAGGTCTAATACAGGTAGGGAATATACAGTGAATGGTAGAACCCTCAAGAGTATTGACAGTCAGAGAGATCTTCGTGCACAGGTCCACAGGTCACTGAACGGGGCAACACAGGTGGAGAAGGCAGTGTACAAGGCATACGGCATGCTTGCCTTCATTGGCCGGGGCATTGAGTATAAAAATTGGCAAGTCATGTTGCAGCTGTATAGAATCTTAGTTAGGTCACACTTGGAGTATAGTGTTCAATTCTGGTCGCCACTCTACCAGAAGGATGTGGACTTTAGAGAGGGTGCAGAAGAGATTTACCAGGATGTTGCCTGGTATGGAGGGCATTAGCTATGAGGAGAGGTTGAATAAACTTTGCTTGTTCTCATTGGAATGAAGAAGGTTGAGGGGCGACCTGATAGAGGTCTACAAAATTATGAGGGGCATAGACAGAGTGGATAGTCAGAGGCGTTTCCCCAGGGTAGAGGGGTCAATTACTAGGGGGCATAGATTTAAGGTGCGAGAGGCAAGGTTTAGAGGAGATGTGCAAGGCAAGGTTTTTTACACAGAGGGTAGTGGGTGCCTGGAACTCGCTGCTGGAGGAGGTGGTGGAAGCAGGGACGATAGTGACGTTTAAGGGGCATCTTGACAAATACATGAATAGGATGGAAATAGAGGGATACGGACCCCGGAAGTGTAGAAAATTTTAGTTTAGACGGGCAACATGGTCGGCGCAGGCTTGGAGGGCCGAAGGGCCTGTTCTTATGCTGTACTTTTCTTTGTTCTTCTTTTGCGAGGGATCGGGCCTGGGTGGTACCCTGCTCTAATGAGGTGGGGTAAGGTGGGGGCTCGAGGACCCCTAGCAGGTAAGTTGGGGCATTGGTGGGTCGGAGGCTGCGGTGGAGGGTCCAGAGATTGGGCAGCAGTTAAAAATGGCACTCAATCTCTTCCTGCATTGAAGAGCGTGTTCCTCGCCAAAGCCATTAAAAAGGAGTCCCGTTTGATAACTGGGTAATTATCGACACCCTGGTAATCTCTTCTCATAATTGAACCCTTGGAATGGTAACATTCTGGTGAATCTGCACTGCTGTCCTTCCAAGGCCAATGCATCCTTTCTGAGACAGCCACAATTGAGTTGGACTGGTCATGTAGCCAGAATGCCTGACCCTCGCTTACCAAAATAAATCTTCTCTAGAGAGCTTGAGTCTGGGGTGCACTCTCAGTCAATATGAAGCACTACAAGGACTCTCTGAAGGCTTCACTTAGGAGTTCTGATATCAACTTCATGTCCTGAGTGAAGCTCGATCAGGACCGCTGCACCTGACCACAATCAAATACATAATGGTGCAGCCTCCTTCAAAATTAAGTATATATCAGAGGCAGAGAGGAAACACAAGGTGTGGAATTCCCGAGCCAGCATCCTGTCTAAAACTCAGTCATCTGAGGTAGCCTGTCCCGTTCACAGCAGAACGTTCTGGGTGTAGATTGGCCTCACTAATCACCGACATACCGACCAAAACCCTACCAAACACTGCAGGTGATGGCCTTGAAAGATGAACAATGACATCCTTTCTGAGTTGCAGTGGCTGCAAGAAGAACTAACATCTGCTTTCGGACCTCTCTGCCAAATAAGCCACGGAGAAACTTTTAATAAGTCGGCACCACCTGTTTATTTCTTCCTCATTCACCTTATCTTCTAATTTACTGTTCAACATCACCATTATCCTACACGATGAGCCTTGATCCTTTGCCTCAGTTTTCTAATTGAAATCTATAATTATAAAATAACAGGTCAGAAGGCCAATCAACCAATTGTGCTGGGTCTGATAGCGAGATCCAAATGATCCCACTCTCCTGTTCTTTCTTCATAGCCCTTGTAATCTTTTTCTTTTCAAGTATTTATCCAAATCTCTTTTGAATGTTACCATTGAAGCTACATCTGCCATGTTTACGTGCAGTGCGTTCCAGAGCTTAACAATTCGCGAAGTAAACACATGTTTCAACACGTGCCAATCATGTTAATTTTTTTGGTGATTGCTGTCGCTGAAGCAGCACCTACCCATAAGAGGTCAGTTTTTAAAAAAATTAAAATTTCCCGTGGAGGCAGGAGTGCTCCCCCAACTTGACAGTACTCCAATTACCCCCTCCCTCCCCATTGCTACGCCATCTCCCTGTCGTAGCATTCAGCTTTCAGCATCACAGCTATGGCAAGTTCCCTTAAATTCTTCAATTTAAAATGGGTGAGCTGCACGTGGAGGAACCCAAAGGTCTGAGGCCCAGTTTCAAGTCGGCCTCGGCCTCGGCCTTCTGCTTGCGGCATGTGCTCTCACAGAGTGCTGAATACGGGCTTGCAAATGTGCCCAAAGCAAGTTCATCTCCTCTTTTTTTATTTTAGATTTTCAGCCTATGTAATTTCTCTTTTTTATCTTAAACAATTAGCTTGGAATGTTTTTTTTAAACATTCAACAAAAAACAGCTGCACTTCAACATTAATTAATTGTTTGATCAATCAGAAAACAAATCAGCATAATGTCCCTGGAAGAGTTGAACAAGAATCGTTTCGAACACACCAAACACTTAAAGTTGTTCTCTGCACTTTAAAGGGGTGCCCAGTCTTTCCTTAAAAAAATACTTTCTTGGATCCCACCCTGCTTTTTTCCTATTGTACTTACAGCCATCCGGGCTGTGGACTTCCCTCCATCATGAAATGTGCTCTGTGTCTGGCCAGCAAGAGGCCCAATTCAAGGGGAATAAACAATGTTTTCTCTCCAAGACAAGCACCTTGCTTCATCAGCATGTAACCACCCCTTAATGTTTCACTGAGAATTAGCAACAATTCACCTGGCCGGACAAAAGGAGCCCTGTCTGCACAAACATCTCGTTGGGACACAGGAACTCGATTGTTTTCGGCCCTGGAGCTGTTTAGCCTTCTTCACTCTCATGAAACTAAAAGGAAAGTGGATAGCTGTGAGTGATTAACTTCCAGATCCTCTGAATATCCCAAAATGCATTGAATTACGCTTTGCCATGCTTTCGTTGTTGTAAAGTGCATCAGTCGACCTACTCATCAGTTTTTCTTCTTTTATCTGGAAGACAGGGCCCTATACATTTGATAACGACATGGCAGTTTTGTTTACATGCTCCCATACAAGGGAGTGGGAATAATTGGATGGCTCTACCAAAGAATTAGCATAGGCATGATGGACCCCCAGCTGTGCTGTATTATCCTATGATTCTAGGAAATTTGCCCCCAATATTGTGGATAGGTGGGGCACCCATGTTGCATGGCAGAAATGCACCATTCATCATATTGATAAAGGCAGAAAAAGAGGCGTCCTGTGCCCAGATTTAAAATAGGGACGAGGCTCTTTGCCTAATGCCTATTTGAGGCCTCCTTCACAAAATTGAGTGGGCCTGAATGCAGCCTGCTGGGAGGTGCTGGAATGGTCCGCCCCAATCCACTACACTGCCCCAGACCATTGCCAGTCCCCACCTGCTCACGTCACCATTGCTGCTGGAAATGTAGGGATCAGTTGGCCTGCTGGTGTGAACCAATTTCTAGGTCAGTATTTCCAACAATGCTGCCTTAAGTCCTGGAGTCAGACGATCCTGAGGGGACTGAGAACTCTGGTTGGCCAACCAGAGTCTATTAATCTGCTCGGTCAAAGGGCCCCAGACCTTCCTTTCAATTCTTAATGGCTGAGACAGTTAACCATCTCAGAGACCAAGACAAAGGATGGACACACACATTGTCAAAGACAATGTGAAGAGATGGGAGCCATGTGCCATGAACTTCTGGTTTGTGAAGCCAGCAATATTGCCTTGTGGAATTGTAAACTCTCTTTGCTGTTTAGCATAAGACCATCAGACATTGGAGCAGAATTCGGCCCATCGAGTCTGCTCCGCCATTCGATCTTGGCTGATATGTTTCTCATCCCCAATCCTACCATTCTACAAGTAGCCCCACAGAAAAGGAGCTCTCGGCCCATGTTCAAATACTTGGCTCCATCTACACTGGGTGGAATTTTCCCATCCCACCCACGGCAGGTTTCGTGGCAGGTGGGAGCGAGAAACTTAACAGCAGGCAAAATGTCAGAAGCCTGCCAGCATAAAAACAGTTTGCAATTCTCCCAGCGGTGTGTTAATGGCAGGTGGATTATTCCATTGCCTAGTGGCATGAATGCAATTTGCATTTGTGAACATTGCATCAATGCTGATTAACACAGCTGCTCACTGGAATCTCCTCACGCTTCCCAATCTTGTGAAACATCAGCGGGAGCTTATGGCAGCCCCAAACCCATTTGAAAATGGATGGTGTGCACAATTTGGACCTCAGTTCGTGACTTCGAAGTGGGTGTAACATATGTAGCCTACCTGCCTGCCATAGTGCTGCACCGGGGTCTTGTTGCGATGAACGCCACACTGCAGGGTTGGTCTGCTCATGCTTTTTTCCAATGTTGTCCATTGCTGCAGTCCTCAGGCAGAACTCCACTTTCAGACACTGTCCAAAGCAAATTTTTTTTGCCCAGCTCAAGGAACATTTCCGAACAAGAGGAGGACAAAGGAAACACTTCAGAGAAACTCTGAAGGCTTACCTCAAGAAATGTAACATCGACATCAACGCCTGAGAGACCCTTGCTTGGAAGAGTCTTGTTATATTTTAAATAATGACTTATCTAAAATATATATATTACTCTTGAATCCATCAGGATGATAAAATGACCAATAGTCTTCTTGTTGAAAGATGAACTATTTAATGAGTAATAAAATAATAAACTGTGAGTCCTTTTACTCAATACTGAACTAACAATAAAGAATTAAAGTACAATAAGGATAACTATATAACTATACACTGTTATAACAAACTAGTTCTAACTTTTCTCACTCTAGCTATTCTATGTCTTGCTTGTTCACTGTTCTGAATCACATCATCATATCATCTGACTTAGAAAAGGTGGGAAACCAGTTCTTATAGTATCTGACTGTGAGCCACCTAGTGTTGAAATGACTGTACTACATTTGCATACATTGTTCATGTATATTGATATCTGAATATCCTACTTTGAAAAAACGTCCTGATTGAAAGGATACAATTTTTCAAGAACACACGACGGCAAGAGGAGGCTTGGAAGAGGATCTTGAGTAAGGAATACCAATTATCTAGATTCCAAGGACCGATTCCACCTCCTGGAAACAGGAAGGGAAAATTCAAGGCGGGGAATTGGGGTGGGAAGGCTGTGCAAGGGCTCTGAGAGGAGAAAGGGGGCATGATATAAGGAAGAGAGGCATAGAGGGGGAGGAGGATTAGGAAGAATGGAAGGCAGAGGGTAGACCAAATGGTGGGAGCTGGAGACTGACAAAGGTACATGAAATGCTGACAAACAAGGGAGTCAAAGGGATCTTTTGACTGGAGATGGTGGGGGCGGGGGTGGGGTGGTTGTTAGTGTGGCACATGAGGGAGGCTCTGTTGTGTGGTGTGATGTTTGGGAGGGGGCACAGTAGTCCTTAGTCTTCCTGGCAATGGGGAAATCTGTGGCAGTCCAAATTCATGATCTGGGGTTTGCAATCAGAAGTCACAGAAGTACACACATTCCTGTGGTGATGTGGAAAGGAGTAACATATTACAAGTCGCCCAAGGGATATATGGATCTGAGAGTCAAAAGTCAAAGATAGGAGACAGTCTAGAAGTGCATAGAGCATGCAGCAGGAGAAATCATTGGGAGCATGGGTATACTCTAGCTGCAGGGAGGAGCAAGGGCCCTGAACTCCACAGGAACAATGCACAGCTTGGTGTGTAGGCCTGTCTCAGAGTCGCTGCCCCTGGACATGGTTGTCCCTGCACTGGGCTGCAGACTGAAAGCTGATGAATTGGAGACATCTGCAGACTGTAGATTGGAAACGCATAATGAAGGGGGGACCAGGGGGTGGTGTGTGAAGCTCTCCTGGGTGGGTTCACCTCAGTAGGTGAGCATGCACACGACCCCCAGATGGATACGGATTCAAATGTGGCATGAGCAATTTACCGGTGGCGGGTTCAGGGAGGAGGGTAGGAATCTCCACCACAACAACTATGAGATCGAGTATTATTAGGAGGCTGGAGAACAACAAGAGAGAGCTGTATTTTCACATTGTGAGGTTCTCTGTGTATATCTGGCACATGGGCAATGAGAGAGGGAGTGTTAAATTCTGTCTGAAAGTAAAAGTGAAGAACCACCATCTTGCTGTGCCACAGTAATGGCGCTGGCTGAAAACAAAAGTAACAGTGAGCCGGATCGGGAGGGGTCTGAGGCACTGTGGGAGGGGCACACTGCTGGGCTGAGGGGCTCCTTTTAGGGGGGCTCTCTAACTTGTTGGCGCTGCAGGAGTGAACAGGAGTCTGCTTAGTTAGAAAGGAATAAGATATCCTTGGGAAAACAACTGCAGAAAGCCAATGTTTTCATGAGCACTGTTCAAAGGATAGTCAGAATTTGGAGCTTCACATCACAATCGCTGCATCTCAAGAGTTACACATGGGAATGTAGACTTTGTGCATGCAGGCAGGAGAGAAGGAGGCACAGCTGCACCATATACGGCATTCCATCAATGAAGGCCAGTCACATGCTCACCAGAATTGGCATTCAAAATGGGGAAAAGGACATCCACTCATTGACCATGAGCAACTGATTGGCCATTAGTGTGGAAAATTGGAGCACAGAACTAGTTTGGAATACTCATCTCATTTCCAACAAAGCATCACACACAGGGCAACAGAGGCTCCAAATGGCACATTCCCGGGTTGCCACATGGTTCATCTCAATGTGTGTGCCAGCATTGCAGGGACAAGGCTGCATTAGCAAGTAAAGTAGGAAAAGCCGTGGAGGCCTAAATTCCCATAGCTTTCTCATTCTGAGCTTCACCTTCTCGACCCTTTAATCGTTTCTGTCTTCAATGTTTTATTCCAGAAAGAAGTCAAACGGACAAATGGATTGAGGGCTCAATGGTGCCTTTGTTAGAGTCCTAATGCAATGGAGAAGGTGAAGGGGGCTGGGGAGAGGCAACACAGAGCTCAGCTCCAAAGGGGGTCAGAGCATGAGTATGCGGGTCAGGAGGAGAGACTTTGACAACAGGGGAACTCTCCAGATCTAGGGTTTATAAAAGAAGAGTCTCCTATTTACAAATGAATGAGAGAGAATGCCGGGCATGACTACGCTTGTCCCAAGATCTGGTACATCACATATGGCACATTCTTCGGGAAGACATGATGCCACATGGGGTTGAAGGTTATCCCCTACCCATTGCTTTGAAGGTGACTGCAGTGCTCAATTTCTTTGCCCCTGGGTCTTTCCAGGGATCAACAGGAGACATGTCTGGCAGTTTCACAGTCAGCAACACGAATGAAAATAGCTTATTGTCACAAGTAGGCTTCAAATGAAGTTACTGTGAAACGCCCCTAGTCGCCACATTCCGGCACCTGTTCGGGGAGGCTGTTACAGGAATTGAACCGTGCTGCTGACCTGGTCTGCTTTCAAAGCCAGCGATTTAGCCCTGTGCTAAACAGCCCCTTACATAAAGGAGGTCGCAGATGGCCTTTACCAGAAGCCGAAGATCATGTCTCTTGAGCCTCTTGATGCGTGGAAATCGCACTGAGACTCTGGGATGAGCTTTTCAGCCACTGGGAGGAGGCGGTTGAGAAGTATCCTCATGGTGACCTATCCTGTGGCGGAGAGTAGGGAAATCCCTCTTGCTGACCGTTCCAGAGGGCTGGGAACATCAGGAGGCTGCTGAGGGTCAGTATGAGCATGACCATGTCATGAAGGAAGGAAGATGTGAGAGACATGCCCTTGCAACATTAATTGCTGAACGATTCGAAAAAGAAAAATGAAAATGAAAATCGCTTATTGTCACAAGTATGCTTCAAATGAAGTTACTGTGAAAAGTCACCACATTCCTGCACCTGATCGGGGAGGCTGTTACGGGAATTGAACCGTGCTGCTGGCCTGCCTTTGTCTGCTTTAAAAGCCAGCGATTTAGCCCAGTGAGCTAAACCAGCCCCAATTCCTGAAAGAGTAAAGTTAAGTGAGGTAATATGGCCACATCTCTCCTTGCCTTTGATGCCATTCTCAGGGGATGTCCAATCACTCACAGTGAGAATTAGTCCTGCATTCATACTTGCACGTTCATTGATATATCTCAGGAAAAGCACGGGTCTCAATACTAACCCCTGGGCAACACCACTACAAATCTTCCTGTAGCCACAAATATCAATTGGCCATTGCTCTCTGTTTCATATTTTTCAGCCGATTTTGTATCCACATTGCTCCTGTCCCTTTTATTCCAATAGCTATCACTTTTCTCACAATTCTGTTTTGTGTAACTATACCAAGGGTGGGA
The DNA here is from genome assembly GCF_047496885.1 of Scyliorhinus torazame. Classification (NCBI taxonomy): domain Eukaryota; kingdom Metazoa; phylum Chordata; class Chondrichthyes; order Carcharhiniformes; family Scyliorhinidae; genus Scyliorhinus; species Scyliorhinus torazame. The sequence continues at coordinate 280,286,903 of NC_092710.1, read as the reverse complement.
TTCTCCGATCCTCCGCGCAGGAATGGCGCCAGGCGCAGGGGCGGAGAATAGCCGTTCACGCCGGAAATCCGGTGCGACGGCGCTTCTGCGATTCTCTATGGACCCGCCAGTCCTGCGCGCGCTGTCGACGGGGCGCTTGTCGGGGGCTATTGGAACAGGCCCCCGCGGCGATTCTCCGTAGTCGACCGGCCGAACTCCCACCAGCGTGATTTACATGTGGTACCACCCGGCGGGAGCTGGAACCCGCGGCCGCGGTCCTGGTGAGGGACGGGGGGTATCTGATTTCGGGGGGGGGCCTCAGCAGTGACCAGGCCCGTGATCGGAGGCCACCGATTGGTGGGCCATCGTGATCTAGGAGGGACCTACCTTCCTCCGCGTGGGCCTCTTGAGTGGCTCCGCCATGTCGACGGCACCCGCGCCAAGGGGGGCCGTCACGTGCATGCACGGACCCGCTTGCGGCTGCCGTGCGCATGCGCGGCCGCGCGGTCTGGCTAGCAGGGCCCCACCGGCAGCCAGAGCTGCGGGATGCACGCCGGGGCTCTGCTAGCTCCCTGGAAAATGGAGAATCACCCTGGACCTTTGAGGAAAAAGTCCGGAGTGATTCTCGCCCGTTTTCCGGCGGGCGTGGGGACTTAGTCCCCAGAAGGGAAAATCCCGCCCCATATGTCTTCTGGAAGTCCAAGTACACCACATGAACAAAATTATTTTCATTGACCCCTTCTTTTGCATACTCAGAAAAGTCCAGCGAGTTAGTTGAACACAATTTCCTCTTTAGAAATCCATGTTGGCTCTTCCTAATCAACCCACAATCGCCGGGCCATGACTTCTGCTTTGGTCCAAGGTGCCCTGTGAATGTGCTCACTCTGGGAATTTAGAGTCTACTGAAGAACAAGAGCGATGCGAGAAAAGCCTTGACGCTTTCGATGCCATCTAATGATACAAAAACTGCAGCAACTGAGATGAGGAGGTGACAAGGATCTCCTCCTTGCGGCTAGAGTATCGATGGTGATGAGCTGCCCTCACTCAATGGTGCTCTTTGAAGCTGAAGGGTTAGAAACACATACATCACACACTTCAAATAAAGATTTGAACATCTCCTGACACCACACGAGGGTGCAGAGACTAGTCCAACTCAGGTTTACATGGCATGAATGTTAATCTTACACTTAGACACTATCAGAGTGGGAGGGTGGCTAAACCTCAGCACATGACATTTTCAGTTCACCAAAACATTCACATAACCATCAAATGTATTCATAAAACTGCCATTTCCTGACAGTAATAGAGCACCCATGAATCAAAAGTGCCATCAAATTTTTAAAACTATCCTAACCCTACAGCTGGGCCTGGGTGCAGCCCCGACATTCACAGCAGATGTGGAGGCAGCCTGCAGGCCTGATGCCTGTAGTGATCTTGGTGGACGACCTCTGGTGGCCCGAAACCTGCAGGGCCCAGGCCTGGTAAGTGCCTCCTGCTCAGGTCAGAAACGCTCTCAGAGGGGACTCTGAGCAGCTGCATTCCCTTGGGGTGTCCTGAGAGGAGTCCCCCTGGGTGTCTGGCTGACACTTATCCTTTCCTAGGAGATGGTGCATCTCGAGGGAGGCCAAGGTGTCTCATCCTCATGTTGCCGACATCTTGATGGTGCCCATCAGGGTGTGTGACCATGGAGTGCAGGGCCGAGCGCATATCTGGCGCATTTCCTGCTGGACCAAATTTTCCATGGTAAACGCCGACCTTGCCATGGTGGACTCAAGGCGCTCGCATGTCGGAGCCACGACATCAGACAGAACGCAGAGGTATTTCTCCATCGTTCACTCTAGTTTGCTGCGCGGCTGCCCAATCTCTGTCTGATGTTCCGCTGCCTATCATTGCATCTCCAGCATTGAGTTGACAGCCACTTCCAGAGGCTCACTGCCTGACTGGGACTGAGCAGTGGCTGTTCTCCAGCAACCCTCCGAGATCTGGACTGGCCCTGCCTCTGACTGCTGAAGGGTTGTGAACCCTTGTGAAAGGTTCTCCAGAAAGTGACCTTCAGCCTAATCTAGTGCTATAGCCGACCGAGGCATGTGACTGTGCGCTGGTGGAGGGATCAGGTGAGCACTGTGACGATTCTTCCAGATATACCTCTCAGGACATGATCTGGGGGATCGGGCTGGTGCTCAGCTGCCTCATGAGCCTTGATCTGCTGTTGCCTAGAAAATAGAGAAAAGAGTTTAAGTTGATGAGCACGAGCTACATAAGACTGGATTTGGCTCACTGTGGGATGCGATGAAATACTCCCCACTTGCCTGCATGGGTGGAACTCCAACAACACTCAAGAAGCTTGGCACCATCTAAGGCAAAGGGTTTGATGAAGTTTGATGAAGGGTTTGATGGACATATTGGGATAGGGTTGGGGGTTTGGGCCTCGGTAGGGTGCTCTATTAGAGGGCTGTTGCAGACTTGATGGCCCGAATGTCCTTCTTCTGCACTGTATAGATTCTATGATCCTAAGTAAATACATTTCTATGAAGTGATGGAGCTGTGATCTGTGCTAGGTTGCTCTGAGAGATCGATCTCTCTTTCCCCAGGTGAGCTATCCCTGTCCTCCCCAGCCAGCTCAGCTGCAGCCTCCTCAAACTCAGTGAGGAAAATTATGTTGGTTATCCCTCCCCTTGTCTATGATCTTTTGCACCTGTTGTGTCCCAGTTCCGCCTGTGTGAAGCTGAAAGAAAGGCATATGATGAGAAGGGAGGGTTACCTCCTGTGTGTGGTGAGCCCTCCTAGAAGGGCCGGAAGATGAAATGTGAGCAACATGACAGATGGGATGGTGGTGATGTGAAAGTTCCATGAGAGAATGGGTGTCGATACTTGTCCCACATGTGTGAGACCCATGAAGGAGTGGCTGTTTGATTGCATGATATGATGAGAGTTTAATGTTGGAGGGATTTGAGAAATGTCTTACCTTGGCAGAATGGGTGAGATAATTCATACTTTTCTTACACTGGATGGCGGTTTGGTTGCCAACCACGCTGACCTCTCTATGATGGCCAGAGATGTGTCGCTGGTGTGCTTCTTTTTTAAAAAAATTAATTGATGGGATGTGGGCGTCGCTGGTTAGGCCAGCATTTATTGCTCATCTCCAGTTTCCTTGAGAAAATGATGATGAGCTACTTTTTGAATATTCCAATCCCCAAGGTGCAGGTACACCCACAGTGCTGTTAGGAAGGGAGTTCCATGATTTTGTCAGTGACAGTGAAGGGCGATATGTGGGCAGCATGGTAGCACAGTGGTTAGCACTGTTGCTTCACAGCTCCAGGGTCCTGGGTTTGATTCCCAGCTTGGGTCACTGTCTGTACGAAGTCTGCAAGTTCTCCCCGTGTCTGCGTGGGTGTCCTCCGGGTGCTCTGATTTCCTCCCACAAGTCCCGAAAGACGTGCTGTTAGCTGAATTGGATATTCTGAATTCTCCCTCTGTGCACCCGAACAGGCGCTAGAATGTGGCGACTAGGGGTTTTTCACAGTAACTTCATTGCAGTGTTAATGTAAGCCTACTTGTGACAATAAAGATTATTAATATTTCCAAATGGGGATGGTGAGTGACTTGGAGGCAATCCTCCAGTTGGTGGGGTTCCCAGGTAACTGATGCTCTTGTTCTTCTCCATGGTAGTGGCCGTGGGCTTGGGAGATGCTGCCTATGGAAACTTGGTGCGTTCATGCAGCACATCTTGTAGATGGTACACACGGCTGCCACTGTGCGTCAGTGTGGAGGGAGTGAACGTTAGTGGAAGGAGGAGCAATCAAGTATCTCCTTTGCCTTGGATGGTGTCAAGGTTCTTGAGTGTTGTTGGAGTTGCACTCATGCAGGCAAGTGGGGAGTATTCCATCGCACCCTGACTTGTGCCTTGTAGATGGTGGACAGGCTTTGGAGGGGGGGGTCAGCAGGTGAGGGGGGGTAGCAGGTGAGTTACTCACTGCAGGATTCCTGGCCTTTGAACTGCTCTGATAACTTCAGTATTTATATGACTAATCCAATTCAGTTTCTGGTCCATGGTAACCCCAGGATGTTGATAATGGGGGATTCAGAGATTGTAATGTCATTGAATGTCAATGTCCTTGAGCCATCCTTGGGATACCAGTGCACCTGTCCACTTCTGGTCAAAGCCTCGAGGACCTGTTGGGTGAAGCGGGGTGTTGCCTTTCTCTTGAGGCTTTCGGTTTTCTTCTGGTGGCTGGAGGTTGTCTCTGCAAGTGTTCTGAAGACAGGTGCGCTGGAGGCAGTGAGATGTATATGTTGGGCTGGCATTTGAATATGGCCCTAGACCTTCGACCCTCCCCAGCTCCCGACCTGCCAGGTGATTCAGTCTGATACATGCCTGTGCGAAATGAATGAGCCTCCAAGCGTGGAATCAAGTGAAAGTTACCTCCATTCCTGCCAAATCAGCCCACTTAGTCTCATAAATGGAAGCTTCCACCCACTGTTTCTACTGGGACTTGTGTGCCATTGTCGACAAGACTGATTCACCTCTCTGGGCCTATCTGTGAAGTCAACAGCAGCAGAAAAGTAAATTAACCAGCATCGGTTTTCAACCTGCTGAACTCAGTGATTGAATTTGTATTCTGGGTTCTGGAACCCATGTGAATTAATAAATATTTTCTCTGTGCTCTTTGCCCTATAACTCCTCCTTTTCGCTATCCCTTTTTTAACTGTATGAATGTACAGGATGCAACGTGCGACCCTCCTCCCACATTTTGAGAGTACGCAAATAAATTAACCCTGTCCTGTAGGATTCTTAACAGAAATTGGATCACACCAAAACTGATTATAAAGGGGAAAGCAAATCCAAAACATCTTTCTGTTTATGGATGGGTGGTGAGAGGGGAAATTTTAAAGAAATGCTTCAAAACAAATATCCTAGACATAGTTAAGAGTGGTAATTTGGTGCAGTTTGATTAATACAGCTAAAAAATGTATCACCAAAACAAGCAATTTTACATATTGTCACTCAGAGCAACCCAACTTTGAATGACTGGAAAATAAGTTTTCAAAATTGAGCTGCTATATTGGTTGGCAGCAGTTCGTTTCTTTGTAAAGTAAAAAGAAGTATGTTAAATAGCTGTGTGTCCTTGCAATCATAAGGACCAGTTTAATCCTAAAAACTTTCCTGAAGGCCACACAAGTGAATGCATTTAGCAGTGATTAAATCCTCCTGGGGGAGCTGTCAGTCTTGTAGGTGGACTCCGTCTCTCACTAGTGCGAAAGACTGCAGAAACCAGCAGACTTGTACTGGTCGTAATCTGCAGCTAAAAATCTGTGATTTGCACTGGTACACCAATGCCTGGTGAACTGCACTACAAGTACCAGCGCAGACAAGCAGAAACTTCAACTCTGAATAGATATGACATTGCGAACAAATGTATGTACAGTGCCCTCAGATTCACCAGGATGTTGCCTGGGATGGAACATTTAAGTTACAAAGGGAGGTTAGATGGGCTTGGGCTGTTTTCACTGGAGCCGAGAAGACTGAGGGGTGACCGAGATGTACAAGATTGTGAGGGGCATGGACAGGGTGGATTGAGAGCAGCTGTTCCCCTTAGTTGAAGGGTCAGTTACGAGGGGGACACAAGTTCAAGGTGAAGAACAGGAGGTTTAGGAGGGAATTGAGGAAAAACCTGTTTACCCGGAGGGTGGTGACAGTCTGGAATGCACGGCCTGGGAGGATGGTTGAGGCGGGTTGCCAAACATTCTTTAAAAAGTACCTGGATGAGCACTTGGCATGTCATAATGTTCAAGGCTATGGCCAAGTGCTGGCAAATTGGATTAGGTAGGCAAGCCAGGTGTCTTTCATGTGTCGGTGCAGACTCGATGGGCTGAAAGGCCACTTCTGCACTGTATCATTCTGTGATTCTGTGATTTTGTGCATGCTTTATTTAACTCAATCCATCTCTGTGCTGCCAAAAAATCTTCCCTTTCGCAAATTTATGAAGTACTTCATGGAGATATGTGCAGCACGGCTTTATTTGTGCAATGAGGCTATTGAACTTAAAGTCAAAGTAATGGGTGAGTTGAAATCAGGCAGCATACAGGAAATCAGAATGACACAAACTTCCACAAAGTTAAGTTATCTTGTGCATTTCATTTTTTTAAAAATGGAATAAATTCTAATAAGAATGAGGCTGGAAAGTGAGGAGTAGTGATATCACTATTTTTTAATGAATTTAGAAACACATAAATGTCCATCAGTCCAAGCCCACACAAGTGTTATACATTTACACTAGGTACAGTGCCATAAATCAATTCTACACTCTTGAAAAGGCCACAGAAGAAATATTTCACAACTGTAAGTATTATTTTCAATGCCAAGAACCCATCTTTGGAAGGCACATTATCCTGCATGACAATTGCAGGCCAGCAGTTAATGCCCTGACAGATTGATGAATAAATACTCGGTAATATGTGTAACGGAATAATGCTTCACCCCAAATAACTAAGTTTCTCTTTTCATTAGTAAAGGCTACATGAAGATCAGGATTGATTTTGTATTGTTGGTGGGAGACATCCTGAGGCACATGTGTGTATGTGGGTTTGCTTTTTGGAGGGGTGTGGCAACTGGCCTCACAACAAGTGGAAGAGTTGAAGGTTTCTTGGAAGAAATATTGAACTCAGAAAGTGAAATGTCACCACAGATTAAGGCACCTATGGCTGTATGGCTCGATCAGCAGATCCAAGCTCACCACTTGTTCAATTACTGGTATTCCAACATTTGCTGTCACAGGCCTCAGATGCCTTGGAGCTCACGGCTTTTTAATATCTTCATTTCGTGGCTGACAGGCCATATGCCAACTTGCAGACCCAGAATTCCTCACCTAATGATTTATCCTTTACAGCTGTTCTGGCATCTCAGACCTGCCAGCTGCTTTTCAAATGTGGCCTGAGAGTGTGTAAGAAATCTCCCCCATTCCCTGCTCTTTTGCACCGTGATCCCTGAGCAAAGTAAAAAACAAACTTGACAGGAGAGTAATCTGAATTCAGCCTGTAGCTTTCCATTGATCCCTATATTCGGCACTAAGCAAAATGTTTGGCTTCTTCCATAAGCCAATTAGGTGTGAGAGGTGGTTGCTATTGACTGGGCCGCTGCAGAAAGTGCTCATTGTCAGAGTGCTCAATGAAGGATCAATAAAAACTGTGTGATTGGATTAGCTAGTTAATCAATGCTTTGAACTGATATATTAACAAGTGTACCGCCAGGCAGCCCAAACCGAGAGACTGCTTGCTGTCTCTAATTGCACTACAAACTACTCTGGCCCAGTAAGTGACCCCTGCATTACAAAGGGATGTTGTTCACTGGATAAAATGTCTAAAAATATCTAAAAATAGACAGTTTCAGCAATCAGCACAGATCCGATGGGTTATTTATGAATGCCAGCTCCGAAAGCAACCATCAAATTAACGAGATAATAGTGATACCAGTTTTTTTGTAAAATGTTTATTTATTCCATGTCAGAGCATCGTAACAGCCTCGGCCAAAGTCATGATAGGCATTCTCTGCAACTGTGATGTATTACTATTTTGATCTTTCCATAGTGTTTGACAGGGTTGATCTCAGTTCAGCTTTTGCATTGTTTCATTCCAATGGTTATTCTTCCTTTCTTACAGGGATATAATAATAATCACTTATTGTTACAAGTAGGCTTCAATGAAGTTACTGTGAAAAGCCCCTAGTCGCCACATTCCGGCGCCTGTTCGGGGAGGCCGGTACGGGAATTGAACCCGCGCTGCTGGCATTGTTCTACATTACAAGCAAGCTGATTAGCCCACTGTGCTAAATCAGCCCCGTATGAGTCTTTCTTGGACCTCATTTTGCTCATCCATATGCAGATCCTTGGTGACACCTGCAGGCACAGAGTCATGTGTGCTGATGTCAAATAGGCCTCTCTCTCCGCCACCTCACATGACACTACCACTACGTCAGTGGTCCTTATAAATGAGTCAAAACTTCTTGCAACTGGCCAACAACTCATATCTACATAACACCTTAAACATGATAAAACAACACAAGGTGCTTCAAACAAACATTAGACCATAAGACCATAAGACATAGGAGCAGAATTAGGCCACTCAGCCCATCGAGTCTGCTCCGCCATTCAATCATGGCTGATATTTTCTCTTAGAAAGCATAGAAAGACGCCAAGCCATGAAAGGAGAAATTAGGGTCGATGGTCAAAAGCTTGGTTAAAGCGTAAGGCTTTAAGGTGCATCTTAAAGGAAGAAAAAATGTTAGAGAGTTGAAGAGGTTCAGGGAATTCCAGAGTTTAGGGCCTGGGCAACAGTAAGGCATGGTCATCATGAAGCGATTAAAAACAGAGATAGACAAGTGGTCAGAATGAAATTAATGCAGATACCTTGGGTATTTAATAATAATCTTTATTATCACAAGTAGGTGTACATTAACACTGCAATGAAGTTACTGTGAACAGCCCCTAGTCGCTACATTCTGGCGCCTGTTCGGGTACACTGAAGGAGAATTCAGAACGTCTAATTCATCTAACAAGCACATCTTTCGGGACTTGTGGGAGGAAACCGGAACACCCGGAGGATACCTACGCAGACACATGGAGAACATGCAGACTCCGCACAGACAGTGACCCAAGCCAGGAATCGAACCTGGGACCCTGGCACTGTGAAGCAACAGTGCTGGAGCTGGGGGAGGATACAGAGATAGGGAGGGCCATGGCCATTTGAAAACATGTTTGAAAATTTTAAAATCAAGATGTTGCTTGATTGTGGGGTAATGTAGGTCAGCGAGCATTGTAGTGATATGTGAATGGAACATGGGAAGGAAACAGACAACAGAGCTTTGGAAGATGCCATCAGGTTACAGAGGGTAGACCAGCCAAGAATGCATTAGGAAATAGTCAAGTCTAGAAGGAACAATATTCTGTCTATCTCAGCCTTACATATACACACTGATGGAACATCTCCAATGCTCATGGGTAGAGAATTCAAAAGATTCACAACCCAACTATTTGCACTTGGTAAAAGTGTGAGGAAATATTACTGCACCACAGGAGTGATAACACTGACCATGAGACAGCTTTTATATTGAAACAAACTTTAATTTGAACAGAATTAAGCACATTAACAACAAAGAAATAGCTCTATAGTTAAGAGTTACAACATCTTACTTTGCTTCCTGAAACCTGCCTCTACATTCCAATTAAACAACCCATATATTTCAAGTACCATTTGTGTCTCAAGTCAACAACCAGTTTTTACTTGTTTATCTTGGTGCAGAGTCATTGGAGAGAGAAAACTTTTTTTTAGCGCCAAGCTGAAAACCTTCTGCTCGACTTAGAGCCCTGAAGCAACTGTTTTGTCCAGACAGACTTGGCCCTTCCCATTAGCTGCACTCAAAGTACACAGCATTCTTTTGTCTCTTACAAGATGTAACTTGATTTGTTTATCCAGATTCAAACAGTTACATTACATTAGCTCTCTATCTATAAAAAGTAAAATGGTGTTTAATATCTATTCACAAAGCACTTCTCCTGCAAAAATCACTGACCATCTCATGCCCAATCACAGCTCCAGCAGATATACTGGGCGGGATACTCTCAGCCCGGGACTGGGCCGGAGAATCGCCACGACTGGTGCGAATTGCGCCATGCCACCCTGATGCCGGCATGTGATTCTCCGGAGAGAGGAGAATCAGCGCCATTGGCGCCGGCGCGGTCGGCGTGACACCGGCTGGGGGGCCGCTCTCCGGGGCTCCCCCGGCGATTCTCTGCCTGGGATGGGTCGAGCGGCCGTACCACAAAACCTGAGAACCGCCGGCGCCGTTCTAACCTGTTCTTAACGGGCGGGACCTCGGCGTGGAAGGGTCCGGGGGTGGCCTGTGGGGGCGGGGGGGGGGCCTCCGCTCTGGCCTGCGATCGGGGTCCACTGATCGGTGGACCGGCCTCTCGGGCTGGGGGCCGCGCAGGCTCCTGTAGCCCTACGCATTGGCACCGGTGCCACTGCCACTGTGCATGTGCGGACCCCGCGGCGCCTAGTTGACGCCGGGATCAGCAGCTGGAGCAGTGTGGGTTGCTCCAGTGCCACGCTGGCCCTCTGTAGGGGCCAGAATTGCTGATCCTGAGGCCATGTTGGCGTCGTCGGGAAACGTGACGACGTTTATGACGGCATCAACACCTAGCCTCAGGATCAGAGCATCCCGCCCACTGTATGTAAGCACGTGGGTTTTAATAATATTACAGCAAAAATACAAATGATAAATGATGACAATTTCTGATATTCATCTCATTTGTTATATACGTGGGTTATTGTAGTTGCATGCAATATCTCTTTAAGAACCGTCCAGAGGAGGTTCACAAGAATGATCCCTGGAATGAAGAGTTTGTTGTATGAGGAATGGTTAAGGACTCTGGGTCTGTACTTGTTGGAGTTTAGAAGGATGATAGGGGATCTTATTGAAACTTACGGGATACTGCGTGGCCTGGATAAAGTGGATGCGGAGAGAATGTTTCGACTTGTAGGAAAAACTAGAAGCAGAGGACACAATCTCAGACTAAAGGGACGATCCTTTAAAACAGAGATGATGGGGAATTTCTTCAGCCAGAGGATGGTGAATCTGTGGAACTCTTTGCTTCAGAAGGCTGTGGAGGCCAAATCACTGAATGTCTTTAAAACAGAGATAGAGAGGTTGTTGATCAAGAAGGGGATCAGGGGTTATGGGGAGAAGGCAGGAGAATGGGGATGAGAAAAATATCAGCCACGATTGAATGGGGGAGCAGTGTCGATGGGCCGAGTTGCCTAATTCTGCTCCTATGTCTTATGGTCATCGGCCACTTCGAGGGTTTTTGGAGTTTCAGGAAGCAATTAAGATGTTGTCCTAAACCTTGACAGTGAAGATATATTCAATAAACCTCTGTTAACCTTGCATCAAACCCACATGCTTCTGCAATCCTTTTGTACTGTTAATCTAAAGATATAACAGTTTACAAAAAAATATCTGGTGGTGAAGGACGGATCAGAAGAAAGAAAAAAGTATTTTTCAAAAATCGCTGGAGTGGAGCAGCTTTAGCAGATCAATTGATCAGCAGATTAACAGAAGGCCAGAAATCGCTGGCATTTGATCTAATAAGCTTTTGGGGCAAAAGAATTCAAAGGAAGGACCCGTGCTGATCTAAAACGAACAATCTGAAGACTCAGGCTATGGGGTTCACCACATGCAGTACAGTAAGACATGAAGGTAGAGGGGGGCAGAATACAAAAGATTATCATAAGTTTTAAAGCTGTTGCAAGTTTAAACTGACGTAAGTTAAAGCTGTTACCCGTAGAAGCTGATGTAAGTTAAAGCTATTAAAAATTGGTAAGTCACCTTGAATGAACTAGACCACTGGGCATCATGGTAGCACAGTGGTTAGCATAGTTGCTTCACAGCTCCAGAGTCCCAGGTTCGATTCCCGGCTTGGGTCACTGTCTGTGCGGAGTCTGTACGTTCTACCCGTGTCTGTGTGGATTTCCGCCGGGTGCTCCGGTTTCCTCCCACAGTTCAAAGATGTGCAGGTTAGGTGGATTGGCCATGATAAATAGCCCTTAGTGTCCAAAAAGGTTAGGTGGGGTTACTGGGTTACGAGGATAAGGTGGAGGTGTGGGCTTAAGTGGGGTGCTCTTTCCAAGTGCCGGTGCAGACTCGATGGACCGAATGGCCTCCTTCTGGACTGTAAATTCTATGATTCTATGAATTAAGCAAAGGGGCTAAGCATACTAATACCATGAAAATATTGTACAATGTGTTGCAATCCTCAAGTGACTTGCAGAGTTTTATGAATTTGGCGATTCGTTAGATGATGTGATTAGAGATCGTTTAGTGTGTAGTTTGAAAAATGAGGCAATTCAAAGAAAGTTTTTAATGGAACTAAATCGAAGACTGAAGACTGCATCATCTATTGCTGTTTCAATGAAGCTCACGGCTAAGGAGTCTTCTCAGCTTGGATAAGCACGAGGATCCATAAACTGCCTGCCACCCAGTTGATGACGACCCAGAAACAGGCGTACCTTTGCTATACAACAATGGGCCATTCACAGACATTATTGTAGCAAGGACAGCTCCAATAATAAATTGCCAATGTATAAATTGTAGCAGAACTGGCCACACAGAAAGAGCTTGATGGAATATGATAGATTTTCCAGAGAAGAACACTGAAAGGTAGAGGCAGAACTCATCCAAAGGCATTAACAAAACAGATTCAACCACAAAAATTCATAATGTGGAAAACAAGAATAACAACCACAATGAAATTAAATTAATTCATTCTGATGAAGAATTAAAGTTGAATGTGCTATCAGTCCAGGGTGAGTCACACCGTTTTTGGACAGTGTCGAAGTTGAATGCAACCTTGTAAAATTGAGGTCGACAAAGCGGCTACTGTCCCTTAATTCCTTTGACCACCTATGAACAGAAACTTTAAAACCAGAAGATATGATCTTGAGGACTACACTGAAGAGAACAGCACCAATTCAAATGCTTCCACAGCAGGCAGGGATGCCCCTGCAGATATCCTTCTCCAGAGGACGTGGTGTGCCAGCCATTCCAGAAGCTGCTGGTGAGGCAGTAGGAGAGCGCAAAGTGTACATGGCGCTGGTTCAGAAGCGCAGCAGAAACCAACTTCACACCCTTTGTAAAGGCATTGGGCGCGATTTAATGGAAAAAGAACAGAGCCCCCTTTCGGGTGTGTTTAATGGATTGTTTCCCAGCACTTGCAGTGCCATGAACCACCTCGCTATTAAATGGAACTTCTGCTTTTTCGGGCCTTGGTGAGGAACACCCCACCGAGGCTGCGTTTAGACTTATTTCCTGCACTAACGGCCTCAGCTCGCCAGTGCAGGAAGGGATTGGGGTCCCATTTTTAAATGGCTCCCTGATCTCTTGACACCCCCATTACAGCCATCAGACCCCCTCAATACCCCAACTTATCAATTAGGGGCCCTCAAAGCCCCCCATGCCCTACCTCATCCCTCAAGCCCCCCGCACCCCTGCCCAATTCCCAGCATAGACAACTTAGCACATGGGAACCTTGGCACTGCCAGTCTGGCAGTGACCATGCCAGCCTGTGGGTGCCTGTGCCAGCCGGGCAGTGCCAGCTGGCCACCCTGGCAGGACCACAGAGGCACTACCAGGATGACAGGCTGTCAGTGCCAAGGTTCCAGGTGGTATCGGGAGTGGTAGGGTACGATCCTGCCCAGAGCCCAACCGCCCCAGGGGCCTCTGATCACCTGGGAGGCGCCCCCTCCAAGTGCCGTTATGCATGGTCCCCGTTTGATGAAACCAGTGCTAAATGCCGCCATGGCAGGGCCTCTGAGGCGAGGCTGTACGATCCCACGCCTTGGGTAACCCCAGCGCAGACATATTCACGTGAGACTAACTAGCCACTTGAATATGCAAATCTGGGTCATGCCCTTTGAGGGCGAGATCCAGATCACAATGCCTCATGAGATCTCATTAGATCTCACGAGGCATAACGCGTGTCGTAAATCTCAAGAGAGAGAGAGAGAGGCCTCTCCCCAGATTTAACGGCCTCGTCGTGGCCGGGTCCGGCGCCACAAGGCCGGTAGATTGCGCCCATTATATCAATGGACATTGTTGTTGCCGGCATAGTCTTGCACTTCAATAAGAACAGCTACATGAGAGCACAGATATAGTTGTACTGTTGATATTCCCTATTTTCAATTGAATTATTGACTGAGGATACCTAAGTTATCCACTTGATATCTATTCAGAACCCTTCACAGTTGGCTAATCCACATTCTACTGGTGGCTCTGCATTATGCTCTGGTCAAGGTCTGTGGTGCCAATTAAGCTCTTGATGTTACTGACAGTGGGCTTTTCTGACTGATGTGCTGACTAGGTAAAGGGCATTTCCTTTAAGTGGTGCATGAGCTAATAAATTGTGTATGTGTGTTTGTAGCCCCTTTTTAATTTGTAAGTGGTTCAATTTAAAAATAACCCAGCAGACAAACTTTAGTCTTAAACAAGATAATACTTGGTTTAGTACAAAAACTCACTGCTGAAAGTCAAGTGAGAAAGTTATTAACAAATATACAGATACAAAGAATTAAAGCAGATAAAGATTTTTTAAAATATTTAAAGATGACAGTTCAAATCAGTCTCTCTTGAGATATCGTTATGGTCCTGCCGATTGATTTCCTTCCTGTGGAAGTGTTGCTACCTGAGGTTCAGTTTATCAGATGTAATGACTTCTGCAGTTGGATATTTGTAGGTTTGCATTTTTGGGTGGACTCAGCAGGTTTTGGGAGAGCGAAAGGTTTCTAATTCCTCAATAATTCTGCAGTTCCAGCACTTGCAGATTGATTTCTTAATACCATCCACATTGATCTCTCTATTCCTCGGAAGTTCAGAGTTCTCACTGAAATGAAATGAAATGAAAATCACTTATTGTCACAAGTAGGCTTCAAATGAAGTTACTGTGAAAAGCCCCTAGTCGCCACATTCCGGCGCCTGTTCGGGGAGGCTGCACAGAAAATGACTGTTCGCAGTCAGACTTTATCATGTTCATAGAATCATAGATTCATAGAATCCGGACAGTGCAGAAGGAGGCCCATCGAGTCTGCACTGACCCTCCGAATGAGCATCATACCCAGGCCCAATCTCCCACCCTATCCCCGCAACCCCACCTAACCTTTGGGCACAACGGGGCAATTGATCATGGCCAATCCACCTAATCTGCAAATCTTTTGACTGTGGGAGGAAACCGGAGCACCTGGAGGAAACCCATGCAGACATGGGGAGAACGTACAAACTCCACACAGTCACCCGAGGATGGAGTTGAACGCGGATCCCTAATGCTGTGAGGCAGAATTGCTAACCACTGTGCGACCGTGCCACCTCTAAGGGGCCGTTATTCTAAGGGAGGTTATTCATGGAGGCTCCGCCTTCTCAACCTTATCCCTTGCCTGAGGTGTGATGATCCTCAGGTTAAATCACCACCAGTCAGTTCTACCCCTCAAAGGGGAAAAGAGCCTATGGTCATCTGGGTCTATGGCGACTTTACCTTCCATCCTGTTCTAAAGCTTAAAATGTCACTACAACAAACTGTCAAATTATGCTTCCATGTAGGGTAAGTCCTGGACAGGTTGGGGGGGGGGGGGGGGTGCATAGTCCCTTCCATTGTCTTTTTAGCCAAGGTAATTATCATTTTAAATATCTCCACTACTAAATTGAACGATTCCCATAGTCCCAAGTTTTGCAAGAACTGTTCACACTCCCAAGAAAACCACAATGAATTTCTATTTACCCTTGCAGAAATGCAAATTGAATTTCAAATATTTTCACACGCCTGGAAACGTGTACCTGCAGTCTGCTTGCACTCTTGCAGAGCTTGAACGTTTTGTAGTTTTAAAAAGGTCAGGAGAATTTGGCAGCCACCTTTAACATTAACAAGGTGAAAAATGAAGTCGAACTTGGCTTCGGGTAGCAGCAATTTGTTGGACTTTGCTGAAACAAGCCGCTGTTTGTTTGGGAAGCTAATTTAGCACAGGGCTAAATCGCTGGCTTTGAAAGCAAACCAAGGCAGGCCAGCAGCACGGTTCGATTCCCGTAACAGCCTCCCCGAACAAGTGCCGGAATGTGGTGACTAGGGGCTTTTCACAGTAACTTCATTTGAAGCCTACTTGTGACAATAAGCGATTTTCATTTCATTTCAATGTGCAAGTTGCAGGAGAATCTATCTTGCTGCCAAGCCAAAAGCTGCTTCACATCAAGAAAGTGGGTGTGAAATTCTGATACCTTGCACCGCTGACAGGTCTTAGTACGCAGCAATCATTGATTGGAATGCTGTCAGTGATTGGCTCTGGTTTTCTGTCCATTGAAATGAATGCCTGGACAATAGAGAGCAGTGCACATCATTTCCCAATGTTCTCTTGCTTTTTGATGTACGATCAATGACCACTAAAGCGAGGTTGTAGTCCAACTGAAGGCTTTAATAAGCTAGATGTTTCCCCCAGCAGCTCAGGTACAGAATGAAACCTGCTGGGGCGGCACGGGTTCTTATACCCCGCCTAGCAGGGCGGAGATACCATACAGCTTGACCAATAGGAAGCACACAATATCTACCAATGGTGTTCCAGCATTACCAGGTACCGTAATACCTCGACACAGACTATCACATTCACCCCCTGTTAAAAAAGAGTCCGGTGGGGGTGGTGGCCTGATACGACAAACATGGCAACGTGGTAGAATTAGTTTTGGAGGTACCGTAATACCTCCGTACAGAGTTTTGTAACTATTTACAATTCTATTAACTATTTACAATTTATGGTTTAAATTTATAATTTAAAATGAAGCAATCAGTCGATCGGGGGCCCTGGTCGTCCTCAGTGGTGACTCCGGTGGAGGCTCGGGCGTCTGTGACTCCGGGAGCGTGGCCTCGATCTCTGTGGCAGCTTCGACACCCCTAGATGGCGCTGGTGGGGAAAACGGTTGACCTGGGAAGGGAGCGCCTGCGGGGTGCGTCGGTGGGTGGGGGAGCCGATCCTCCTTTAAGGTGCCCTGGTGGAGGGGAGGGTGGGACTGGTGGCTGGGGTGTGCCTGGGACTCCGGCGAGCGCCAGGTCTCGTAGGGAGACCGTATCTTGTCGGACGTCGGGGTACGCCATGTAGGCATACTGGGAGATAGCGTGGAGAAGATGGCCCCTCTCGACCAACAGGTTCGACTTGTGCGCCTGCACGTGTTTTCAGAGCAGGATGGGTCCGGGAGCTGCCAGCCAGGTCGGGAGCGAGGTCCCAGAGGAGGACTTCCTGGGGAAGACAAAGAGACGTTCGTGAGGTGTCTGGTTGGTTGTGGTACACAGCAGTGACCGGATGGAGTGGAGGGCATTCGGGAGGACCTCCTGCTAGCGGGAGACTGGGAGGTTCCTGGACCGTAGGGCCAGTAGGACAGTCTTCCAAACCGTTCCATTCTCCCTCTCTACCTGTCTGTTCCCCCGGGGGTCGTAACTGGTCGTCCTGCTCGAGGAGATGCCCTTGCTGAGCAGGAATTGACGCAGTTTGTCACTTATAAAGGAGGACCCCCTATCACTATGTATGTAAGCGGGAACCCAAACAGTGCAAAGATGCTGTGGAGGGCCTTGATGACGGTGGTTGCGATCAGGTCGGGGCAGGGGATGGGAAAGGGAACCAGGAGTACTCGTCAATCACGTTCAGGAAGTACATGTTGCGGTCGGTGGAGGGGAGGGGGCCTTTGAAGTCCATGCTGAGGCGAACAAAGGGACGGGAAGCCTTTATCAGGTGCGCTTTCTCTGGCCGGTAGAGGTGCAGTTTGCACTCCGCGCAGATTTGGCAGTCCCTGGTGGCTGTCCTGACCTCCTCGATGGAGTAGGGCAGGTTGTGGGTCTTGATAAAGTGGAAAAAGCGAGTGACCCCCGGGTGGCAGAGGTCCTCGTGGAGTGCACGGCGGCGGTCCACTTGTGCGGTGGCACATGTGCCGCGGGACAGGGCATCAGGAGGCTCATTTAGCGTCCCGGGACGATACAAGATCTCTCTTAGTTGTAGGTGGAGAGTTCGATCCTCCACCGCAAGATCTTATTGTTTTTTATCTTGCCCCGCTGTGCATTATCGAACATGAAAGCTCCCGACCGTTGGTCAGTGAGGAGAGTGAATCTCCTGCCGGCTAGGTAATGCCTCCAATGTCGCACAGCTTCTACTATGGCCTGGGCCTCCTTTTTGACTGAGGAGTGGCGGATTTCGGAGGCATGGAGGGTACGTGAGAAGAAGGCCACGGGTCTGCCCGCTTGGTTGAGGGTGGCCGCCAGCGCTACGTCAGACGCGTCGCTCTCGACCTGGAAGGGGAGGGACTCGTCGATGGCATGCATCGTGGCCTTTGCAATGTCCGTTTTGATAAGGCTGAAGGCCTGGCGGGCCTCTATCGACAGGGGAAAAGCTGTGGATTGGATCAGGGGACGGGCCTTGTCCGCATAATTGGGGACCCACTGGGCGTAGTAACTGAAAAACCCTAGGCAGCGCTTCAGGGCCTTGGAGCAGTGAGGGAGGGGGAACTCCATAAGGGGGTGCATGCGCTCAGGGTCGGGGCCTATAACTCCATTTCGCACTACGTAGCCGAGGATGACAAGGCGGTCGGTGCTAAACACGCATTTATCCTTGTTGTATGTAAGGTTAAGGATCTCTGCGATCTGGAGGAATTTTCGGGGTTTGGTGTCGTGGTCCTGCTGGTCGTGGTCGCAAATGGTGACATTATAGAGATACGGGAATGTTGCCTGTAAACCGTACCGGTCAACCATTCGGTCCATCTCGTGCTGGAAGACCGAGACCCCGTTGGTGGCACCGAAGGGAACCCTTAAGAAGTGATAGAGCCGCCCATCTGCCTCGAAAGCAGTGTATTTGCGGTCACTAGTGCGGATGGGGAGCTGGTGGCAGGCGGACTTAAGATCCACTGTGGAGAAGACCTTGTGATGCGCGATTCTGTTTACCAGGTCGGATATGCGGGGGAGAGGGTACGCGTCCAGCTGCGTAAACCTGTAGTCGATGACCATCCTATGCTTCTCCCCGGTCTTTACCACCACTACTTGAGCTCTCCAGGGACTGTTGCTAGCCTCAATGACTCCTTACCTCAGTAGCCTTTGGACTCTGACCTAATAAAGATCCGATCCTGGGCACTGTACCGTCTGCTCCTGGTGGCGACGGGTTTGCAATCCGGGGTGAGGTTCGCAAACAGGGAATGCGGATCGACCTTAAGGGTCGCAAGGTCGCAAGGCCGCAGACAGTGAGGGGGGTATAGGGCCGCCGAATTTGAAAGTTAGACTTTGGAGATTACACTGGAAGTCTAAACCTAGGAGTGTGGTCGCGCAGAGGTGGGGAAGGATGTAGAGCCGGTAATTTTAAAACTCCCTTCCCTGGACTGTGAGGTTTGCTATACAAAATCCCTTTATCTCTACTGAGTGGGAACCGTAGGCCAGGGAGATTTTTTGATTTACTGGGTGGACGAGGAGAGATCAGCGCCTTACCGTGTCGGGGTGTATGAAGCTCTCCGTGTTCCCAGAGTCGATTAAGCAGGACGTCTCGTGCCTGTTGATAAGTACAGTCAGAGGGCAGTAGAGCGGAGCTGCTGATTGGCTGTTGCGGGGGCAATTTGCATACGTCTGTTGCGCTCACCCTAACTTGAAGGTGTACCTGAGCAAGAGACCCTAGTTGTTCAAGTGAAGACAAGCATCCAGCAGAGGGCAATAGAGCGGAGCTGCTGATTGGCTGTTGCGGGGGCAATTTGCATACATCTGTTGTGCTCACCCTAACTTGAAGGTTTACCTGAGCAGAGACCCTAGCTGTTCAAGTGAAGACAAGCATACAGCAGAGGGCAATAGAGCGGAGCTGCTGATTGGCTGTTGTGGGGGCAATTTTCATACGTTTGTTGTGCGCATCCTAACTTGAAGGTGTACCTGAGCAAGACACCCTAGCTGTTCAAGTGAAGACAAGCATCCAACAGAGAGCAATAGAGCGGAGCTGCTGATTGGCTGTTGCGGGGGCAATTTGCATACGTCTGTTCTGCTCACCCTAACTTGAAGGTGGTTTATGGAGGAGCTGTTGTCAAGTGACACTTAACTCCGAAACACTTCTTCAGTGTTTCCCTCCCTACCCCCTCATCTAACCAAAAAAAAACCAACTGCTGTAAAGATAAAGAGGAAGGGTCGAGGGCAGGTAGAAGTTGAACCATGAAGTCACAGCCTGCAGGTAAGGGATTGGCTGGTGGCTGGTAAGTAGTTTTTCTTTTATTTTCCCTCAGGTGTTATCGTGCGGGGCGCAGAGGTTGCTGAGTGAGTGCTTGCTGAGAAGGGGAGTGAATAACAGGTAAGCTCTTTCTTTCTTTATCTAGAGGGGATGACAGGGAAGGTAGAGCAATGTTCCTCCTGCAGAATGTTTGAGGTGAGGGACGCCGTCAGTGTCCCTGCTGATTTCATCTGTGGGAAGTGCACCCATCTCCAGCTCCTCAGAAACCGCGTTAGGGAACTGGAGCTGGAGCTGGATGAACGTCGGATCATTCGGGAGGCAAAGCTGGTCATAGATAGAAGCTTCAGGGATGTAGTTACTCCGAAGAGCAAAGATAGATGGGTGACGGTGAGAGGGGCTGGGAGGAAGCAGTCAGTACAGGGATCCCCTGTGGTTGTTCCCCTTAGTAACAAGTATACCGCTTTGGATACTGTTGGGGGGGGACTTACCAGGGGTAAGCCATGGGGTACAGGTCTCTGGCGCAGAGTCTGTCCCTGTTTCTCAGAAGGGAAGGGGGAGAGGAGTAGAGCATTAGTCACTGGAGACTCCATAGTTAGGGGGATAGATAGAAGATTCTGTGGGAACGAGAGAGACTCGCGGTTGGTGTGTTGCCTCCCAGGTGCCAGGGTGCGTGATGTCTCGGATCGTGTTTTCGGGATCCTTAAGGGGGAGGGGGAGCAGCCCCAAGTCGTGGTCCACATAGGTACCAATGACATAGGTAGGAAAAGGGATAGGGATGTAAGGCAGGAATTCAGGGAGCTAGGGTGGAAACTTAGATCTAGGGCAGAGTTATTATCTCTGGGTTGTTACCCGTGCTACGTGATAGCGAGACGATCAATAGGGAGGGAGAGGAGTTGAACACATGGCTACAGGGATGGTGCAGGAGGGAGGGTTTCAGATTTCTGGTTAACTGGGGCTTATTCTGGGGTCGGTGGGACCTCTACAAATGGGATGGTCTACACCTGGACCAGAGGGGTACCAATATCCTGGGGATAAATTTGCTAATGCTCTTCGGGAGGGGTTAAACTAGTTCAGCAGGGGCTTGGGAACCTGAATTGTAGCTCCAGTATACAGGAGGTTGAGAGTAGTGAGGTCATGGGTAAGGTTTCAAAGTTGCCGGAGTGTACCAGCAGGCAGGAAGGTGGTTTAAGGTGTGTCTTCTTCAATGCCAGGAGCATCCGGAATGAGGTGGGTGAACTTGCGGCATGGGTTGGTACCTGGGACTTCGATGTTGTGGCCATTTCGGAGACATGGATAGAGCAGGGACAGGGATGGTTGTTGCAGGTGCCGGGGTTTAGATATTTCAATAAGCTCAGGGAAGGTGGTAAAAGAGGGGGAGAGGTGGCATTGTTAGTCAAGGACAGTATTACGGTGGCAGAAAGGACGTTTGATGAGGACTTGTCTACTGAGGTAGTATGGGCTGAGGTTAGAAACAGGAAAGGAGAGGTCACCCTGTTAGGGGTTTTCCATAGGCCTCTGAAAAGTTCCAGAGATGAAGATGAAAGGATTGCAAAGATGATTCTGGATAGGAGCGAAAGCAACAGGGTAGTTGTTATGGGGGACTTTAACTTTCCAAATATTGACTGGAAACGCTATAGTTCGAGTACTTTAGATCGGTCCATTTTTGTCCAATGTGTGCAGGAGGGTTTCCTGACACAATATGTAGATAGGTCAACGAGAGGCAAGGCCATATTGGATTTGGTACTGGGTAATGAACCAGGACAGTTGTTAGATTTGGAGGTAGATGAGCACTTTGGTGATAGTGACCACAATTCGATTATGTTTACTTTAGTGATGGAAAGGGATAGGTCTATACCGCAGGGCAAGAGTTATATCTGGGGGAAAGGCAATTATGATGCAATGAGGCAAGTCTTAGGATGCATCGGATGGAGAGGAAAACTGCAGGGGATGGGCACAATGGAAATGTGGAGCTTGTTCAAGGAACAGCTATTGCGTGTCCTTGGTAAGTATGTACCTGTCAGGCAGGTAGGAAGTGGTCGTGCAAAGGAACCGTGGTTTACTAAAGCAATCGAAACACTTGTCAAGAGGAAGAAGGAGGCTTACGTAAAGATGAGACATGAAGGTTAAGTTAGGGCGAACAAGAGTTACAAGTTAGCTAGGAAGGACCTAAAGAGAGAGCTAAGAAGAGCTAGGAGGGGACATGAGAAGTCTTTGGCAGGTAGGATCAAGGATAACCCTAAAGCTTTCTATTGATATGTCAGGAATAAACGAATGACTAGGGTAAGAGGAGGGCCAGTCAATGACAGTAGTGGGAAGTTGTGCTTGGAGTCCAAGGAGATAGGAGAGGTGCTAAATGAATATTTTTCGTCGGTATTCACACAAGAAAAAGACCATGTTGTCGAGGAGAATACTGAGATTCAGGCTACTAGACTAGAAAGGCTCGAGGTTCATAAGGAGGAGGTGTTAGCAATTCTGGAAAGTGTGAAAATAGGTAAGTCTCCTGGGCCGGATGGGATTTATCCTAGGATTCTCTGGGAAGCTAGGGAGGAGATTGCTGAGCCTTTGGCTTTGATCTTTAAGTCATCTTTGTCTACAGGAATAGTGCCAGAAGACTGGAGGATAGCAAATGTTGTCCCCTTGTTCAAGAAGGGGAGTAGAGATAACCCAGGTAACTATAGACCAGTGAGCCTTACTTCTGTTGTGGGCAAAATCTTGGAAAGGTTTATAAGAGATAGGATGTATAATCAGCTGGAAAGGAATAATTTGATTAGAGATAGTCAACACGGTTTTGTGAAGGGTAGGTCTTGCCTCACAAACCTTATTGAGTTCTTTGAGAAGGTGACCAAACAGGTGGATGAGTGTAAAGCAGTTGATGTGGTGTATATGGATTTCAGTAAAGCGTTTGATAAGGTTCCCCACGGTAGGCTACTGCAGAAAATACGGAGGCATGGGATTCAGGGTGATTTAGCAGTTTGGATCAGAAATCGGCTAGCTGGAAGAAGACAAAGGGTGGTGGTGGATGGGAAATATTCAGACTGGAGTCCAGTTACTAGTGGTGTACCACAAGGATCTGTTTTGGGGCCACTGCTGTATGTCATTTTTATAAATGACCTGGAGGAGGGCGTAGAAGGATGGGTGAGTAAATTTGCAGATGACACTAAAGTCGGGGGAGTTGTGGACAGTGCGGAAGGATGTTACAAATTACTGAGGGACATAGAAAAGCTGCAGCGCTGGGCTGAGAGGTGGCAAATGGAATTTAATGCAGAAAAGTGTGAGGTGATTCATTTTGGAAGGAATAACAGGAAGACAGAGTACTGGGCTAATGGTAAGATTCTTGGCAGTGTCCATGTACATAGATCCCTGAAAGTTGCCACCCAGGTTGAGAGGGTTGTTAAGAAGGCGTATGGTGTGTTAGCTTTTATTGGTAGAGGAATTGAGTTTCGGGCCATGAGGTCATGTTGCAGCTGTACAAAACTCTGGTGCGGCCGCATTTGGAGTATTGCGTGCCATTCTGGTTGCCGCATTATAGGAAGGATGTGGAAGCATTGGAAAGGGTGCAGAGGAGATTTACTAGAATGTTGCCTGGTATGGAGGGAAGATCTTATGAGGAAAGGCTGAGGGACTTGAGGCTGTTTTCGTTAGAGAGAAGAAGGTTAAGAGGTGACTTAATTGAGGCATACAAGATGATCAGAGGATTGGATAGGGTGGACAGCGAGAGCCTTTTTCCTCGGATGGTGATAGAACATAGAACATAGAAAATACAGCACAGAACAGGCCCTTCGGCCCACGATGTTGTGCCGAACCTTTGTCCTAGATTAATCATAGATTATCATTGAATTTACAGTGCAGAAGGAGGCCATTCGGCCCTTTGAGTCTGCACCAGCTCTTGGAAAGAGCACCCTACCCAAACTCAACACCTCCACCCAACACCAAGGCCAATTTGGACATTAAGGGCAATTTATCATTGGCCAATTCACCTAACCCGCACATCTTTGGACTGTGGGAGGAAACCGGAGCACCCGGAGGAAACCCACGCAGGCACGGGGAGGACGTGCAGACTCCGCACAGCCAATGACCCAAGCCGGAATCGAACCTGGGACCATGGATCTGTGAAGCAATTGTGCTATCCACAATGCTACCGTGCTGCCCTTAAGAACAAATAAATCTACACTATATCATTTTCCCGTAATCCATGTACCTATCCAACAGCTGCTTGAAGGTCCCTAATGTTTCCGACTCAACTACTTCCACAGGCAGTGCATTCCATGCCCCCACTACTCTCTGGGTAAAGAACCTACCTCTGATATCCCTCCTATATCTTCCACCTTTCACCTTAAATTTATGTCCCCTTGGAATGGTGTGTTCCACCTGGGGAAAAAGTCTCTGACTGTCTACTCTATCTATTCCCCTGATCATCTTATAAACCTCTATCAAGTCGCCCCTCATCCTTCTCCGCTCTAATGAGAAAAGGCCTAGCACCCTCAACCTTTCCTCGTAAGACCGACTCTCCATTCCAGGCAACATCCTGGTAAATCTTCTTTGCACCTTTTCCAGAGCTTCCACATCCTTCCTAAAATGAGGCGACCAGAACTGTACACAGTACTCCAAATGTGGCCTTACCAAAGTTTTGTACAGCTGCATCATCACCTCACGGCTCTTAAATTCAATCCCTCTGTTAATGAACGCGAGCACACCATAGGCCTTCTTCACAGCTCTATCCACTTGAGTGGCAACTTTCAAAGATGTATGAACATAGACCCCAAGGTCTCTCTGCTCCTCCACAATGCCAAGAACTCTACCGTTAACCCTGTATTCCGCATTCATATTTGTCCTTCCAAAATGGACAACCTCACACTTTTCAGGGTTAAACTCCATCTGCCACTTCTCAGCCCAGCTCTGCATCCTATCTATGTCGCTTTGCAGCCGACAACAGCCCTCCTTACTATCCACAACTCCACCAATCTTCGTATCGTCTGCAAATTTACTGACCCACCCTTCAACTCCCTCATCCAAGTCATTAATGAAAATCACAAACAGCAGAGGACCCAGAACTGATCCCTGCGGTACACCACTGGTAACGGGGATCCAGGCTGAATATTTGCCATCCACCACCACTCTCTGACTTCTATCGGTTAGCCAGTTCGTTATCCAACTGGCCAAATTTCCCACTATCCCTTGCCTCCTTACTTTGTGCAGAAGCCTACCATGGGGAACTTTATCAAATGCCTTACTAAAATCCATGTACACTACATCCACTGCTTTACCTTCATCCACATGCTTGGTCACCTCCTCAAAGAATTCAATAAGATTTGTAAGGCAAGACCTACCCCTCACAAATCCGTGCTGACTATCCCGAATCAAGCAGTGTCTTTCCAGATGCTCAGAAATCCTATTCTTCAGTACCCTTTCCATTACTTTGCCTACCACCGAAGTAAGACTAACTGGCCTGTAATTCCCAGGGTTATCCCTAGTTCCTTTTTTGAACAGGGGCACGACATTCGCCACTCTCCAATCCCCTGGTACCACCCCTGTTGACAGTGAGGACGAAAAGATAATTGCCAACGGCTCTGCAATTTCATCTCTTGCTTCCCATAGAATCCTTGGATATATCCCGTCAGGCCCGGGGGACTTGTCTATCCTCAAGTTTTTCAAAATGCCCAACACATCTTCCTTCCTAACAAGTATTTCCTCGAGCTTACCAATCTGTTTCACACTGTCCTCTCCAACAATATCGCCCCTCTCATTTGTAAATACAGAAGAAAAGTACTTATTCAAGACCTCTCCTATCTCTTCAGACTCAATACACAATCTCCCGCTACTATCCTTGATCAGACCTACCCTCGCTCTAGTCATTCTCATATTTCTCACATATGTGTAAAAGGCCTTGGGGTTTTCCTTGATCCTACCCGCCAAAGATTGTTCATGCCCTCTCTTAGCTCTCCTAATCCCTTTCTTCAGTTCCCTCCTGGCTATCTTGTATCCCTCCAATGCCCT
This sequence comes from Scyliorhinus torazame, assembly GCF_047496885.1. Classification (NCBI taxonomy): domain Eukaryota; kingdom Metazoa; phylum Chordata; class Chondrichthyes; order Carcharhiniformes; family Scyliorhinidae; genus Scyliorhinus; species Scyliorhinus torazame. The sequence goes on along the minus strand of NC_092710.1, from coordinate 280,261,172 downwards.
GTCTGAACCTTGTTTCTTCAGCCTTACATAAGTCACCTTTTTTCTCTTAACAAGACATTCAACCTCTCTTGTCAACCATGGTTCCCTCACTCGACCATCTCTTCCCTGCCTGACAGGGACATACATATCAAGGACACGTAGCACCTGTTCCTTGAACAAGTTCCACATTTCACTTGTGTCCTTCCCTGCCAGCCTATGTTCCCAACTTATGCACTTCAATTCTTGTCTGACAACATCGTATTTACCCTTCCCCCAATTGTAAACCTTGCCCTGTTGCACGTACCTATCCCTCTCCATTACTAAAGTGAAAGTCACAGAATTGTGGTCACTATCTCCAAAATGCTCCCCCACTAACAAATCTATCACTTGCCCTGGTTCATTACCCAGTACTAAATCCAATATTGCCCCTCCTCTGGTCGGACAATCTACATACTGTGTTAGAAAAGCTTCCTGGACACACTGCACAAACACCACCCCATCCAAACTATTTGATCTAAAGAGTTTCCACTCAATATTTGGGAAGTTAAAGTCGCCCATGACTACTACCCTATGACTTCTGCACTTTTCCAAAATCTGTTTCCCAATCTGTTCCTCCACATCTCTGCTACTATTGGGGGGCCTAGAGAAAACTCCTAACAAGGTGACTGCTCCTTTCCTATTTCTGACTTCAACTCATACTACCTCAATAGGGTGATACTCCTCGAACTGCCTTTCTGCAGCTGTTATACTATCTCTAATTAATAATGCCACCCCCCCCCACCTCTTTTACCACCCTCCCTAATCTTATTGAAACATCTATAACCAGGGACCTCCAACAACCATTTCTGCCCCTCTTCTATCCAAGTTTCCGTGATGGCCACCACATCGTAGTCCCAAGTACCGATCCATGCCTTAAGTTCACCCACCTCATTCCTGATGCTTCTTGCGTTGAAGTATACACACTTCAACCCATCTCCGTGCCTGCAAATACTCTCCTTTGTCAGTGTTCCCTTCCCCACTGCCTCATTACATGCTTTGGCGTCCTGAATATCGGCTACCTTAGTTGCTGGACTACAAATCCGGTTCCCATTCCCCTGCCAAATTAGTTTAAACCCTCCCGAAGAGTACTAGCAAACCTCCCTCCCAGGATATTGGTGCCCCTCTGGTTCAGATGCAACCCGTCCTGCTTGTACAGGTCCCACCTTCCCCAGAATGCGCTCCAATTATCCAAATACCTGAAGCCCTCCCTCCTACACCATTCCTGCAGCCACGTGTTCAACTGCACTCTCTCCCTATTCCTAGCCTCACTATCACGTGGCACCGGCAACAAACCAGAGATGACAACTCTGTCTGTCCTGGCTTTCAACTTCCAGCCTAACTCCCTAAACTTGTTTATTACCTCCATACCCCTTTTCCTACCTATGTCGTTGGTACCAATGTGCACCACGAATTCTGGCTGCTCCCCCTCCCCCTTAAGGATCCTGAAGACACGATCCGAGACATCCCTGGCCCTGGCACCCGGGAGGCAACATACCTTCCGGGAGTCTCGCTCGCGACCACAGAATCTCCTATCTATTCCCCTAACCATTGAATCTCCTACAACTATTGCTTTTCTATTCTCCCCCCTTCCCTTCTGAGCCCCAGAGCCAGACTCAGTGCCAGAGACCTGGCCGCTAGGGCCTTCCCCCGGTAGGTCATCCCCCTCAACAGCATCCAAAACGGTATACTTGTTTTGAAGGGGAACGGCCACGAGGGATCCCTGCACTGTCTGCCTGTTTGTTTTTTTCCCCCTGACTGTAACCCAGCTATTCTTGTCCTGTACCTTGGGTGTGGTTACCTCCCTGTAACTCTTCTCAATCACCCCCTCTGCCTCCCGGATGATCCGAAGTTCATCCAGCTTCAGCTCCAGTTCCCTAACACGGTCTTTGAGGAGCTGAAGTTGGGTGCACTTCCCGCAGGTATAGTCAGTGGGGACACCAGTGGTATCCCTCACCACCCACATCCTACAAGAGGAGCATGTAACTGGCCTAGCCTCCATCCCCTCTTACCTTACAGAATATAGCTGCTGTGTGGACTAACTAGATCTCCGCCCTCCGACTCTGCTCCCAGTCAGCTACACTTCCTGTAAACTCCTGGCTCTCTTCTCACTCTTTGCGGAAATGTCGGAAACAAAATGAAAGGAGCACCTTACTCCCTCCTCACCTAACTCCCTCGGTCACCAAACTCTCACTATTGCACTCAAAAAGCACCAAATTCAGCACTCAGTGCAAATAAAACTGATGTCTAGCACGAGGGGACATAGCTTTAAATTGAGGGGAGATAGATATAAGGCAGATGTCAGAGGTAGGTTCTTTACTCAGAGAGTAGTAAGGGCGTGGAATGCCCTGCCTGCAACAGTAGTGGACTCGCCAACACTAAGGGCATTCAAATGGTCATTGGATAGACATATGGACGATAAGGGAATAGTGTCGATGGGCTTTAGAGTGGTTTCCCAGGTTGGCGCAACATCAAGGGCCGAAGGGCCGGTACTGCGCTGTAATGTTCTATGTTCTATGTTGAGAGTTTTCGAGGCCGGGACTGCTCCAGATTCACCGAGGCTAATTGCAGCAGCTGAGTGTTCTCTTCGGGTGGTGTGTGGTCAGCCGAGCTGGAGTCCTGGGGGTCCATCCAAGATGGCGGCTCCCATTCGTCGCACATGGCTGGGGGTGCACAAAATGGCGGCGCCCATCCATCTAATGTGGCATCCGCGGGACAAGATTGTGGCGCCCGGGGGCCGCACGTGGCCCTGAAGTAGGAACATGGCGGCGCCCGCTCGCCACATGGGGGCCGTGGAGAGGTTAGTGGTGGCGGTCCGCATTCGCCGCCGGAGACCGCGGCAACCGGGCTTGGCATACCACCACAAAATGGCCCTTTTTACCGCACTCCTTGCAGGTGGATGCACGGGCCGGGCAGCGCTGGCGGGGGTGCTTGGCCTGCCCCCAAAAGTCGCAGCGAGGTCCCCCAGGGTTGCCAGGCCATCTTGCAGCACAAGCTTGTGGGGAATGGAGGATGTCTCGGGGTCGGCTGCGGAGGGGTTCCACGCTGCCCAGGGGGCTGCCGTGCGGTCAGGAACATAAGCGTGGGTGTTTCTGGAGGCGATGTCCAGGGAGTCGGCAAGGGCCCGTGCCTTCTTGAGGCCTAAGGTGTCTTTTTCCAGCAATCGCTGGCGGATCTGGGTGGACACCATACCTGCCACGAAAGCGTCCCGGATCAAGAGAGCTGTGTGGTCGCTCGCCGAAACTTGCGGGCAGCTGCAGTTTCTCCCCAACACCAGGAGTGCACAGTAGAATTCTTCCAGCGATTCCCCAGGGATTTGTCGCCTCGTCGCTAGCAGATGTCGGGCGTTGTCCTGGTTTACTGGGCGGATATAATGTCCTTTTAGCAGCTCTATTGCCGCATCGAAGTGTTCCGCGTCCTCGATGAGGGTGTAAATTTCCGGGCTCACCCTCGAGTGCAGGACTTGCATTTTCTGCTCTCCTGTGGGTGTGTTTTCGGCCGTTCCAAGATATCCTTTAAAACTCGCCAGCCAGTGCTTGAAGATTGCCTCTGAGTTTGCCGCGTGGGGGCTGAGTTGCAGACACTCCGGCTTGATTCGGAGCTCCATCCTTTTATATCTAGCTTATTAAATTGATGCACGATCAATGACCACTAAAGCGAGGTTGTAGTCCAACTGAAGGCTTTAATAAGCTAGATGTTTCCCTCAGCAGCTCAGGTACAGAATGAAGGTTGCTGGGGCGGCACGGGCTCTTATACCCCTCATAGCAGGGCGGAGCTACCATACAGCTTGACCAATAGGAAGCATACAATATCTACCAATGGTGTTCCAGCATTACCAGGTACCGTAATACCTCTACACAGCGTACCACACTTTTGAAAAGCCGCAACAGTAGCACTGAGCTTTAGAAAAATATTCCCATACTGTGAAGCACATTTGGTGTACTAAATATACTTATGAAACCTATGATGCCCCATACCTTTATCCAAGCCTAACTATCTGTGACTTATTTAAAACGTTTCATGTAGTGCACACATCTTGGGAGGGATTCTCCGTATCAGTGTTGATGCCCGGATGGAATTGGTGGCTTCTAGGACAACAAAATTGGCTCCAGTCCCGGATCAATTCATGAACCATTAATGGGCTAGCACTGGCGCCACGTAGGGCACGAGCGATTCCAATCAAAAGCAGTGTCCAATTCACCGGGGTCGGAATTGACACTCGAAAGGTTGACAAGCTGCCGCTGCGTATTAAGACCCCACTAAGGTGAGTAGGCAGAACCATGCCCCTGGTGCTAACCCCCGTCCCACATACCCGTAACCCCCACCTCCCCCACCTGGAGGGCGACCTGACGCCACCTGTCGGCAGTATGCACACTCCCTCTCCTGCACCACATGCCAGCACCCATATTGGCCATGAAGGCCACCAGCGATCCACCCCCTATGCTACAGGCATCAGACTGCCTAATACCTTGCCCTTACTGTCACCACCATCCCCCCCAACCCCTCCAGGAGAAAGAAGCGCATAATCGCTGGGAGAGAGAGAGAAGACTGGAGAGGGAACCGCTGGAACTGCGGCCCCTCACCTCAGCAGAGCTACAGGCACTGGGCCTGAATGGTGGGCCAGAAGAGAGGACTATGCCGAGGCAGAGGTTGGCACCAGGCGAACAAGTGAGTCCCCACTGAGTTGCGGTTTCCCCATGGCACGTGTGGCACGACCCCCACACCACCCCCTCACCACCTCCTCAGCACCCCAACATCACCACGCACCACCCCAACCCATGACCACTCATGCATCATGTCCTGTGTCTTGAAGGATCGCCTGGCAACAAGGTGGGCCCTTCTCGTGTCCCCCATCCCGAGCCTGACCCCAACTCCAAGCGGTACCAATGACAATGAGGCAATGAACAAAGGCAGGAGCCCCAAACCGTAGCCCAAGACATCCCGGAGCACCAATCCGGGGACTACACTGACTTCCTGACACAGCTGTCTCCAACACCCTCCACTACACCAGAGACACTCACCTCGGTTGGGCACGTTAGCAAAGAGGCTCCTCGGACACTATCTGGTGCGCACCACACATGCGCTGCAGCACATCAGGTGGAGGTAGGAACCCCCGAGTGGTCGGAGGGGGGCCCGACCGCAGGGACGAACTGCCATCTGGATGGGTCGCAGGCCTCTGGAAAGGGCAGTCCCATCGATAGTGGAGATGCAGACCCAGAACCAGGGGCTACATGAGGGGCTGTCAGAGACCATCCAGTGCATTCGGAGCCGGCTAACCGCCTTTAGGGGCAGGAGGGCCGTGCCGCCCACGCAGGCTACCCAGGTCAACATCGCGTGGGTGATGTCCACGGTGGAGGCCTTGGGGACAAAGTTTCCGGCCATAGGTCACAATGTCTAAGGACTGGGGCACTCTGTACGGGCAGTGGGTGAGGCACAGGACAGGGCTGCCCTGCCAGCCAGCTGGACATTCCTGAGCTTGCCCCAGTCACAGCGGGTCATGGCTGAGGGCGCGGTGGCATTGCCCGAGCGCTGGCTGACCTAGCCTGTCACAAGAGGGAGGTTGCCACTCCCTGTATTCCATGGCCGTGAGCATTGAGAACCTGGTTGAGACGGGAGCAGGCCTCCTGGACTGGCAGTGCCAGGTGGCGGGGGAGCCTCAGGGGTTAGCTTCTGTTGTACCCTCATCCAAAGGAATAACCCAGGGGTCATCGGGCACCCCGAGAGAGGAGGAGGTGAAGGGGTCTGTGCTGGTGACCCCGCAGGGATGGTGCCGGGGCACCACAGCACATTGGACTCCCCCCCCCCCCCCCCCCCCCCCCCCGCCCCCTGCCTCTGACACATCTGATGGGCAGCAGGCAAAACAGGGTGACACCCAAGCGATGGGCGCGGTCGCTCCTGAGGACAGCCGTCAATGGGTCTCATGTCATAGGGCGGGAACCGCAGCGGGGTGCCTCCACTCCTGATGTGCCACTTGGGGTCCACCTAGACATAGCGTTAGGGCCCATAAGACCAGAAAGATAGACACCAGTTAAATTGCCACAGATGCTGCACACATTATAGCGTTAGGGGCTGGGGCACAAAGCTGTGCAAAAATAAACACCTGTTCACAATGCTTCAACCAGCCTTGGTGCTCTGTCAGAAATGTGTGAAGGAAGGGCTGCGTTGGGCTCCCTGCAGAGGGGGCACTGGGGGGCCGGCGGGAGATGGGCTCAGACCCGGGACCCCAGTTCAGCCATCATTTACCGCTCGCCGACCCGGTACACCACCCCACTTCATCGTTCTCCACCCCAAACCCACCCCCCACCGTCCCCACCTCCGTCACTCCATAGGTTCGATGGGATCATGTGATGGCATGGTCTGTCCACATGTTAGGATCACCCAGGTGGACGGTGGAAGGTGTTACTGTGGGCAGGCGTCAGATGTCGCCAGATGATGCGGAGCACCAACGCTCACCCCAGAGTGGGCCATTGTCATCCTCCATTGTATGGACCAGACCCGCTGTTACTGCCAACCCAGTGCCCGCACCCCATGGTGAGGCGGGTAGGGGGCTGCAAGGTGGGTGGGCGGGAGGTGGCACAGAGAAGGTGGTCATAGGAAAAACCGATCAGCCAGGGGTGGGTGGTTGTGTGGTGGTGGACGGGGTGTCTGTGCCGCTGGCCAGGCCCCCTAGTCGGCGAACCCGGAGGCGATTAAGGCGTCCCAAGTGTGCTGGCTCAGACGCCCAGGTTATGTGGCCTCATGTGCCTGCCGGGGCCCCATGTCCTGCCCATCCTATGCCCTCCCCGCTTTCTCCTCATCGAATGAGGCCTGATGTTCATTTCCCCCTCCTGCAGTACGTTGCCCCTCTGCTGCACGATGTTGTGGAGGATGCAGCAGGCCACCATGATGTGGGAGACTCTCCTACAGCTATACTGGAGGTCCAGGCACCTGAACGGCATCTTCAGGATGCCAGGGCATCAATCAATCACAGCACTGGTCGCTGCATAGCTGTTGTAGTGGGTCTTCTGGCGTCGCTGGCCAGAGAATCCTGCCCCAAATCTACAAAACCTTACTCCCTGTCCTATTTTTATATGTCAACATTTACAACTGAAGAAGCCTGTGGAAATATTAAAGATGGGGATTCGCCTAAGTGGCAACTGAATGATCTCATCAGTGTTCAGTCTAACTGGGCTCACCAGATGTGTTTCAGGCAGAACTCCCGATACCCAACTTTTTATTTTTTTATTTTCAAAATTTAGCGCACCCAATTCATTTTTTCAATTGAGGGGCAATTTAGCGTGGCCAATCCACCTACCCTGCACATCACTGGGTTGTGAGGGCGAAACCCACGCAAACACGGGGAGAATGTGCAAACTCCACACGGACAGTGACCCAGAGCCGGGATCGAACCTGGGACCTCGGCGCCGTGAGGCAGCAATGCTAACCACTGCGCCACCGTGCTGCCCTCCGATACGCAACTTTAACTGGTTCATCCTGCAAGGCACCTTGCAGAGCACATCTAGAATATTGCATTTGGGTGCAGGCAACTCACCTCAGGAAGGACATATTGGTCTTGACGTTGAGGGAGGCAATGTCGAGCTGCAAGGATGATACTGAGACTTAGAGAGTTCAATGATGTGTCCAGATTGCTAAACCTGGCGTGTTTGCCTTGAACTTCGAAGCTTGAGGAATGATCTAAGTGAGGTGGTTAAAATAATAAAAGGTCAGATTAAGAAAAGTTACTTCCTTAGGTGGGTGCATGATTTTAAAATCAGAACAAGGCTGTACAATCAGGAAGTACTTTTCACACAAAGGGCCATGGAGATCTGGAAAGGGCCTTGGATGCTGGGTCAATTGAAATTTTCAAAACTGAGATTAACATATGAACAGGGATATAGAAAATAGAGGCAGGTTATTTACAGTTTTACTGAATAATGGGCAGTCACGAAACCTGAGCCCAAACGCAGCAGTAAAAATTCTAGAATACCATTTTTTATATCAGTTATAAAGTCACTGTTAATCAGTGATCCTGATGTTATCTCTGACATGACATAAACCCCACAATTGTTGCATTGTTAAATAAAACAGTGGAGGTCATTTTAACCTTCACCAGCTGGGCAGGAATGTGATGGAGTGGAACTCCCACCTATTGTAGAAACAAACCAATTGACTCTATTAGCAGGAGAGCAAGAACTGTAGTCCACTTAAGATCATGCTCGAACTGTGAACCTGGAAGCTCTATTTTAATAAGATGCCGCTATCAGACAGGTAGGGGTGAAGCACATGTCGAATACCCCGATCCTGGCTGTGTGAGGCCTGGGACATTGCAACTTCTGGGTCTGGGCTGGGTCAGCCGCCCACACAAAGTGTTGGCACTTGAACAAGAACAGGGTGCTCCGGTTTCCTCTCACAGTCCAAAGATGTGCAGGTTATGTGGATTGGTCATGCTAAATTACCCTTAGTGTCCAAAACAACGGTTGGGTAGGGCAGTGTTACGGGGATAGGGTGGGGATGTGGGCTTAGGTAGGGTGCTCTTTCCAAGGACTGGTGCTGACTCGATGGGCCGAATGACCTCCTTCTGCACTGTTAATTCTATGAAAAGTAAAAGCCACAATGCAGCACGCAGCATATAGGTCCCAGCCGGGACTAGTGATCATGCCGGTCCCAATCCGGGCCGGCTTTCAAGCATTCATTTTACGAGCACCAGCTGCTAGTCCTCCGCCCAACTGTGCCAGAGCTCGCATTCCATGGGCCCCGTGAAAAGATCAATTGAGTTGCCCACTTGGGTCTCAAGATGGTTATTACACAATATGAGTGGGGTAGAAAGACATAAACAAGTAAAGAGGAAATACCAGTGTTTGGGACCTCGACAGTGTAGGCGTGGCCATTAATGGGGGAACAATTATGATTTGAATGCACAAGAGGCTGGAAAAACTGTTCTCATTGTCTGGTTATGCAAGGACACGGATTTAAGGTTATGGGTAAGAGATACAGGGGGAGTGCAAGGAAGCACTTTTTTAGGCAGTGAGTGCTAATGACTGACTGTCCAAGAGGGTGGTGGAAACAGAAACACTCGATGGTTTCAAAAGGAAATTGGATGGGCACTTGAAGGAAATAATCTTACAGGGCTACAGGGTCAGAGCAGGTGAGTGGGACTGACTGGATTCCTCCATGGAGAGCTGCCATGGCCCAAATAGCTTCCTTCTGGCTTTAAGTCTCTCAGTCGATCCCACCTAGCATGTGTCAATAAATGGATGGCCCAAGACCAACAAATCCATCCTTGTTTCTCACCTACAGAAAGTGGACTAGTGGAATTTACATGGCAACAGTCAGATTAAATAACCTGGCCTCATTTCTGGAGCAAATAGGTGAGTTTCCAAAGCACCTTGATACTCACTCAGCCAAAATCCACTCAGAGTTAAAAAAGGGGCCAAGTTTGTGTACAGGAGGGTCAGTCTTCTCTAGGTATATTTTCTGTGCATATGCAGCTCTCAACTTTTCAAGAGCTCTTAGAAACATAGAAACATAGAAAATAGGAGCAGGAGGAGGCCATTTGACCCTTCGAACCTGCTCTGTCATTCATTATGATCATGGCTGATCACCCAACTCATAGCTTAATCCTGCTTTCCCCCCATAGTCTTTGATCACCTTCATCCTCAGTGCTATATCTAACTGCTTCTTGAAAACATGCAATGTTTTGGCCTCAACTACTTCCTGTGGTAACAAATTCCATAGACCGATCGCTCTCTGTGTGGAGAAATGTTTCCTCAACTCTATCTAAATGGTCTATCCTCAGACTGTGACCCGTGGTGGGGACACCCACCATCGGGAACATCCCTCCTGCATCTAACCTGTCTAGTCCTGTTGGAATTTTATAGGTTTTTATGAGATCCCACCTCATTCTTCTGAACTCCAGGGAGTACAATCCTAACTGATTCAAGCTCTTCTCATGCATCAGTTCTGTCATCCCAGGAATCAGTCTGGTAAATCTTCGTTGCACTCCCTCCAGAGGAAGAATTTCCTTCCTCAGATAAGGAGATCAAAACTGCACAAAATTTTAGAGGTGTGGCCTCACCATGGCCCTTTATAATTGCAACATGACATCCCTGCACCTGTACTCGAATCCTCTCACATCGAAAGCCAACATACTGGAGTTTGTAAGGAGCATCCAGGAGGGCTTCTTAAAACAATATGTAGACAGTCCAACTAGGGAAGGGGCGGTACTGGACCTGGTATTGGGGAATGAGCCCGGCCAGGTGGTAGATGTTTCAGAAGGGGAGCATTTCGGGAACAGTGACCACAATTCAGTTAGTTTTAAAGTGCTGGTGGACAAGGATAAGAGTGGTCCTAGGATGAATGTGCTAAATTGGGGGAAGGCTAATTATAACAATATTAGGCGGGAACTGAAGAACATAGATTGGGGGCGGATGTTTGAGGGCAAATCAACATCTGACATGTGGGAGGCTTTCAAGTGTCAGTTGAAAGGAATTCAGGACCAGCATGTTCCTGTGAGGAAGAAGGATAAATACGGCAATTTTCGGGAATCTTGGAGAACGAGAGATATTGTAGGCCTCGTCAAAAAGAAAAAGAAGGCATTTGTCAGGGCTAAAAGGCTGGGAACAGACGAAGCCTGTGTGGAATATAAGGAAAGTAGGAAGGAACTTAAGCAAGGAGTCAGGAGGGCTAGAAGGGGTCATGAAAAGTCATTGGCAAATAGGGTTAAGGAAAATCCCAAGGCTTTTTACACGTACATAAAAAGCAAGCGGGTAACCAGGGAAAGGGTTGGCCCACTGAAGGATAGGCAAGGGAATCTATGAGCCAGAGGAAATGGACGAGGTTCGAAATGAATACTTTGCATCAGTATTCACCAAAGAGAAGGAATTGATAGATGTTGAGTCTGGAGAAGGGTGTGTAGATAGCCTGGGTCACATTGAGATCCAAAAAGACGAGGTGTTGGGTGTCTTAAAAAATATTAAGGTAGATAAGTCCCCAGGGCCTGATGGGATCTACCCCAGAATACTGAAGGAGGCTGGAGAGGAAATTGCTGAGGCCTTGACAGAAATCTTTGGATCCTCACTGTCTTCAGGTGATGTCCTGGAGGACTGGAGAATAGCCAATGTTGTTCCTCTGTTTAAGAAGGGTAGCAAGGATAATCCAGGGAACTACAGGCCGGTGAGCCTTACTTCAGTGGTAGGGAAATTACTGGAGAGAATTCTTCGAGACAGGATCTACTCCCATTTGGAAGCAAATGGACGTATTAGTGAGAGGCAGCATGGTTTTGTGAAGGGGAGGTCGTGTCTCACTAACTTGATAGAGTTTTTCAAGGAGGTCACTAAGATCGTTGATACAGGTAGGGCAGTGGATGTTGTCTATATGGACTTCAGTAAGGCCTTTGACAAGGTCCCTCATGGTAGACTAGTACAAAAGGTGAAGTCACACGGGATCAGGGGTGAGCTGGCAAGGTGGATACAGAACTGGCTAGGTCATAGAAGGCAGAGAGTAGCAATGGAAGGATGCTTTTCTAATTGGAGGGCTGTGACCAGTGGTGTTCCACAGGGATCAGTGCTGGGACCTTTGCTGTTTGTAGTATATATAAATGATTTGGAGGAAAATGTAACTGGTCTGATTAGTAAGTTTGCAGACGACACAAAGGTTGGTGGAATTGCGGATAGCGATGAGGACTGTCAGAGGATACAGCAGGATTTAGATTGTTTGGAGACTTGGGCGGAGAGATGGCAGATGGAGTTTAATCCGGACAAATGTGAGGTCATGCATTTTGGAAGGTCTAATGCAGGTAGGGAATATACAGTGAATGGTAGAACCCTCAAGAGTATTGAAAGTCAAAGAGATCTAGGAGTACAGGTCCACAGGTCACTGAAAGGGGCAACACAGGTGGAGAAGGTAGTCAAGAAGGCATACAGCATGTTTGCCTTCATTGGCCGGGGCATTGAGTATAAGAATTGGCTAGTCATGTTGCAGCTGTATAGAACCTTAGTTAGGCCACACTTGGAGTATAGTGTTCAATTCTGGTCGCCACACTACCAGAAGGATGTGGAGGCTTTAGAGAGGGTGCAGAAGAGATTTACCAGAATGTTGCCTGGTATGGAGGGCATCAGCTATGAGGAGCGGTTGAATAAACTCGGTTTGTTCTCACTGGAACGAAGGAGGTTGAGGGGCGACCTGATAGAGGTCTACAAAATTATGAGGGGCATAGACAGAGTGGATAGTCAGAGGCTTTTCCCCGGGGTAGAGGGGTCAATTACTAGGGGGCATAGGTTTAAGGTGAGAGGGGCAAGGTTTAGAGTAGATGTACGAGGCAAGTTTTTTACGCAGACGGTAGTGGGTGCCTGGAACTCGCTACCGGAGGAGGTGGTGGAAGCAGGGACGATAGTGACATTTAAGGGGCATCTTGACAAATACATGAATAGGATGGGAATAGAGGGATACGGACCCAGGAAGTGTAGAAGATTGTAGTTTAGTCGGGCAGCATGGTCGGCACGGGCTTGGAGAGCCGAAGGGCCTGTTCCTGTGCTGTACATTTCTTTGTTCTTTGTTCTTTGTATACAATTTGCCTTCTTTATCGCCTGCTGCCCCTGAATGCTTACTTTCAGCGATTGGTGCACGAGGACACCCAGGTCTCGTTGCACATTCACCTCTCCTAACGTATTGCCATTCAGATAATAGTCTGCCTTCTTGTTTTTGCTACCAAAGTGGATAACCTCTCAGTTTTCAAAATCATACTGCATCTGCCATCTATTTGCCCACTCACATACTTGACCAAAGCACACTGAAGGATCTCTGCATCCCCCTCACAGCTCCCACCCAACTTGGTGTCATCTGCAAATTTGGAGATATTGCATTTTGTTCTCTCATCTAAATCATTGATATATATTGTGAATAGCTGGGGTCCCAGCACCGATCCCTGCAGTACTCCACTCGTCACTGCCTGCCAATTTGAAAAAGATCCGTTAATTCCTCTTTGTTTCCTGTCTGCCTATCAGTTTTCTATCCATCTCAATACACTACCCCTAATCCTATGTGTTTTAATTTTACACACTATTCTCTTTTGCAAAACGTTTCCAAATATACCACAGCCACTGGCTCCCCCTTGTCACTTCTATTAGTTACATCCTCGAAGAATTCCAGTACATTTGTCAAGCATGATTTCCCCTTCATTATTCCATGCTCACTCTGACACTATGGGCGTCATTCTCCGACCCCCCGCCGGGTTGGAGAATCGCCGGTGGCTGCCATGAATCCCGCCCCCGCCGGTTGCCGAAGTCTCCGGTACCGGATATTCCGCGGGGGCGGGAATCGGGCCGCGCCGGTTGGCGGGCCCCCCCGCTGGATTCTCCAGCCCGGATGGGCCGAAGTCCTGCCGATAAATTGCCTGTCCCGCCGGCGTGGATTAAACCACCTTTTGAGCGGCGTGGGCTGGCTCCGGGGTCCTGGGGGGGGGCGCGGGGCAATCTGGCCCCGGGGGGTGCCCCCACGGTGGCCTGGTCCGCGATCGGGGCCCACCGATCCGCGGGCGGGTCTGTGCCGTGGGGGCACTCTTTCCCTTCCGCCTCCGCCACGGTCTCCACCATGGCAGAGGCGGAAGAGACTCCCTCCACTGCGCATGCGTGGGAAACTGTCAGCGGCCGCTGACGCTCCCGCGCATGTGCCGCCCGGGGATGTCATTTCCGCGCCAGCTGGCGGGGCAACAAAGGCCGTTTCCGCCAGCTGGCGGGGCGGAAATTCCTCCGGCGTCAGCCTAGCCCCTCAATGTTGGGGCTCGGCCCCCAAAGATGCGGAGCATTCCGTACCTTTGGGGCGGCGCGTTGCCCGTCTGATTGGCACCGTTTTGGGCACCAGTCGGCGGACATCGCGCCGTTTCGGGAGAATTTCGCCCTTGGTCTTACTTCTAGGACCTTGTGCTTTTGGCTCCGAAGGACCTTGCATTCCTACACTGACACATATAAGTTCTGCATACGTCTGGTATATCCATTCCCCAAATTCTTTGATTTCCTGAGAAACCAAAAATCTGTCTATCTCAGCTGTAAATGTATTCAATGATGAAGCATCCATAACCCTCTGGTGTAGAGCATTCTGAAGATTCGCAATGATATGAAGGATAACATTTCTCTTCCTCTCAGTCCTAAATGAGCAGCCCCTTATCCTGAGATTGTGGCCCTATGTTCGAGATTCCCTAGCCAGGGGAAACAGACTTTCAGTTTCTACCCCGTCAAGCTCCTTAAGAATCTTGTATGTTTCAATAAGAACATTTCTTTTAAACTCCAGAGAATATAAGCGTATTTGGATGATCAGTCTATTCAGTGAGGTGGGTTGACTTCGTGCGGCAGTGGGTGATAGTGAATCTGCTCCCACTATACATTCCTCCTGATTGCTTTTCGATTCGAGACAGTGGAAATGAAAATCAAGATAAATTGAAAATGGGCTGCTGTTTTTCTGTCAACCATGTTACTCTATCACCTAAACTCAAAGGTCGGGATTCTCTGGTGTGTTTCTTGGTTGGTGGGAGGCGGCCCACTGTTGGATGGCGGTGGGATCTTCTGGTTCTGCCGCCGTCAATGGAATTTACCATTTAATCCAGCCCACGCCACTGGGAAGCCCGCAGCGGGGGTCCGCCAATGGCAGGATCGGAGGATCCCCACTGGCTTGAACACTCAGAAGATCCCGCTGAAAATCTACCCCATCGAATAGACTTTTATTAATAACTGTGATTAATAATAATTGTACCAGTTTATTTGCTTGCTGCCATGCATACAATTTGAAAGTCATTGGAATATGTCCCATTGGCAAACAAGCAGGACAAATAACAGGGAGACTGTGCATCTAACCCTGAGAGCCGTTACTGCCACAGGCCCTCACACAGACTTTGCTGAGGAGCCAGTGTGGGGTCTTCTTTCTGCAGCCTCATTTCCCAATACATTATTCCCTTGCACTTATCACATTGCTAAAGAACAAAGTCAGGGTGCATATGCAATTACCACTCCTCTAAAATTTCTTCTGTCCACAATCCAACCCCTCTCTTGACACTGGGCCACGGTTAATAAATTGTTAATAAATTTTGTGCTAACTTTTCAATTCGCAAGAAATCAAAATTCCCTTTCCTGCCAGTTGCTGGAGAGGTGGAATTGATGCAGTGAGCTGTGCAGCTGAGGTCGAGTGGTTGCTAGGGAACATCCTTGGCCTCATGTTGTCCTGGGTCCTATTATATTCAGTGGGTACTGAGCCCACTTTTATAGTGCAAATAAAAACACAGCACAATGCAATAAAGATCCAAGCACAGCTGCACAGTTAACTTTCTGTATGTGTGTCCTTGTTTGATCACATGTATATCAACTAAGAATTTAAAACACTCAGTTTACTTTTTCCCTTTCAATATTAATACAAGCCAATTGTAAATTCTTAAGCTTTGTAAGAATGAATTAGAAATTTCACAGGGACGCATTGAATGTAAGTGAGCTCACACCCAGGAAGCTCAGCTCAGTGCTCTCTTGGGCTGCTTTCTAAGAAACCCCAGGTTAAACCAATCACCCTTCTGACCTTAGTATTAGAACTGGCAGTTCCAGCATAAAGACAACCGCTGAGAAAATAACTGCTGTTCTTGAATCACAATTCTTCAAAGCCCTGCTCTATCATATGAATCTGGAGCTGCAGGAAACCACCTCAAAATCTGTACATTGTATGAAACTGTCTATCCTTCATGGTGTAGTTCTCTCCCTCCATCTGTTTTTCAGTTTCTTTCTCGCTCAGTAGCCTGCTTTGCCTTTAGATTTGTCATCCACTTTTCCTTCCTCTCTCGGTAGCTCTCACCCAGTATCTCAATCTCCCATTGATTCTGTCTACACCTCCCGCTGCCTCAAGAAGGCAGACAGCATTGTTAGAGGCCCCTCACACCCAGGCTTTGCCCTCTTCCAGACCTTTCCATCAGGCAGAAGATACAGAAGTCTGAAGACCAAGCAATAGAGTAAGCAAGATGGCGCCGGAGCGTGGTGACTCTCTGTGAGCTCTCCCTAACAGATCCTCTTTTTACTTATCTTATAATCGTTCTAAACTTTTAACATTTAATTCTAAGACTAACATTATTACTAACCTTTCTTTTTTATCTTACCTTGCAGGTTTGAACATCCTCCAAGACCCGTGGAGACCTTTATACCCAACACGGCTTGACCTGGCTGCACTCCAGATCACCCGACTCGACCTGGAAGCGGATGAGGCCCAAACCGGAAGTGCGGGCCCAACCTTCATTTGGACACGACCTGGATCTCGGAGCGCCCGACCCGGCTTATGTACCGACGCCAGCCTTGGACCGCCAGGCCCAGTCACCGGAGCTCCCGGCTCGGCCCCCGGCCACACGGACTGGCCCGACTCGACCCGGAGAGGCCCGCCCAGCGACACGACCCGGAGAGGCCCGCCCAGCAAGCCGGCCGACCTGAGATGGAGGAAAGAAAAATCCACGTGGAGGCTCGACCGGGCCTACTCCAAGACCCGACCCAGGAGCGCCCAAGGATGGAAGAGAACATGGGACCCAGCCCAACCTGCCTCAGGAAGCCCCTGCCCGCGACCCAGGACCCCCGAAATGGCAGAGACCCTGCGCAAGGACCCGAACGCGCAGCAAGGTATTCACGTGCTCGCAGAACGCCGAGACCTGACAGGATTGCAAACATGTCCCCCCAGCAAACCCAGTACCTCAACCAGCGCCCGGGACTCTGCCAGACCCGACCCTGGAAACATGACCAGCTCCCTGGCCCCTGCCAGATGCAATCACCTACCTTCCAGGTAGACTTCTCTTATCAGATCCCAGGACCATCTAGCCACAGCCACTGACCCAGGAAGCGAGGGAAACGCGGAGTCTGCAGATTAGACTGAAGCAACGCAGTTTCAAGATCCCTCTCCCCAGCATACTCCTGGCAAATGTACAAGTGATTAAAAATAAGCTGGATGAACTTAACGCTAGACTTATCTCTCAGAGGGAAGTAAGAGAATGCTGTGTGTTCTGTTTCACAGAGACATGGCTCACCCCCGCCTCACCGGACTGTGCCATACAACCTGAAGGCATCTCAATTCACCGGGCGGACTGCACGGCATCATCAGGCAAAGCGAAGAGTGGAGGGGTGTGCCTCCTCATCAACTCCTCCTGGTGCTTGGATGTGGCGACCCTGGCAACCTACTGCTCTCCGGACCTGGAATAACCGACCGTGAAGTGCCGCCCATACTATCTTCCACGTGAGTTCACTTCAGCCATTATCACAGCGGTCTACATCCCACTCCAGGCAGAAGTGAACAAAGAACAAAGAAAAGTACAGCACAGGAACAGGCCCTTCGGCCCTCCAAGTCTGCGCCAACCATGCTGCGCGTCTAAACTAAAATCTTCTACACTTCCGGGGTCCGTATCCCTCTATTCCCATCTTATTCATGTATTTGTCAAG
This sequence comes from Scyliorhinus torazame, assembly GCF_047496885.1. Lineage (NCBI taxonomy): Eukaryota > Metazoa > Chordata > Chondrichthyes > Carcharhiniformes > Scyliorhinidae > Scyliorhinus > Scyliorhinus torazame. The sequence goes on along the minus strand of NC_092710.1, from coordinate 280,243,740 downwards.
ATGCCCCTTAAACGTCACTATCGTCCCTGCTTCCACCACCTCCTCCGGCAGCGAGTTCCAGGCACCCACTACCCTCTGTGTAAAAGACTTGCCTCGTACATCTCCTTTAAACCTTGCTCCTCGTTCCTTAAACCTATATCCCCTAGCGATTGACGCCTCTACCCTGGGAAAAAGTCTCTGACTATCCACTCTGTCTATGCCCCCCATAATTTTGTAGACCTCTATCAGGTCGCCCCTCAACCTCCTTCATTCCAGTGAGAACAAACCAAGTTTATTCAACCTCTTCTCATAGCTAACACCCTCCAGATCAGGCAACATCCTGGTAAACCTCCTCTGCACCCTCTCCAAAGCCTCCACATCCTTCTGGTAGTGTGGCGACCAGAATTGAACACTATACTCCAAGTGTGGCCGAAGGTGCTGGACGAACTGTACACAGTTATAAACAACTACGAAACAGAACACCCGGAGGCCTTCTTCATCATGGCCGGGGACTTCAACAAGGCCACCCTCAAGAGTGTACGGCGTAAATTCCACCAGCACAGTAGAATTTCCCACCAGGGGCGACAACACTCTTGACCACTGCTACTCAAAAGTCAAGGGCGCCTACCGTTCCATCCCCTGACTGCACTTTGGAAAATCAGACCATAGGACGGTGCTCCTTCTCCCGGCATACAAGCAGAAACTCAAGCGGGAGAATCCAGCTAAGAAGGTCGTACAGTGCTGGTCGAGGAAACAGAAGAGCTCCTACGAAACTGCTTAGAGACAGTGGACTGGTCCACATTGATGCACGATCAATTAAACTCAAAGACGACGTTGTATCATAACTGAAGGCTTTAATAGACTCGATCTGTTCCCCAGCAACTTCGGTACAGAATGAGTGCTGCTGGGACGGCACCTGTTCTTATATCCCGCCAGGGCGGAGCTACATACCAAACAGCCAATGGTAAACTCCTAGGTTTACCCAATGGTCTACAGCCTCTCGGGTACTGCAATACCTGATAATACCACATTCACCCCTTGTTAAAAAAGAGTCCGGCGGGGGTGGTGGCCAGTGTGTACAATTGCATTTAACATGGTATGAACAGATATGGAGGTACCGTGATACCTCCTTACAGGGTTGTAGAGAATAGTTATAGTTACAGTCACAGTGAAGCAATCAGTCGGTCGGGTTGCCTGGTCATCCTCCTGGATCGTCTGAGCCTCGGTGGTGATTCTGGTGGGGGTCCGGGCGTCTGCGACTCCGGGAGCGTGGCTTTGTCCTCTATGGCCGCTTCGTCACCCCTAGACGGCGCTGGTGGGGCAAACGGTTGACACGAGAGGGGGGTGCCTGCAAGGGGCGTCGGTGGGTGGGAGGGCCTAGGTAGGAGTGGCGGGAGGACCGACCCTCCAGTGAGGTGCTGTGGGGGGAGAGGGGGTGGGGGTAATGTTTCGGGTGCGCGTGGGGTTCCGGCAGGCGCCAGGTCCCGGAGGGAGACTGTATCTTGCCGGCCATCAGGGAATGCCACATAGGCGTACTGGGGGTTAGCGTGCAGCAGGTGGACCCTCTCGACCAACGGGTCCAACTTGTGCGCCCGCCCGTGTTTCCGAAGCAGGATGGGTCTGGGTATCGCTAGCCAGGTTGGGAGCGAGGTCCAGGAGGAGGACTTCCTGGGGAAGACAAGGAGACGTTCATGAGATGTCTGATTGGTAGTTGTATAGAGCAGCGACCGGATGGTGTGGAGGGCCTCCGGGAGGACTACCTGTCAGCGGGAGATGGGGAGAGTCCTGGACTGTAGGGCCAGTAGAACGGTCTTCCAGACCGTTCCGTTCTCCCTCTCTACCTGCCCGTTTCCCCGGGGGTTGTAACTGGTCGTCCTGCTTGAGGCGATGCCCTTGCTGAGCAGGAATTGACGCAGCTCGTCGCTCATAAAGGAGGACCCCCTATCACTGTGTATGTACGCGGGGAACCCGAACAGTGTAAAGATATCCTGGAGGGCCTTGATGACGGTGGAGGCGGTCATGTCGGGGCAGGGGATGGCGAATGGGAACCGGGAGTTCTCGTCAATCACGTTCAGGAAATACGTGTTGCGGTCAGTGGAGGGGAGGGGGCCTTTGAAATCCATGCTGAGGCGTTCAAAGGGACGGGAAGCCTTTATCAGGTGCGCCCTCTCTGGCCGGTAGAAGTGCGGTTTGCACTCCGCGCAGATTTGGCAGTCCCTGGTGACTGTCCTGACCTCCTCGATGGAGTAGGGCAGGTTGTGGGTTTTAATGAAGTGGAAAAAACGAGTGACCCCCGGTGGCAGAGGTCCTCGTGGAGGGCACGGAGGCGATCCACCTGTGCGGTGGCATACGTGCTGTGGGACAGGGCATCGGAAGGCTCGTTTAGCTTCCCAGGACGGTACAAGATCTCGTAGGTGTAGGTTCTATCCTCCACCGTAAGATCTTGTCGTTCTTTATCTTGCCCCGCTGTGCATTATCAAACATGAACGCCACCGACCGTTGGTCAGTGAGGAGAGTGAATCTCCTGCCGGCCAGGTAATGCCGCCAATGTCACACAGCTTCTACTATGGCTTGCGCCTCTTTTTCGACCGAGGAATGGCGAATTTCTGAGGCATGGAGGGTACGGGAGAAGAAGGCCACGGGTCTGCCTGCTTGGTTGAGGGTGGCGGCCAGAGCTACATCGGACGCATCGCTCTCGACCTGGAAGGGGAGGGACTCGTCGATGGCGCGCATCGTGGCCTTTGCAAAGTCTGCTTTGATGCGGCAGAAGGCCTGGCGGGCCTCCGTCGACAGGGGGAAGGTTGTGGACTGGATCAGGGGTCGGGCTTTGTCTGCGTAGTTGGGGACCCACTGTGCATAATAACTGAAAAACCCGAGGCAGCGCTTCAGGGCCTTGGGGCAGTGAGGGAGGGGGGACTCCATAAGGGGGCGCACGCGCTCAGGGTCGGGGCCTATAACTCCATTTCGCACAACGTAGCCGAGGATGGCTAGGCGGTCGGTGCTAAATATGCATTTATCCTTATTATGCTTTAAGTTAAGGATTTTCGCGGTCTGGAGAAATTTCTAGAGGTTGGTGTCGTGGTCCTGCTGGTCATGGCCGCAGATGGTGACGTTATCCAGATACGGGAATGTTGCGTGTAAGCCGTACCGGTCAGCCATTCGGTCCATCTCATGTTGGAAGACCGAGACCCCGTTCGTGACACCAAAGGAACCCTTAAAAATTGGTAGAGCCGCCCGTCTGCCTCGAAGGCAGTGTACTTGCGGTCACTAGTGCGGAGGGGTAGCTGATGGTAAGCGGACTTGAGATCCACCGTGGAGAAGACCTTGTATTGCGCGATCCTGTTCACCAGGTCGGATATGCGGGGGAGAGGGTACGCATCCAGCTGCGTAAACCTGTTGATGGTCTGACTGTAGTCAATGACCATCCTATGTTTCTCCCTGGTCTTCACCACCACTACTTGAGCTCTCCAGGGAATGTTGCTAGCTTCAATGACCCCCTTCCCTCAGTAGCCTTTGGACCTCTGACCTGATGAAGGTCCGGTCCTGGGCACTGTGCCATCTGCTCTTGGTGGCGACGGGTTTGCAATCCGGGTTGAGATTCGCAAACAGGGAAGGCGGGTCGACATTAAGGGTCGCGAGGCCGCAGACAGTAAGGGGGGGTATAGGGCCACCAAATTTAAAGGTCAGACTTTGTAAGTTACATTGGAAGTCCAACCCCAGGAGTGTAGCCGCGCAGAGGTGTGGCAGGACATAAAGGCGGAAATTGGTGAATTTCCTGCCTTGGACAGTGAGGTTTGCTAGGCAGAACCCCTTTATCTCCACTGAGTGTGACCCGGAGGTCAGGGAAATTCTTTGGTTTACAGGGTGGGTAACAAGTGAACAGCGCCTTACCGTGTCGGGGTGTATAAAGCTCTCAGTGCTCCGAGAGTCGATCAGGCAAAACGTCTCATGGCCGTTGATGAACACCGTCGTCGTTGCAGTCGCGAGTGTCCGAGGCCGATTTAGGTCCAGCGTCACCGAGGCCAGATGGAGTAGTTGCGGGTTGTGATCGGGCAGCGTGTAGTCGGCCGTGCTGGGGGCCTGGGGACCCATCCAAGATGGTGTCTCCCGTGGATCGCACATGGTGGTCGGGGATGGCCAAAATGGCGGCGGGGGTGGACAAAATGGCGGCGCCCATCCGTCCAGCATGGTGTCCGAGGGGCAAGATGGCCGCGCCCGTGGGTCGGACGTGGCCCTAGGATAAGGGGGTGGCGGTGTGTGCTGGCCGCCTGAGGCCCGAAGGGAAGGTTGCCATGGCGGTCCGGAGTCGCTGGAGACCGCGGCCACGGCTCGTGCTTGGCAGACCCCCACAAAATGGCCCTTCTTGCCGCCCCCTTTGCAGGTGGAGGTGCGGGCCGGGCAGCGCTGGCGGGGGTGCTTCGCCTGCCCGCAGAAGAAACAGCGGGGCCCGACGGAGTTAGCAGGCCGTCTTACAGCGCAAGCCCGCGGGGACACGAGGAAGGTCGGTGGGGCTGCCGCTGCGGGATCCCACGCAGCCCAGGGGGCCGCCGCACGGTCGGGCGCATAGGACTGCGTGTTTCTGGAGACAACATCCATGGACCCTGCCAGGGCCCGTGCCTCTCTCAGTCTAGGGGGACCTTTTCCAAGAGTGTTTGGCGGATCTCTGAGGAGCTCATACCTGCTACGAAGGCATCCCGGATTAGAAGTTCCGTGTGCTCGCTGCCCGAAACTTGCGGGAAGCCACAGTTTCTGCCCAGCACCAGTAGCGCACGGTAGAAATCCTCCAACGATTCCCCGGGGCTTTGCCATCTAGTTTCAAGCAGGTGGCGTGCGTAGACCTGGTTTACAGGTCGTATATAATGTCCCTTTAACAGTTCGATCGCGTCATCATAGTCCTCCGCCTCCTCGATGAGGGTGAAGATTCCAGGGCTTACTCTCGAGTGCATGAGATGCAGTTTCTGTTCTCCTGAGGGTGTGCCTCCGGCCGTCTCGAGGTAGCCTTTAAAACACGCCAGCCAGTGCTTAAATATCGCAGCCGAGTTCTCCACGTGGGGGCTGAGTTGTAGACACTCCGGCTTGATTCGCAGATCCATTCTTTCAGCTTAAGAGTAGTCTATTAAATTGATGCACGATCAATTAAACTCAAAGATGAGGTTGTATCATAACTGAAGGCTTTAATAGACTAGATCTGTTCCCCAGCAGCTTCGGTACAGAATGAGGGCTGCTGGGACGGCACCTGTTCTTATACCCCGCCTGTCAGGGCGGAGCTACATACCAAACAGCCAATGGTAAAATCCTAGGTTTACCCAATGGTCTACAGCCTCTCGGGTACTGCAATACCTGATAATACCACACACATTTAATAACTCAGTGACCAACTTAAATGAGTATGTCACCACCATCACAGACTTCATGAGCAAATACGTGGGCGACTGTGTGCCAAAGAAAGCAGTACGTACGTTTCCCAACTTCAAACCATGGCTCAATCGCGAGATTGACTCCCTACTGAAGGACAGATCTGAGGCATTCAAGTCAGGCGACCCTGACCTATACAAGAAATCCAGGTACGACCTCCTCAAAGCCAGCCAAGATGCCAAGAGAGAATATCAGACCAAGCTAGAGTCACAGGCTAGTGTGACAGACTCTCGGCAGTTGTGGCAAGGCCGAAACAACATAACAGGCGCTAAAGCAAAGCCAAATAGTATCTCCGGCAGCAGCGCACCCTCCCCAATGAACTCAATGCATTCTATGCTCGGTTCGAGCAGGAAACCAACAATCCACTGTCAAGTGCCCCAGCAGCCCATAACACAGCTATATCCACATTCACAGCTTCCGAAGTCAAATCGGCTTTCCTGAAAGTGAACCCTTGGAAGGCGACAGGTCCAGACGGGATCCCTGGCCGTGCACTCAGAGCCTGCTTGGACCAGCTGGCAGATGTGTTCGCGGACATCAGTAACCTGTCCCTACTCCGCTCCAAGGTCCCCACCTGCTTCAAGTAGACCACCATCATACCGGTACCCAAGAAGAACCAGGCAGCATGCCTCAATGACTATCATCCAGTGGCCCTGACATCGATCATTGTGGGGAGGTTGGTCATGAAGCGTATCACCTCCATACTCCCAGAACATCTTGATCCACTCCAATTCACATACCGCCACAAATGGTCCACTGCAGACGCCATCTCTCTGGCCCTACGCTCATCCTTAGAGCATCTCAACAACAAGGATTCCTACATCAGATTCCTATTAATTGACTACAGCTCCGCCTTCAATACCATAATCCCAGCCAAGCTCATATCAAAGCTCCAAAACCTAGGATTTAGCTCCTCACTCTGCAACTGGATCCTCGACTTGCTGACCCACAGACCACAATCAGTAAGAATAAACAACAACACCTCCTCCATAATAGTCCTCAATACCGGGGCCCCTCAAGGCTGCATACTTAGCCCTCTACTATACTCCCTGTACACACATGACTGCACGTTAAAATTTGGTTCCAACTCTATCTACAAGTTTGCTGACGATTCGACCATAGTGGGCCGGATCTCGAACAACGACGAGTCAGAATACAAGAGGGAGATGGAGAGCCAAGTGGAATGGTGAAGCGACAACAATCTCTCCCTCAATGCCAGCAAAACTAAAGAGCTGGTCATTGACTTCAGGAAGCAAAGTACTGTACACACCCCTTTCTGCATCAACGGGGCCAAGGTGGAGATCGTTAACAGCTTCAAATTCCTAGGTGTGCACATCACCAAAAATCTGTCCTTGCTCACTCACGTCGACACTACCACGAAGAAAGCACAACAGCGCCTATACGTCCTCAGTAAACTAAGGAAATTCGGCATGTCCACATTAACTCTTGCCAACCTTTACAGATGCACCATAGAAACCATCCTATCGGGCTGCATCACAGCCTGGTATGGCAACTGCTCGGCCCAGGACCTCAAGGAACATCAGAGAGTCGTGAACACCACATAAACCTGCCTCCCATTCATTGACTCCATCTACACTTCTAGGGAAAGTGGGCAGCATAATCAAAGACCCCTCCCAGCCGGCTGACTCACTCTTCTAACTTCTTCCATCGGGCAGGAGATGCAAAAGTCTGAGAACACGCACAAACAGACTCAAAAACAGCTCCTTCCCCACTGTGATCAGACTCCTAAATGACCCTCTTATGAACTGACCTGATTAAAACCATACCCCTGAATGCTTCACCCGATGCCGATATTATGTAGTTACATTCTGTACCTTGTGTTGCCTTATTATGTGTTTTATTTTATTTTATTTTCATGTACTTAATGATCTGTAGTGCTGTCGCTGAAGAATACTTTTCACTGTAGCTCGGTACACGTGACAATAAACAAAAATCCAAATCCAGACCCGCATATCCAGACATAGGAACAGCTTCTTCCCCATAACTACTAGACTCCTCAACGACTCTCCCTCGGACCGATTTGTTCCCTGGAAGAACACTATTCATGACGCCCTATGCTGCTCTTGTTTGGCCCTTGTTCCGCACTGTAACCAATCACTATTTGTTGATGTACCATTTGTCAATGTACTCTGTTGATTATTCTTTTGTCTACTATGTACGTACTGTGTACGTTCCCTTGGCTGCAGAAAAATACTTTTCACTGTATCATAAAATCATAGAATTTACAGTGCTGAAGGAGGCCATTCGGGCCACCGAGTCTGCACTGGCCCTTGGAAAGAGCACCCCACCCAAGCCCACACCTCCACCCCATCCGCACAACCCCACTTAACCTTTTTGGACACTAAGGGCAATTTAGCAAGGCCAATCCACCTACCCCGCACATCTTTGGACTGTGGGAGGAAACCGGAGCACCCGGAGGAAAATCACGCAGATACGGGGAGAATGTGCAAACTCCGCATAGGCAGTGACCCAAGCCAGGAATCGAACCTGGGACCCTGGAGCTGTGAAGCAACTGTGCTGACCACTGTGCTACCGTGCTGTACTTCGGTAAATAAATATTAATATCAATCAATATCATGTTACTTTGCCAACTGAATTAATTTTGATCTTTTGGGGTTATTCTAAACACCAGAGTACTCGGCAAAGAGGGCAACCAAATGACCCAGGCAAGAAGGCCGATCAAGACCATCCAGATCACTTCTGGAGGCGACCATGGAGTGAGTGATCACACATTAGGTGGCTCCCGCTTGTGGTGGACGTTTTGGATCTTTTCCCCCAATATATGGTGGATCTGAACAATAATACATGGTGCTGGTGAGGTAGAAGAAGAAAGTTTCCCACCGGTGTATGGATTCGTGGACCAGAAGTGGTCTAAAAAGAAGAGAGTTTTTGTCGAAAACTGGTGGGAAGCCTGCGGCACAAGGTAATAGGGCGGAAGGTCAGGGACCGAAACTGCCAGCCCAGTGGTCAATGGATCAACTGGTGGCCTTTCTCCATGCAAAATTTGCTCAGCAGAGAAAGGAATATCTGGAAGACCTTCCCAGGATGGTGGATCCAATAAAGGCGGGGATTGATCGCATGGTGCAGAGGCTTGAAGCCCAGGGCAAGTGGTGGGAGGGAGTTTTTGATACTTGGGAATTTAGGTGGCACGGGGATGGGAGCAGCTACATAAATTAAATCTGGCCCTGGTTGGTTCAGCAAATGAAGGAGGATTTTCAGAGGTGGGACATGCTCCTGTTGTCACTGTGGGGAGGGTACAGGCCGTAAAGATGACGGTTCTCCCGAGAGTTTTGTTTATTTTCCAGTGTCTCCCTATTTTTATCCAAAAAGCTTTTTGTAAGAGGGTCAATGTGGTGATCTTTTGGTTTGTGTGGGCGGGTAAAACCCCGCGAGTAAAGGTGGTGCTGTTGGAGCGGAGATGAGGCAGAGGGAGGGCGGGGGCTGATCCTACCGAACTTCAGGAACTATTATTGGGCAGCAAATATAGCTATGATTAGGAAGTGGGTAGTGGGGGAGTGGCCGGTGTGGGAGCGGGTGGAGGCGGCATCATGTATGGGCACAAGTTTTGGGGCTTCGGTAACGGCACCTCTGCCACTCTTGCCGCATCAGCACTACAAGCCCGGTGGTGGTGGTAGCTTGCAGGGTATGGGGGCAATGGCGGAAGCATATGGGGGTGGAGGGAGCGTCGGTGTGGGCTCCAATTTGTGGGAACCACATGTTTGTGTTGGGGTGGCTGGATGGGGGGTTTCGGAGGTGGCAGATAGCTGGGATTGAGTGTCTGGGGGACCTGTTTATTGATGGGAACTTTCCATGTTTGGAGGATCTGAAGGGGGAGTTTGAACTGCCAGGAGGGAATGGGTTTTGTTATCTATAGGTGAGGGACTTTGTACGGAGGCAGGTTTCGATCTTTCCGCTTCTACCACCCCAGGGGATACAGGACAAGGTAGTTTCCAAAATGGAAGTGGGGGAGGGAAAGGTCTCGGAAATTTATAAAGAGCTCATGGAGTGGGAGGAAACCCACATAGGGGAGGTAAAACATAAATGGGAAGATGAGTTGGGCAAGGAACTAGAGGTGGGTCTGTATGAAGATGCCCTGAGTAGAGTCAACATGTCCTCATCATGCGCCAGGCTCAGCCTGATACAATTTCAGGTGGTCCACTGGGCTTGATGATGGCCCGGATAAGCAGGTTTTTTGAAGGGGTGGAGGACAGGTGTGGGTGTTGTGCGGGAGGGCCCGCAAATCATGTCCACATGTTCTGGGCATGTCCGAAGCTCAGGGGATTCTGGCATGGATTTGCGGATGTCATGTCCATGGTACTAAAAACAAGGGTGGCACCGAGTCCAGAGGTGGCGATTTTTGGAATGTCGGAAGACCCAGGAGTCCAGGGGGCGAGGGAGGCTGGCGTTTTGGCCTTTGCCTCCCTAGTAGCCTGGAGATGGATCTTATTGGCGTGGAGGGACTCAGAACACCGGAATCGGGGGTATGGGTTAATGACATGGCTGGGTTTCTCAGGCTTGAGGAAATCAAGTTCGCCCTGAGAGGATCGACGCTGGGGTTCGTCCGAAGGTGGCAGCCGTTTATCGACTTCTTCGGGGAAAATTAAACTGTTTGCAGATACAATAAGGAGTAGGGGGGTGGTGGGGGGGGTAGGCGGGAGGGTGTTATGGAACGAGGAGGGTAGGAGGAGATAGTTTAGTTTAGGCGAGATCAGCGAGTGGAGCTTGAGGTGCTGATACCTACAGGGCTACAGACCAAGAACCGGCAGGCTGTATTAGACAGAATAGTTCTTTCTTAGAACACAAGAACTAGGAGCAGGAGTAGCCATTTTAGCCTTTCAAGCCTGCTCCACCATTTAATACGATCATGGCTGATCTCATCGTGGCCTCAACTCCACAGTCCTGCCCGTTCTCCGGAAGGTTTAAGGAAGTTTATACTTGCATTGGCAGCAAAGATTCACTAGTTTCATCCCTGCGCTCTCAGTACCGAACTGGAGTTTCAGCCTTCATTGTTGTGCTCACGCCTGTGGAGTAGAAGATGATCTCGAACTTTTCTGATTCAGCGACAAGGGTGTGAGCGAGTCCCAGACATCAAGAATGACATTCATTGGGAGTTTACTGGTGCGAGGAAGGGCAGGAAATCATATGCTGCTGCAGAGCTTAACTTGGAAAATGCTAAGAATGGGCAACAGGAGTGTTAAAGGTCACAGCATAGCCTGTTAGTTGATGGAACCTTTGGGATTGTTCAGAAGGAGGTAATTCAGCCCATTGGACTGTGACAGCTCTTAGAATCATAGAATCCCTAGGGTGCAGAAGGAGGCCATTTGGCTCATCGAGTCTGCACTGACCCTCTGCAAGACCACACGACCTAGACCCAATCCCCCACCATATCCCCGTAAACCACCTTTGGCAATTTGCAATTCAGCGTATCCAATCCACCTAACTTGCACATTTATGGACTGTGGGAGGAAACCAGAGCACCTGGAGCAAACACACGTAGACACAGGGGAAATGTGCAAACTCCACACAGACGGTCACCTGAGGTCGTGGAACCCAAAGCTGGTGTCTGGCGCTGTGAGGCAGTAGTGCTGACCACTGAGCCACTGTGCTGCTCTTGGGAGGAGATATTCAATTAGTCTAACTGCCCATAACCTGATATTTGTTTTTCTTTTTCAGGTTTTTGTCCAATTCCGTTTTGAAAGTTACTATTGATTTAGAGGAGGCTGTATCCTGTGTGAGTGCCACCTCAGAAACATCACACACTGGAATCCGGGACAGCAAAATATCCAATGAACATACCAGGTCACCACAGGTAATGAGAACTCAGCTTCACCTTATATATCTGCAGTATACTATTTCCATACGCAGCCTCTTACGCCAATGAGGCAGTGGGGTTCTCTTTCCATCTACTTCAAGTTCCTGTAAACAACAGCAGTCCGAGCATGATCCCGATGGGAAGCATCTTCCCATCTTCTCTCACTCCGACGTACTTTCCTTAACTCCAAAGGTCTGTTTTGTGGCCATTGTTCAATCAAATGTGATGGCAGTGTCAGATTGGAATCCCATCATTCAATAAAGAATTGGTTGCTCTATCTCTGCTTTGGTGAAGGTAATGACGTTTCAGGCTCACTTGAGCAGGGCATCATGACCAATTCCACTCAATTCTCATGTGAGATTTAAATCGACAGACATATCCACACCTCAGCCTCACTCGCCACGACGACGGGCCTAGCAACAGGAGATTGAATATCCTTTCAAGCCGATTATCCAATATGTAAATATAACCCCAATTTTCATAAACTTTCCCCTGACAGCAGTCGAGGACTCAAGGTCTCACCAATCTGAAAATAAAGAGCTGGTGTAAGTAAAAACTAAACGTGAAAGTGTCAGATTGCCATAAAACCCAACAACAACAACTTGTCATCATAAAGCACCTTTGATTTCCCAAGGCACTTTGGAGGAGTGTAATCAAACAAAATTTGACATTATAAGAGACAGAATTTTAAGTTCCCCCAACTGCAGGTTTGTAAGGGGGGGTGGCGGGGGGCAGTTGTGGTGGTGGCTGTAAGATCCTTCAGATGCCTTCCCATCAGGCTCCAGCCCACCCCAACCTCTCTGCAATTTAACAGTGGGACAGGTGAGGCCAAGACCGGCTACCCACCCTTTCTCTAATTGAAGCCCTTAATGGCCAATTAATGAAGGGCCGTTTCCCACCAGGGCTCAATTTTCAGGATGGCGGAACTAGTGCAAGGGCATGGGGGAAGCTCAGAAAGGGAAACTGCGCAGGCCTCAGTTAGTCAGGGGTGAGAGGGGCATGCCTCTATCAACAGCTTCCTTTCAACTTTGGGTGCCCCAACCACAATGCCTGGCCCCTGCTTGTAGTCCCGGTCCTGTCCAGTGCAGCCTCTGGCGCTGCTGGGGCCAGAGAGCTGTTGGTCAATCCGATTGACCAACAGTTCTCTGAGGTGGAACTTCCTCCTGACTGAGGGGCAGAAGCCCTGCCTCTAGCCAATTAACAACCTTTGGAGCGCTAAAGTGCTGCAGGCCAGCCAGTTTCAGCAGTGATGCTTTGATCACTGACTGTTTTCCAGCAGAGGGCAGTAGAGCGGAGCTGCTGATTGGCTGTTGCAAGGGAAATTTGCATACCAGCGTTGTGGTCGCCCTAACCTGAAGGTGTACCTGAGCTAGAGACCCTAGCTGTTCAAGTGAAGACAAACATCCAGCAGAGGGCAGTAGAGTGGAGCTGCTGATTGGCTGTTGCAAGGGAAATTTGCATACCTCCGTTGTGGTCACCCTAACTTGAAGGTGGTTTGTGGAGGAGCTGTTGTCAAGTGATACTTAAACCCAAAACACTTCTTCAGTATTTCCCTCCCTACCCCCTCCTCTAACCAAAAAAAACAACCGCTGTAAAGATCAAGAGGAAGGCTCGAGGGCAGGTAGAAGTAGAAAGAAGTTGAACCGTGACATCACAGCCTGCAGGTAAGGGATTGACTGGTAAGTAGTTTTTCTCTTTTTTTCTCTCAGGTGTTATTGTGCAGGGTGCAGAGGTTTCTGAGTGAGTGCTTGCTGCGAAGGGGAGTGAATAACAGGTAAGCTCTTTCTTTTGTATTCTTTTTTTTTATCTAGAGGGGATGGCAGGGAAGGTAGTGCAATGTCCCTCCTGCAGAATGTTTGAGGTGAGGGATGCCGACAGTGTCCCTGCTGATTTCATCTGTGGGAAGTGCACCCACCTCCAGCTCCTCAGAAACCACGTTAGGGAACTGGAGCTGGAGCTGGATGAACTTCGGATCATTCGGGAGGCAGAGGTGGTCATAGATAGAAGCTTCAGGGATGTAGTTACTCCGAAGAATAAAGATAGATGGGTGACAGTGAGAGGGGCTGGGAGGAAGCAGTCAGTACAGGGATCCCCTCTGGTCGTTCCCCTTAGTAACAAGTATACCGCTTTGGATACTGTTGGGGGGGGGACTTACCAGGGGTAAGCCATGGGGTGCAGATCTCTGGCACAGAGTCTGTTCCTGTTGCTCAGAAGGGAAGGGGCGAGAGGAGCAGAGCATTAGTCATTGGAGACTCCATAGTTAGGGGGATAGATAGGAGATTCTGTGGGAACGGGAGAGACTCGCGGTTGGTGTGTTGCCTCCCAGGTGCCAGGGTGCGTGATGTCTCGGATCGTGTTTTCGGGATCCTTAAGAGGGAGGGGGAGCAGCCCCAAGTCATGGTCCACATAGGTACCAACGACATAGGTAGGAAAAGGGATAGGGATGTAAGGCAGTAATTCAGAGAGCTAGGGTGGAAACTTAGATCTAGGACAAACAGAGTTATTATCTCTGGGTTGTTACCCGTGCCACGTGATAGCGAGACGAGGAATAGGGAAAGAGAGGAGTTGAACACGTGGCTACAGGAATGGTGCAGGAGCGAGGGTTTCAGATTTCTGGATAATTGGGGCTCATTCTGGGGTCGGTGGGACCTCTACAAATGGGATGGCCTGCACCTGGACCAGAGGGTACCAATATCCTGGGGGAGAAATTTGCTCATGCTCTTCGGGAGGCTTTAAACTAGTTCAGCAGGGGCTTGGGAACCTGAATTGTAGCTCCAGTATACAGGAGGTTGAGAGTAGAGAGATCATGAGTAAGGTTTCAAAGTTGCAGGAGTGTACCGGCAGGCAGGAAGGTGGTTTAATGTGTGTCTTCTTCAATGCCAGGAGCATCCGGAATAAGGTGGGTGAACTTGCGGCATGGGTTGGTACATGGGACTTCGATGTTGTGGCCATTTCGGAGACATGGATAGAGCAGGGACAGGAATGGTTGTTGCAGGTGCCGGGGTAGAGATATTACAGTAAGCTCAGGGAAACTGGTAAAAGAGGAGGAGGGGTGGCATTGTTAGTCAAGGACAGTATTACGGTGGCAGAAAGGACATTTGATGAGGACTCGTCTACTGAGGTAGTATGGGCTGAGGTTAGAAACAGGAAAGGAGGGGTCACCCTGTTAGGAGTTTTCTATAGGCCTCCGAAAAGTTCCAGAGATGTAGAGGAAAGGATTGCAAAGATGATTCTGGATAGGAGCGAAAGCAACAGCGTAGTTGTTATGGGGTCTTTGACTTTCCAAATATTGACGAGAAACGCATTGTGAGTCAAGGACAGTATTACGGTGGCAGAAAGGACATTTGGTGTTCAAGTACTTGAGATGAGTCTGTTTTTGTCCAATGTGTGCAGGAGGGTTTCCTGACACAGTATGTAGATAGGCCAATGAGAGGCGAGGCCGTATTGGATTTGGTACTGGGTAATGAACCAGGACAGGTGTTAGATTTGGTGATAGTGACCACAATTCGATTACATTTACTTATGTGATGGAAAGGGATAGGTATATACCTTAGGGCAAGAGTTATATCTGGGGGAAAGGCAATTATGATGCGATGAGACAAGACTTAGGATGCATTGGATGGAGAGGAAAACTGAAGGGGATGGGCACAATGGAAAGGTGGAGCTTGTTCAAGGAACAGCTACTGCGTGTCCTTGATAAGTATATACCTGTCAGGCAGGGAGGAAGTGGTCGAGCAAGGGAACCGTGGTTTACTAAGGCAGTCGAAACACGTGTCAAGAGGAAGAAGGAGGCTTATGTAAAGATGAGACATGAAGGTTCAGTTAGGGCGCTCGAGAGTTACAAGTTAGCTAGGAAGGACCTAAAGAGAGAGCTAAGAAGAGCCAGGAGGGGACATGAGAAGTCTTTGGCAGGTAGGATCAAGAATAACCCTCAAGCTTTCTATCGATATGTCAGGAATAAAAGAATGACTATGGTAAGAGTAGGGCCAGTCAAGGACAGTAGTGGGAAGTTGTGCTTGGAGTCCGAGGAGATAGGAGAGGTGCTAACTGAATATTGTTCGTCAGCATTCACACAGGAAAAAGACCATGTTGTCGAGGAGAATACTGAGATTCAGGCTACTAGACTAGAAGGGCTTGAGGTTCCAAAGGAGGAGGCGTTAACAATTCTGGAAAGTGTGAAAATAGATAAGTCTCCTGGGCCGGATAGGGTTTATCCTAGGATTCTCTGGGAAGCTAGGGAGGAGATTGCTGAGCCTTTGGCTTTGATCTTTAAGTCATCTTTGTCTACAGGAATAGTGCCGGAAGACTGGAGGATAGCAAATGTTGTCCCCTTGCTCAAGAAGGGGAGTAGAGACAACCCAGGTAACTATAGACCAGTGAGCCTTACTTCTGTTGTGGGCAAAATCTTGGAAAGGTTTATAAGAGATAGGGTGTATAATCATCTCGAAAGGAATAATTTGATTAGACATAGTCAACACGGTTTTGTGAAGGGTAGGTCGTGCCTCACAAACCTTATAGAGTTCTTTGAAAAGGTGACCAAACAGGTGGATGAGGGTAAAACAGTTGATGTGGTGTATATGGATTTCAGTAAAGCATTTGATAAGGTTCCCCACGGTAGGCTACTGCAGAAAATACGGAAGCATGGGATTCAGGGTCATTTAGCAGTTTGGATCAGACATTGGCTAGCTGGAAGAAGACAAAGGGTGGTGGTTGATGGGAAGTGTTCAGACTGGAGTCCAGTTACTAGTGGTGTACCAGAGAGATCTGTTTTGGGGCCACTGCTGTTTGTCATTTTTATAAATGACCTGGAGGAGGGCGTAGAAGGATGGGTGAGTACATTTGCAGGTGACACTAAAGTCGGTGGAGTTGTGGACAGTGCGGAAGGATGTTACAAGAGAGGGACATAGATAAGCTGCAGCGCTGGGCTGAGAGGTGGCAAATGGAGTTTAATGCAGAAAAGTGTGAGGTGATTCATTTTGGAAGGAATAACAGGAAGACAGAGTACTGGGCTAATGGTAAGATTCTCGGCAGTGTGGGTGAGCAGAGAGATCTCGGTGTCCATGTACATAGATCCCTGAAAGTTGCCACTCAGGTTGAGAGGGTCGATAAGAAGGCGTACGGTGTGTTAGCTTTTATTGGTAGAGGGATTGAGTTTCGGAGCGATGAGGTCATGTTGCAGCTGTACAAAACTCTGGTGCGGCCGCATTTGGAGTATTGTGTGCAATTCTGGTCGCCGCATTCTAGGAAGAATGTGGAAGCATTGGAAAGGGTGCAGAGGAGATTAACCAGAATGTTTCCTGGTGTGGAGGGAAGATCTTGTGAGGAAAGGCTGAGGGGCTTGAGGGTGTTTTCGTTGGAGAGAAGAAGGTTAAGAGATGACTTAATTGAGGCATACAAGATGATCAGAGGATTGGATAGGGTGGACAGTGAGAGCCTTTTTCCTCGGATGGTGGTGTTTAGCATGAGGGGACATAGCTTTAAATTGAGGGGAGATAGATATAAGGCAGATGTCAGAGGTAGGCTCTTTACTCAGAGAGTAGTAAGGGCGTGGAATGCCCTGCCTGCAACAGTAGTGGACTCGCCAACACTAAGGGCATTCAAATGGTCATTGGATAGACATATGGACGATAAGGGAATAGTGTAGATGGGCTTTAGAGTGGTTTCACAGGTCGGCACAACATCGAGGGCCGAAGGGCCTGTACTGCGCTGTAATGTTCTATGTTCTATGTTTGGGTGGTGGGAAGAGAAACTCCATCATCCTTAAAATCCTGACCAGGGATATATTGACATGGAGCACTAAAAGCTTGGTCAAAGAGGCATGCTTCAAGGGGCTTGCTTAAAGGAAGAAAACAAATAGAAGCACTCATTAATGCTCTTCAGGAAAGAAAACTTCCCCCCTTTAACCTAAACTCTGGGATTCGCCCCCGAAATGTCTTTGCCTATCACTCACTCTCTTTCCTTCTTCAGCTCACTCCTTAACTAAACTTTGACGAACGTTTTGGTCGCTTGACGTAAAAGCTCTTTTTGTGGTTCGGAACCAAATTTTAACCGTTAATCTCCTTTGAAGCACCTTGGGATGATTTTACTGCATTAGTTGTGCCATTATAAATGCAAGTCATTGTTGTTACCCTGTCTGGCTTACAGGTGACTCCAGTCTGACACCAAGATGAGTGATCGCCACTCAGTTCCACCAAATCATTGGTGCCACGTTGTCAAGGCAACCAAAGTTTGGCAATAAACATTTACCTTATCAGTGAAGCCCACAATCCCTGGAGTGAATTTTTAAAAAACAGGTTGGTGGCGAAGCCCACACGTTGACAGTCCTCATCCGCTGCCTGGCAAAGGCCCTCCCCACAACTCCAAAATCAGCGACAACTCCAGCTGGAAAAATGCAGCATCCTTTGGGTGCGGTGCATTTGCCGGGACAGGGGCAGGCCGGGAAAAACTCTCACCGCGATATTCCCAAATAAATCAGAAGAGAGGTCCAAAGATTATCCCTTTTTGCTGTGGCTCCGGCTTCAGATGCAGTCAGTAAGAACCTCTCATGAGAGTCAAAATCGTAGACCTGCAGTGCGGCGGGACAATCACAGTTGAACCCAGGCTGATCTGAACTGAACCAGAAAGAAGCATTTGTGGATAAACAGAAAGTGCATCAATACAGGTCACTTTGGGTTTGCACTTCAGTTTTTGCACTGATCCCTAGTTACAAATTCTGCTCACGCCACTTGTTCTTCTAAATGTATATTTTTAAAAAAAGGAAATTATGCTTTAGGAAACCCAAATAACTGCCTTACTTGTAGATGTACAGGAGTTCAAATTTAAAAACAAGCTGTCAGGATCATAAAAGAAACTGAAGTCAGCTGCAGATCTGTGGTGTAAAACATATTTTTAGTGGTTTTGCAAATGGACCATGCAGACTGTCGAGAAAGGAATGCTTCAGGACCTATAATTCTCTGAATTGTATTCCTTGCACAGTAATATTTTGTAATTCCATTCTATTACCCTATTGTTGACATCAATGCATAAAAAGATCAAATTATGGTTATTGATGTTCTTTGAATTAAACTCATGTTTCCATGTAAAAAGCCATCTGCTGATTTCAAAAACATAGCGTGTAATACAGAATCATGACCATGGTCATCACTCAGCTGGGATTAGATAGCATTTCTGTCCATTCATGGGATTTAACAGGCATGAGATGGGACCCGAATACAAAGTGTGCGCAGATTAGCTCCCCTCCCTTTTGGCCATTTCTTCACAGCCCTTGCAAGGCAACCGAGGCTCTGTGTCGCCATGGAGATAAACCTCAAGGTCAAAGGGCCATCTGGAAGGTCAGGTAAAGACAATGGGACATCTGAGGGGCCATCTGGATGAATGACCCAACATAATTAGTTATTAATCCCACTCTGGGGGACAATGGAATCAGACGAGAACGCATTTGGACTCTGATCGTGATCTCAGTGTGATCTCCTGGGGAATGGGAAGAAAGCTCCTCTTGGCAACTAAGCAGATTACCCTGGCATGTGTTAACTACAGAAAGGAGTGGGCAGAAGAGGCCAATGGGGTACGCATTGAGCACATGAGCCTGTGTTTTCTCTTTAGTCTCTACGGGTCTCCGTACAGCCATTTGGTTCTGAGATTAGCTATGGGCAGCAGTTTCCACAGCTTGCAATGAAAAGAGAACAGGAATCCCAGGATGCTTTGCTTACAACTATTTAGGCAACAGATGGGAGGATGGTTGACAGCCAATGAATAAAGCCAGTTTGGTTTACAGGTGTCAATATTTACCATGCAGAGTTAGTCAGAAAGCCTTCAGGGAATGGGAGAGACCAGTTCATCACAATAAAACAATAGCTATCAGACAGTTCTCTGAGCAAAGCAAAGCAGATAGAACTGTAAGCTAGCTAAGCCTGAGGAAGGACTACCCGTCAGCATCTGCCTGTCCTATTTTTAATTCCCCGCTATCTCCTATTTTGAATGCAGGCAGAGTTTTTGGTCAATAGCTTTTGAAAGCAGTGTCAGCTTATGATCAAGCCTCTAGCAGTTAAACAGCTGGGGATATTTTCACGCTCAGTTCCTGTAGATTGCAGCATCCACTGTAGCGAGAAAGGCCGAGGCCAGGGTGCATCAAAGAAAACAAACTCAAAAATACAACCCATACAATAATGCCACACATTTGCCGCTTAGCTTTGCTCGTTTAACCCTTTGAGTACTTGAATAGTCTGGCATTTTTTCATGGATTCATGTGGAATGATTCAGTACAAAAGGAGGCCATTCAACCCTTCATGTCTGTGCCAGGTCCTTGAAGGAGATTGGTCATTGATTCAATTTCCCTCTGGAGCTGCAATTTATTCCCTTTTAGTAATTATCCCAATTCTCTTTCGAAAATGATTACTGAATCTACTTCAAACACCCTTTAAGGCCTTTACAGCATTGCCGATCTCAGCAACTTGCTGCATAAATAAATTTCTCCTCACCGCCCTTTTCCTTTTAATAATGATAATAATAATCGCTTGTTGTCACAAGTAGGCTTCAATGAAGTTACTGTGAAAAGCCCCTAGTCGCCACATTCCGGCGCCTGTTCAGGGAGGCCGGAACGGGAATGCTGGTCTTGTTCTGCATTAGAAGCCAGCTGTCTTAGCCCACTGTGCTAAACCAGCCCCTCACCTTGCCAATCACCTTTGATCTTTGTCCTGTTTCCTCACTGTCCTGCCACTGGAAATAATTTCACATTTAGGGTGGTCAAAAACTCTTCATGATTTTGAATATTTTCATCATGTAATTAAACATTTTCTTCAGTAACAAGAATAATAACTGATGCCATTTTGATGTTAAATACTGGGCAGTTAGAAGATAGGAACGCACAGAGGAATTAAAAATACATACACAGGTAATTCGTTCAGTTTACAAATGTCACCACATCTCAATTTGCTGCATAGAATTGCATGCTGTTTTAGCACAGAATCGAAGCATTCGACCCAGAAAGACGCTGCGGGCATTTTTTGCCTCACACAAATCACCTTCCACTTAATTTCATCCTTCCCTCTTAATATATTCTTTAATTCCTTTCTCCCTCATTAACTTGGAACATTCTCAAGGCCGCATTACTCTCCCGATACGCTAATCAAAGGATTTCTTACTGTTTTTAGTATTTGTGCATTGTAGTTAAATAAAGGAGTAGTTGTATTTGGTTAAAAAAAAACGCTTTTCAATTATTTTAGTCCCAACGTTCTCTTTTTATCTAACCTGGCCTGAAGGTGGCAACTCATGCAATAGGTTCAGTTCCATCGATGCTGGCGACTCCTGTGCCATACTTCATGCCTAAGCTGAGGTTGTGACTGTTGAAAGGCTATTTAATTAGGGGGAACATGACAGACAAGTCCAATCCTGCTCCCACCTGCTTTGCCACATGCCTACATAGTCCATCAAGGTTCAGAAGTAGGAATTGTAGCTGGATTTCGGTTGCTTGGAATTTATTTTGTGTAAATAGTTTGGCTGTGAATAATATCTTTCCATGCATCACCATCAGAAACCAGACAAAGTTCTCTGTCCTCTGTGATTCCTGTTGCAGGTGTGTTTGCTGTGTGTCTGTCCATGTGTGCCTGTATGTGCATGTTTGTCTGTCTGCGTGTGTCTGCAAGTGCTTGATCAGGATAGCATTGGGCTAGGCTGCGGTGGCTGCTGTAGTCAAATACCATTTTCTGTCTCAGCTGACACATGAAGAAAGCTAAAGCTCTGAAGGATAAAAAGAATTCTGCCGCAGCAGGGAGTCAATGTTAGGGAATAAAGACAACAGCAGCCATTCACAGCCCCGCCCAATACTACCCTGATCCTGCAGACCCACACAGACAGACGAACATGCACATGTTGAAAACATGGGTCAATACATAAATGAAAAAAAATAGTAAGGCTGGAATTTTCCCATTTTTTTGGAAGAATGGTGCAGCAGGCAGGAAAAACGACATTAATGCCATTGGCCCCAGTGGCGGTTTTCACAGCCATATTGTCAGGGAAATAGCTGAAAAACTTTGAGGGGCGTATCACATACCATACCGCTGATGAGACGGAGTCTAATTGTGCACGCCCCGCCAGAAACTTAAACTTTTCAAGATCGGGGTGACTGTTTAAAAATTAAAAATAGAACCCCTCCCCATCCCTGAACACGGTAGCATGGTAACATAGTAGTTAACACAGTTGCTTCACAGTTCCAGGGTCCCAGGTTCGATTCCCGGCTTGGGTCACTGTCTGTGTGGAGTCTGCACGTTCTCTCCGTGCCTGCATGGGTTTCCTCCGGGTCCTCCGGTTTCCTCCCACAGTCCAAAGATGTGCAGGTTAGGTGGATTGGCCATGATAAATTGCCCTTAGTGTCCAAAAAAGATTAGGTGGGGTTATGGGGATAGGGTGGAAGTATGGGCTTAGGAAGGGTGCTCTTTTTCTATAACCACCACCCCCCCCCGCGAACATCACCCTGTCAAACATCCCCCCCCCCCCAATCCAAACCCCCATCCCAATACAACATCCTCCCATGGAACACTGCCCCCCAGCACTACCTTGTGGCACTGTCCTTGGCACTGCACTGGCACTGAAAGATGCACTCATTTGAACATTCTGGCTGGTTCTACTCGGCAGGTGCACACTATGGGCAACCAGTCGGGATTTATGTCGCCGTGACGATCTGAATGGATAATGTAATGGAGGATTATCCAGCCGGAAAGACCTCAGTTATAAATGCGTGCTAATGGGAATCCTGGCATTCAATGTCGGGATTCCCGTTAAGTCATTGGCGGGGGCGGGGACCATCGCAGCCAGAAATCCCACTGACATAAATTGCATTTTGGGCCTCCTGCCTGCCAAAAATGCGAGCATAAAATCCCTCCTAAGAATGCTGAATGGAAGATGTGTGATGGGCCGAATAGCCTGCTCTGCAATGCAATACTCTTCGATTGCATATGTTTCAATGAGTTTAGAGCTTGGATTAGTACTTGGAACTATGATGTTGTTGCCATCACAGAGACCTGGTTGAGGGAAGGACAGGATTGGCAGCTAAACATTTCAGGATTTAGATGTTTCAGGCGGGATAGAGGGGGATGTAAAAGGGGTGGAGGAGTTGCACTACTGGTTCGGGAGAATATCACAACTGTACTGCGGGAGGACACCTCAGAGGGCAGCGAGGCTATATGGGTAGAGATCAGGAATAAGAAGGGTGCAGTCACAATGTTGGGGGTTTACTACAGGCCTCCCAACAGCCAGCAGAAGATAGAGGAGCAGATAGGTAGACAGGTTTTGGAAAGGAGTAAAAGCAACAGGGTTGTTGTGATGGGAGACTTTAACATCCCCAATATTGACTGGGACTCACTTAGTGCTAGGGGCTTGGGCGGGGCAGAGTTTGTAAGGAGCATCCAGGAGGGCTTCTTAAAACAATATGTCGATAGTCCAACTAGGAAAGGGGCTGCACTGGACCTGGTATTGGGGAATGAGCCCGGCCAGATGGTAGAAGTTTCAGTAGGGGAGCATTTTGGGAACAGTGACCACAATTCAGTAAGTTTTAAAGTGCTGGTGGACAAGGATAAGAATAGTCCTAGGGTGAATGTGCTAAATTGAGGGAAGGCTAATTATAACAATATTAGGTGGGAACTGAAGAACATAGATTGGGGGCAGATGAACAAGAACAAAAAACAATGAAATGTACAGCACAGGAATAGGCCCTTCGGCCCTCCAAGCCCGTGCCAACCATGCTGTCCGACTAAACTACAATCTTCTACACTTCCTGGGTCGTATCCCTCTATTCCCATCCTATTCATAAGACCATAAGACATAGGAGTGGAAGTAAGGCCATTCGGCCCATCGAGTCCACTCCACCATTCAATCATGGCTGATTTCAACTCCATTTACCCGCTCTCTCTCCATAGCCCTTAATTCCTCGAGAAATCAAAAATTTATCAACTTCTGTCTTAAAGACACTCAACGTCCCGGCCTCCACTGCCCTCTGTGGCA
This sequence comes from Scyliorhinus torazame, assembly GCF_047496885.1. NCBI lineage: Eukaryota > Metazoa > Chordata > Chondrichthyes > Carcharhiniformes > Scyliorhinidae > Scyliorhinus > Scyliorhinus torazame. The sequence continues at coordinate 280,220,522 of NC_092710.1, read as the reverse complement.
ATGAATTCCACAACCACTCTCTGGCTGAAGAAATTTCTCCTCATCTCTGTTCTAAAGTGACTTCCTTTTATTCTAAGGCTGTGCTCCAGGGTCCTAGTCTCCCCTGCTAATGGAAACAACTTCCCTACGTCCACCATATCTAAGCCATTCATTATCTTGTAAGTTTCTATTAGATCTCCCCTCAACCTCCTAAACTCCAATGAATATAATCCCAGGATCCTCAGACATTCATCGTATGTTAGGCCTACCACTCCTGGGATCATCCGTGTGAATCTCCGCTGGACCTGCTCCAGTGCCAGTATGTCCTTCCTGAGGTGTGGGGCCCAAAATTGCTCACAGTATTCTAAATGGGGCCTAACTAATGCTTTATAAAGATTCAGAAGTACATCCCTGCTTTTATATTCCAAGCCTCTTGAGATAAATGACAACATTGCATTTGCTTTCTTAATTACGGACTCAACCTGCAAGTTTACCTTTAGAGAATCCTGGACTAGGACTCCCAACTCCCTTTGCACTTCAGCATTATGAATTTTGTCACCGTTTAGAAAATAGTCCATGCGTCTATTCGTTTTTCCAAAGTGCAAGATCTCGCACTTGCCCATGTTGAATTTCATCAGCCATTTCTTGGAACACTCTCCTAAACTGTCTAAATCTTTCTGCAGCCTTCCCCACCTCCTCCATACTACCTGCCCCTCCACCTATCTTTGTATCATCGGCAAACTTAGCCAGAATGCCCCCAGTCCCATCATCTAGATCGTTAATATATAAAGAGAACAGCTGTGGCCCCAACACTGAACCCTGCGGGACACCACTCGTCACCGGTTGCCATTCCGAAAAATAACCTTTTATCGCAACTCTCTGCCTTCTGCCTGACAGCCAATCGTCAATCCATGTTAGTACCTTGCCTCGAATACCATGGGCCCTTATTTTACTCAGCAGTCTCCCGTGAGGCACCTTATCAAAGGCCTTTTGGAAGTCAAGATAGATAACATCCATTGGCTCTCCTTGGTCTAACCTATTTGTTATCTCTTCAAAGAACTCTAACAGGTTTGTCAGGCACGACCTCCCCTTACGAAATCCATGCTGACTTGTCCTAATCCGACCCTGCACTTCCAAGAATTTAGAAATCTCATCCTTAACAATGGAATCTAGAATCTTGCCAACAACCGAGGTTAGGCTAATTGGCCTATAATTTTCCAACTTTTTCCTTGTTCCCTCCTTTATCAGGGGGGTCACAACAGCGATTTTCCAATCCTTTGGGACTTTCCCTGACTCCAGTGACTTTTGAAAGATCATAACTAATGCCTCCACTATTTCTTCAGCTATCTCCTTTAGAGCTCTAGGATGTAGCCCATCTGGGCCTGGAGATTTATCAATTTTTAGACCTCTTAGTTTCTCTAGCATTTTCTCCTTTGTGATGGCTACCATATTCAACTCTGCCCCCTGACTCTCCTGAATTGTTGGGATATTACTCATGTCTTCTACTGTGAAAACTGACGCAAAGTACTTATTTAGTTCCTCAGCTATTTCCTTGTCTCCCATCACTAGATTACCAGCGTCATTTTGGAGCGGCCCAATGTCTACTTTTGCCTCCCATTTGTTTTTAATGTATTTAAAGAAACTTTTACTATCATTCCTAATGTTACTGGCTAGCCTACCTTCATATTTGATCCTCTCTTTCCTTATTTCTCTCTTTGTTATCCTCTGTTTGTTTTTGTAGACTTCCCAATCTTCTGACTTCCCACTACTCTTTGCCACATTATAGGCTTTCTCTTTTGCTTTGATGCATTCCCTAACTTCCTTTGTCAGCCATGGCTGCCTAATCCCCCCTCTGATAACCTTTCTTTTCTTTGGGATGAACCTCTGTACTGTGTCCTCAATTACTCCCAGAAACTCCTGCCATTGCTGTTCTACTGTCTTTCCCACTAGGCTCTGCTCCCAGTCGATTTTCGTCAGTTCCTCCCTCATGCCCCTGTAGTTACCTTTATTTAACTGTAACACCTTTACATCTGATTCTACCTTCTTTCTTTCAAATTGGAAATTGAATTCTACCAGATTATGATCACTGCCTCCTAAGTGTTCCCTTACTTTAAAATCTTTAATCAAGACTGGCTCATTACATAACACTAAGTCCAGAATGGCCTGTTCCCTTGTGGGCTCCATCACAAGCTGTTCCAAAAAGCCCTCCTGTAAACATTCAATGAATTCCCTTTCCTTGGGTCCACTAGCAGCATTATTTACCCAGTCCACCTGCATATTGAGGTCCCCCATGATCACTGTGACCTTGCCTTTCTGACATGCACTTTCTATTTCGTGGTGCATTTTGTGCCCCCGGTCCTGACCACTGTTAGGAGGCCTGTACATAACTCCCATTATGGTTTTTTTTGCCTTTATGGTTCCTCAACTCTACCCACACAGACTCCACATCATTTGACCCTATGTCGTTTAGTGCTATTGATTTAATTTCATTTCTAATTAACAAGGCAACCCCTCCCCCTCTGCCCACCTCTCTGTCTTTTCGACAGGTTGTGAATCCCTGGATGTTTAAATGCCAGTCCTGAACCCCCTGCAACCACGTCTCTGTGATGCCTACCACATCATACCTGCCAGTCACAATCTGGGCCACAAGCTCATCTACCTTGTTCCGTACACTGCGCGCATTTAAATATAGCACCTTTAATTCTCTATTGATCGTCCCTTTTGTTTTCTTAGTGTGGTGGGCCTTGGTTTACTGAGCCTTTCCATACACTGTGTCATATTTTGTGGGATTGGGACTATCGTAACCTCTCCTGAGTTTTGTCTTTTCGTGCTTTTTTGTATTCCTAAGCAGCTACACTTCCCACTGATTACTTCACCTCTTGGTTCCCTGACTTTCCCTTCCCCCCCAATCTCTAGTTTAAAGTCCTATTGACCACCCTATTTACTCTTTTCGCCAGAACACTGGTCCCAGCTCGGTTCAGGTGGAGACCATCCCAACGGTATAGGTCCCCCTTGTCCCAGAACTGATGCCAGTGTCCCATGAAAAGGATCCCCTCTTTCCCACACCACTCTTTCAGCCACGTGTTAACTTCCCTTATTCTTGCCTCCCTATGCCAATTTGCACGTGGCTCGGGCAGTAATCCGGAGATTATGACCCTTGAGGACCTGTTTTTTAATTTGAATCCTAGCTCCTTGTAATCTCTAAACAGGTCCTCTTTTCTAGACTTGCCTATGTTGTTGGTACCGACATGGACCACAACAACTGGATCCTCCCCCTCCCACTCCAGTATCCTTTCAAGCCGGTCAGAGATGTCCCGCACCCTAGCACCGGGCAGGCAACATACCATGCGGGACTCTTTATCCTGCTCACAAAGGATACTATCGATCCCCCTGATAATAGAATCCCCTACAACTACAACTTGCCTATTTACTCCCTCCCCTTGAATGGCCTGCTGAACCATGGTGCCTTGGTCAGCTGACTCATCCTTCCTGCAGCCCTGTTCGCCATCCACACAGGGAGCAAGTGCCTCATACCTGTTGGACAGGGTCAAGGGCTGAGGCTCCTGAGTTCCTGACTGCTGGTTCCCTTTACCTGCCTGACTTGCAGTCACACCCAGATGTCCCTGGCCACTGGCAGGATTTAAACTACTTACTCTGACAGGTGTGACTGCCTCCTGAAACACAGTGTCCAGGTAAGTCATGTATTTGTCAAGATGCCCCTTAAATGTCACTATCGTCCCTGCTTCCACCACCTCCTCCGGCCGCGAGTTCCAGCCACCCACCACTCTCTGTGTAAAAAACTTGCCTCATACATCTACTCTAAATCTTGCCCCTCACACCTTAAACCTGTGCCCCCTAGTAATTGACCCTTCTACCCTGGGGAAAAGCCTCTGACTATCCACTCTGTCTATTCCCCTCATGATTTTGTAGACCTTTATCAGGTCGCCCTCAACCTCCGTTGTTCCAGTGAGAACAAACCGAGTTTATTCAACCGCTCCTCATAGCTAATGCCCTCCCTACCAGGCAACATCCTGGTAAATCTCTTCTGCACCCTCTTTAAAGCCTCCATATCCTTCTGGTAGTGTGGTGACCAGAATTGAACAGGATACTCCAAGTATGGCCTAACTAAGGCTCTGTACAGCTGCAACATGACTTGCCAATTCTTATACTCAGTGCCCCAGACAAAGAAGGCAAGCATGCCGTATGCCTTATTGACTACCTTCTCCACCTGCATTGCCCCTTTCAGTAACCTGTGGACATGTACTCCTAGATCTCTCTGACTTTCAATACTCTTGAGGGTTCTACCATTCACTGCATATTCCCTCCCTGCATTAGACCTTCCAAAATGCATTACCTCACATTTGTCCGGATTAACCTCCATCTGCCATCTCTCCGCCCAAGTCTCCAAATGATCCAAATCCTGCTGTATCACAGCTGGGCAGGAAGAAGAATGGAAGGGCTATAGTGATAGGGGACTCAATTGTAAAGGGAATAGACAGGCGGTTCTGCGGATGCAATCGAGACTCCAGGATGGTATGGTGCAAGGGTCAAGGATGTCTCAGAGCGGCTGCAGGACATTCGGGGGGGGGGGGGTGAACAGCCAGCTGTCGCGGTGCACACAGGCACCAATGATATAGGTAAAAAACGGGACAAGGTCCTACAAGCTGAATTCAGGGAGTTGGAGTAAACTAAAAAGTAGGACCTCAAAGGCAGTAATCTCATGATTGCTACCAGTGCCACAAGCTGGTCAGAGTAGGAATGTCAGGATAGATGTCAGGCTCGAGACATGGTGCAAGAGGGAGGGAATTCAAATTCCTGGGGCATTGGAACCGGTTCTGGGGGAGGTGGGACCAGTACAAACCGGACGGTCTGCACCTGGGCAGGACGGGAACTAATGTGGCAGGGGGATGGGAACCAATGCAGGAAGTTGGAAGGTAGTAAAACAGGAACAGAAACAAAAGGCAGTAAGGGGGAATGTGTAAGGCAGAGAAGCCATCGTCAAAAATCAAAAATGGCGACAGTACAAGGTACAGTGACTGAGGGGAGTTCAGTGAATAGGCCCAGTAATACTAAAAGGAATAAAACCGGAAGTAAAAACATTAATGGTATGCGAAGCGGCAGGTTGTTACATAAAGATATGGGTTCAACGACAAGGAAAATTTGGAGAAAAGTTAAGAGGAAATATAACTTAGGAGAGGATACTGGTCGAGGTGTTAAGATTCAAAACAGAGGTAAAAAAGCCAACATAAGTGTACTTTACCTGAATGCTCGTAGTATTCGGAATAAGGTAAATGAGTTGATGGCGCAAATCATTGTGAATGACTCTGATTTAGTGGCTATTACTGAAACATGGTTAATGGATGGTCACGACTGGGAGTTAAATATCCGAGGGTATCAAACTATTCGGAAAGACAGAGTGGATGATAAGGGAGGTGGTGTAGCTTTGTTATTTAAGGATGGCATCCGGGCAATAGTAAGGGATGACATCGGTGGTATGGAGGATAAGGTTGAATCCATCTGGGTGGAAATCAGGAATAGTAAGGCGAAAAAGTCACTGATAGGAGTGGTCTAAAGGCCACCAAATAGTAACATTATGGTGGGGCAGGTAATAAACAAAGAAATAACGGATGCATGTAGAAATGGTACAGCAGTTATCATGGGGGATTTTAATCTACATGTCGATTGGTTCAACCAGGTCGGTCAAGGCAGCCTTGAGGAGGAGTTTATAGAATGTATCCGCGATAGTTTCCTAGAACAGTATGTAATGGAACCTACGAGGAACAAGCGGTCCTAGATCTGGTCCTGTGTAATGAGACAGGATTGATTAATGATCTCATAGCTAGGGATCCTCTCGGAAGGAGCGATCACAGTATGGTGGAATTTAAAATACGGATGGAGAGTGAGAAGGTAAAATCTGCTTAAACAAAGGAGATTGCAATGGGATGAGAGAAGAACTAGCTGAGGTAGACTGGGAGCAAAGATTTTATGGTGGAACAGTTGAGGAACAGTGGAGAACCTTCGAAGCGATTTTCACAGTGCTCAGCAAAGGTTTATACCAACAAAAAGGAAGGATGGTAGAAAGAGGGAAAATCGACCATGGATATCAATTAATAGAAAGCAAGGAGTGGGGATTAATGAGTGTTTCTCTGGTTGGCAATCAGTAGCTAATTGTGTACCTCAGGGATCAGTGTTGGGCCTACAATTGTTCACAATTTACATCGATGATTTGGAGTTGGGGACCAAGTGCAATGTGCCCAGGTTTGCAGACGACACTAAGATGAGTGGTAAAGCAAAAAGTGCAGAGGATACCGGAAGTCTGCAGAGGGATTTGGATAGGTTAAGTGAATGGGCTAGGGTCTGGCAGATGGAATACAATGTTGACAAATGTGATGTTATCCACAGCAAAAGGGATTATTATTTAAATGATAAAATATTAAAACATGCTGCTGTGCAGAGAGACCTGGGTGTGCTAGTCCATGAGTCGCAAAAAGTTGGTTTACAGATGCAACAGGTGATTAAGAAGGCAAATGAAATGTTGTCCTTCATTGCTAGAGGGATGGAGTTTAAGACTCGGGAGGTTATGTTGCAATTGTATAAGGTGTTAGTGAGGCCACACCTGGAGTATTGTGTTCAATTTTGGTCTCCTAGCTTGAGGAAGGACATACTGGCACTGGAGGGTGTGCAGAGGAGATTCACTAGGTTAATCCCAGAGCTGAAGGGGTTGGATTGCGAGGAGAGATTGAGTAGACTGGGACTGTACTCGTTGGAATTTAGAAAGATGCGGGGGATCTTATAGAAACATATAAAATTATGAAGGGAATAGATAGGATAGATGTGGGCAGATTGTTTCCACTGGCGGGTAAAAGCAGAACTAGGAGGCATAGCCTCAAAATAAAGGGAAGTAGATTTACGACTGAGTTTAAGAGGAACTTCGTCACCCAAAGGGTTGTGAATCTATGGAATTCCTTGCCCAGTGAAGCAGTAGAGGCTCCTTCATTAAATGTATTTAAGATAAAGATAGATAGTTTTTTGAAGAATAAAGGGATTAAGGGTTATGGTGTTCGGGTTGGAAAGTGGAGCTGAGTCCACAAAAGATCAGCCATGATCTCATTGAATGGCGGAGCAGGCTCAAGGGGCCAGATGGCCTACTCCTGCTCCTCGTTCTTATGAGAGATATTGTAGGCCTCATCAAAAAGAAAAAGGAGGCATTTGTCAGGGTTAGAAGGCTGGGAACAGACGAAGCATGTGTAGAATATAAGGAAAGTAGGAAGGAACTTAAGCAAGGAGTCAGGAGGGCTAAAAGGGGTCACGAAAAGTCATTGGCAAATAGGGTTAAGGAAAATCCCAAGGCTTTTTACACGTACATTAAAAGCAAGAAGGTAGCCAGGGAAAGCGTGGGCCCACTGAAGGACAAGCGAGGGAATCTATGTGTGGAGCCAGAGGAAATAGGCGAGGTACAAAATGAATACTTTGCATGAGTATTCACCAAAGAGAAGGAATTGGTTGATGTTGAGCCTGGAGAAGGGTGTGTAGATAGCCTGGGTCACATTGAGATCCAAAAAGACGAGGTGTTGGGCGTCTTGAAAAATATTAAGGTAGATAAGTCCCCAGGGCCTGATGGGATCTACCCCAGAATACTGAAGGAGGCAAGAGAGGAAATTGCTGAGGTCTTGACAGAAATCTTTGTATCCTCACTGTCTTCAGGTGATGTCCCGGAGGACTGGAGAATAGCCAATGTTGTTCCTTTGTTTAAGAAGGGTAGCAAGGATAATCCCGGGAACTACAGGCCGGTGAGCCTTACGTCAGTGGTAGGGAAATTACTGGAGAGAATTCTTCGAGACAGGATCTACTCCCATTTGTAAGCAAGTGGTCGTATTAGCGAGAGGCAGCACAGTTTTGTGAAGGGGAGGTTGTGTCTCACTAACTTGATAGAGTTTTACGAGGAGGTCACAAACATGATTGATGCGGGTAGGGCAGGATGTTGTCTATATGGACTTCAGTAAGGCCTTTGACAAGGTCCCTCAAGGCAGACTGGCACAAAAGGTGAAGTCACATGGGATCAGAGGTGAGCTGGCAAGATGGATACAGAACTGGCTAGGTCATAGAAGGCAGAGAGTAGCAATGAAAGGGTGCTTTTCTGATTGGAGGGCTGTGACTAGTGGTGTTCCGCAGGGATCAGTGCTGGGACCTTTGCTGTTCGTAGTATATACAAATGATTTGGAGGATAATGTAACTGGTCTGATTAGTAAGTTTGCGGACGACACAAAGGTTGGTGGATAGCGACTATATTATTCTCGAAGTCTGAATAAAGATTGTAGATTTCCAGTTAACACAAATACTTTATTCAGTAGGTTTTTTCTGTTTCCAGAGCTTAACTAGATGTAATACAGTCAAGAGGTATGACCAGTGAAGCTACAGTAAGTTGCCTATGCTGAGCTGTCTCTGTCTGCTGCTGCTCACTAGCCCTGTGCTTCTGAAAGAGGCGGATCCTCCCTTGGGCTGGACCCTTTATACCCGTCTCTGATGCCCTCTAGTGATGCTGTGGCTGTTACATCTGTCTGCAGTCCCTGGTGTGTGTGCAGATGTATGTACAGATGTACAGATCACTACATCCCCCCCCTTTATTGGACATGTTTTCTAGACTGGCCTCAAGAAAACACAAGTCACAAGTGGTGAGAAAATGCAAATCTGCACACTGTGAAAATGATAAAAGTAATACAGAAACAATTAACTGTGTTGTGAGTCCATCAGGAGAAATGTCCATATTCGCCTTGTGCGTGTGTTGAAGTGCAGTCACAAATCTAGCCGGTCGGGTGCCTTACGACTTCTGCTGGAATGTCTTAACGGTGGTAGTAGGGATAATGGTTTGATGTCATCAAGAATACTGTCTGGCATTGTGTGGCGAGGAGCGTCCTGTGGACAAATGGACTCGGTCAAGTCCAGTGAGGGAAATACTGGCGTTGTAGGTCGAATCTCTATTAGATCCCGGCCGTTACGGCGAAAAAGTACTCCCGCAGATGATTTGACAATGTAGGACCGCGGTGCCTCCTGCCTGATCACCGTGGCTGACTCAGACCATGCGCCTCCTGCGTCCCTGATTCTGATGGTGCCATCTATTGTCAGTGGCTTGAGTGGGATCGCATGTTGATCTTAGTATAGTTTTTGCTTGGAGCATAGTTCCCGCACGTCGTCGAGAACCAGTGCGTTGCCGGGGTCTCGGAATTGCTTTGCCGGTAGGGTTGTCCGGATGTCACTGCCGAAGAGCATTTGCGCTGGCGACAGTCCTGAGCTCAATAGGGCTGCTCGGTATGATAACAGAGCTAGGTTGATGTCGGATCGTGACTCGGCTGCTTTACTGATGAGTCGTTTAATGATGTGGACACCTTTGTCCCTTGTTCCATTTGATTGCGGGTAGCGATTCTGTGTCACACCGTTGTCTGACCTCAACTTTTTCCTGTGTTTGTGGTATTGATTCTGTATGTCATCGTTCGTGAAAGCTGTTTTGCTTGTTTGTTCTGGAGCAGATGTGAATTTGTGAGCTTCTTTATCATACCATGGCATGTTTGTATTCTTGTCATTGTTTTGCAGTGTGCTGTTGCATTGTCCTTCATGTGCAGAGTTGTACCATGTTGTACAGGTCGTTGTTTCATTGTTGTCGTTCTTGTTGTTCTTTTTGTCGCGCTTGTTGATTCTGTTTTCGTTGTTTTCGCTTGTATTCTTGCTCTTTTACTTGTCGTGCTTGTTCCTTCTGGGATGCTTCTTGTTGCTTTTGTCGTTCTTGTTGCTCTGCATGTTGCTTTTGTTGTTGCTGTTGTTCTTGTTTCTGATGTGCTTCGTGCGGTTTTTGTTGTTCTTGTTGCGCTCAATGAGTGTGCCATGTGGATGATTTGAGTCATTGTCACAGTTATTGGTGTCCGTGTCCTTTGTGGTCTCTGCTACATTGAGATTATCTTCTTGAGAATTGTGAGAATGATCTGCTGTTGCATTGATGTTGGTGACATCAGTCATTTGTGGTGGATTTGATTCCCCTTCTTTGCTTAACTTGGTACTCCTCTGCTAGAGTAATTTCTGGTTCACTTGAATCATCATTGATTTCTTGGTGCTCGTCTTTTGGAGTCATTTCAGATTCATTTGAATCATCTGTGTTCTCTTTGTGCTCCTTGTCTGGAGTCCAAATCTTCATGATTTCATTTTGTTGTGGGTCGTAGTGCTCCTCTTCTGGAGTCAAAATCTTCAGGATTTCTATTGACATGGTCTCTCTGGACTCATGGGTGGCCGTCCTCTGATTATTGAGTGCTTCTGTGCAGACGAGCTGAGATATGTCAGTCTCGCTGTGATCCTGCACATCCTGTATGGGAATTGTGATTTCTTCGTAACTTGTCTCACATACAGTGGGTAGACATTCAGTGTCTTCTTCTGGTGGCTCAATTAAGTATGATAGATCTTCATGGTCTTGTACATGCATGGCGTTCGCTATGGAGTGTTTGCTTGCTTCCATTTTTGAGTCTGTCACCGAGCTGTCTGTGGAAGCTTGTGTCACTCTCTTTGTGGGGGCTTGCGTCGCTCTCTTTGTGGAGGCTTGTGTCGCTCTCTTTGTGGAGTCCTTCATCGCTCTCTCTGTGGAGTCTGTCATCGCTCTCTTTGTGGAGTCGTGCAGTGTTCTCGCTGTAGAGTCGATCTGTGCTCTCTCAACGGAGTAATTCTGTGCTCTCTGTGTGGCGTAGTCTTCATCTTGGGTATTGCTGTCATCCAATGTATCGACGATCTGCCATTGCATCATGGTGTTGGATTCATCCACCATAAGAAGAGTCATATTGAACTATTCAACCGTGTTGCTGATGCTGTGATCAAGATCTCCGAATATCTCAGCCATGTCTGAGCAGTATTGTGTGTATTGTTCGATGGACAAATCATCGCTTTTTGTTTCGGAGTTGTGATCGTTCTCTTCGTCCAATGAACAAATCATCTTCTTGTGTGGAGGCTGGGACCCTTCGTGGTGCGTGGACCACTCTCTGTTTCTTGGCGTCAGGCCGCAGCATAATCCTGCACTCATGAGTCGGGATGTCATATATGCTGGGCTGAAGATTCCCCATTCCGAAGAACTCATTGTCGGGGTCTTCACGGTACAACATCTCTAGTTGCGGTTCGGATTTGGTCCTGGGGTAGCTATCTCCCAAGATGAAATCTTCGTCTGAGTCGTAGCCTACAAGGACCATATCATCTTCTAGGGCGGTGCTAACTGCTTGTTCCAGGGTGTTGTGAAAGTTAGTTTTAACTGCTGGTATAAGTTTGGGCATTGTTCTGTCTTTTGAGGCAAGAAAATTAGGTGCTGCAGCTTTAAATTTATTTTTGTTCATTTTCGTGCATTTCCCTTTTAAGTGGGCGTGGTCTGGTCATCTGACGTCATGACACTAGTGACGTCATGTGACGGACTCGATTGCCCATGCACAATTCGAGTTTCCATTACTGTGTGTTCTTGGCACAACTGCACATGTGCGGCTCTTTCCTCAAGATGGCTGCCGCTCAGAACTTCCTTCAATCCTGTCTCTGCCTCATGATAAGTTTTGCCGCCGTTTTTTCTGATTTTCTTTTCTAGACATGGATTCTGTGTTTGTAAAGACTGACAGTATTGATTTTGTTTTTGTTCATAAGCAAGGCATTTTTGTATCGCGATTTCTAGAGTTAGATGCTTATTTTGTCATAGTTCTTCCCTCAAATTTTTATCAGATGGTCCAGAAATTAATTGATGCATTATCACAGTGTCTCTGAAACCAGCATAATCACAGCCTTGAGGTATTAACTTGAGATTTGTAATAAAATCAGAGATGGGTCCTCCGTTTTTCTGACAAGAATTAAATCTTTCCAGCATCTCACCAGCCTGACTGTTACAGCATTTAGCAAATTTTTTGAGTATGATTTCTACTTTGGATTTGTCTTCATCTTCTAAGTAATTAAAGCAATTATAGATTTCTCTAGCTCCATGCCCGCCTGTTGAGAGAAGTAGGGCTATTTTTGTTGCATCAGAGGCATGGCTTAAATCATTAGCTGTGATAAATATTTGGAACATCTGTTCAAACACTTTCCAGTTATAACTTCAATTACCAGTTGTTTCCAGCCGCCATGGAGTTCCAACAAGTTCCATCGAATAAGTTAGTCGTCGAGGATCCATTTGCTGCAAAGTCTTCCACAGTCGAACATCCGGTTTAAGTTTTTCTTCTCTTGCTGATGTCTAGCTAGCTTTTTGAAATCACTCCTGGTATCATATATTATTCTCTAAGTCTGAATAAAGATTGTAGACTTCCAGTTAACACAAATACTTTATTCAGTAGGTTTGTTCTGTTTCCAGAGCTTAACTAGATGTAATACAGTCAAGGGGTATGACCAGTGAAGCTAAGGTAAGCTGCCAATGCTGAGCTGTTTCTGTCTGCTGCTGCTCCCTAGCCCTGTAGGAGCCAGATCCTACCTTGGGCTGGACCCTTTATACCCGTCTCTGATGCCCTCTAGTGATGCTGTGGCTGTTACATCTGTCTGCAGTCCCTGGTGTATGTGCAGATGTATGTACAGATGTACAGATCATTACAGCGAGGAGGACTGTCAGAGGATACAGCAGGATTTAGATCGTTTGGAGACTTGGGCGGCGAGATGGCAGATGGAGTTTAATTCGGACAAATGTCAGGTAATGCATTTTGGAAGGTCTAATACAGGTAGGGAATATACAGTGAATGGTAGAACCCTCAAGGGCGTTGACAGTCAGAGAGATCTTGGTGGACAGATCCACAGGTCACTGAAAGGGGAAACACAGGTGGAGAAGGTAGTCAAGAAGGCATTGAGTATAAAAATTGGCAAGTCATGTTGCTGCTGTATAGAACCTTAGTTAGGCCACTTGGAGTATAGTGTTCAATTCTGGTCGCCACACGACCAAAAGGATGTGGAGGCTTTAGAGAGGGTGCAGAAGAGATTTACCATGATGTTGCCTGGTATGGAGGGCATTAATTATGAGGAGAGGTTGACTAAACTTGGTTTGTTCTCACTGAAAAGAAGGAGGTTGAGGGGCGACCTGATTGAGGTCTCCAAAATTATGAGGGGCATAGACAGAGTGGATAGTCAGAGATTTTTTCCCAGGGTAGAAGGGTCAATTACTCGGGGGCATAGGTTTAAGGTGCGAGGGGCAAGGTTTAGAGGAGATGTGCGAGGAAAGTTTTTTACACAGAGGGTAGTGGGTGCCTGGAACTCGCTGTCGGAGGAGGTGGTGGAAGCAGGGACGATAGTGACATTTATGGGGCATCTTGACAAATACATGAATAGGATGGGAATAGAGGGATACGGACCCCGGAAGTGTAGAAGGTTTTAGTTTAGACGGGCAGCATGGTTGGCGCAGACCTGGAGGGCCGAAGGGCCTGTTCCTGTGCTGTACTTTCCTTTGTTCTTTGTTCTTTGATTCTACAAGAGGGAAAAGGGAAATAAAATGGAAAGAGTGTAATATAAATGAACCAAGCGCTTCATCGGGTCAACAGTTTCTATTAGCCGAATCTTTGATTTGCTTGGTCAGTTCTTGTATATTCTCATGATGATTTTTATTTTACAATGCTTTGAGAATTACTTGTTAATCAACCCATTTTGGAATTCCCTGAATGCAGTCGAGTAATAGTTTGGTTGATTTGAGTTGATACATTTGCCACGCGTTTGAGGAAACCTGTAAAAAATGAGAGTTGGAAATGAATAATTGTGGCAGTCTAAACTTGGGCAGGCAACATATACCTTCACTGCCTCATGTCAGTTGTAAATATAGAACAGGAAATGAGCATCTGTGAGAAAGAATCCACAATTATTGTACACAAATGTATTCCAAATAGAAAACTCCATTCACACTCAACTTTATGTTAAATTAAAAAAAAAAATTCTTGGCTGCAATCACACTGATGTAAATGTACGCCTTAATTCCCTTTCGGACAAAGGGGGCCCAGTAATTGACATGTTGAAGCAATTTATTGTAATGTGAATTCAATTGGTTTCCAACATTGAAATGGTTGAACTCTGACTGGGTGGAGACCATGGCGAAGGCGGAAGGAAAAGAGTGCCCAAACAGCACAGGCCAGCCCGCGGATCGGTGGGCCCTGATTGCGGGCCAGGCCACCGTGGGGGCACCCCCCGGGGCCAGATCGCCCCGCGCCCCCCCCAGGACCCCGGAGCCCGCCCGCGCCGCCTTGTCCCGCCGTCCCAAAGATGGTTCAATCTACGCCGGCTGGCGTGGGTTGACAGCGGCGGGACTTCGGCCCATTGCAGGCCAGAGAATCGCCGGGGGGGGGGGGGTCCGTCAACCGGCGTGGCGCGATTCCTGCCCCCGCCGAATATCCGGTGCCGGAGAATTCGGCAACCGGCGGGGGCAGAATTCACGCCAGCCCCCGGCGATTCTCCGACCCGGCGGGGGGTCGGAGAATCCCGCCCTTTATTTTTTTAAAAGGGGTTGCATCATGGGTTAATAACAATAATAATCTTTATTAGTGTCACAAGTATGCTTACATTAACATTGCAATGAAGCTACTGTGAAAATCCCCTCGTCACCACATTTGGGCGCCTGTTCGGGTACACAGAGGGAGAATGCAGCATGTGCAATTCACCTAACAAGTACGTCTTTCGGGACTTATGGGGGGAAACTGAAGAAGCTGGAGGAATTCCACGAAGAACGTGCAGACTCCGCACAGACAGTGAACCAAGCCGGGAATCGAAATTGGGTCCCTGGCGCTGTGAAGTAACAGTGCTAACCACTGTGCTGCCATACCACCCATGCCTAGTAATTTGCCTAGTAACAGCAGCAACATGAATTTAATAAGACATAATAGGATCCGACCTGCCCAGCAACTGGTAGAAATCTGCCTATCGACAGCTATAGCCAGTATTCAATAGGCTGGCTGAGATACCTCTATCCCAGTAATGTGATTTGCAGGCAGCTGCAAAGGATAAGTTATGAATTGCATATTAATAAAAACAGCTTACCTGGATGATTGGGAGATCAGTGAGGTGTATACATGTTAATTTCTAGAGTCAATGAATGTGAGGGGGCAGGCAGCTAAATAGACAGAATGTAGAATCAACGGGGAGAAATGGTATAATTTCCAGCCCCCTCAGAAGCAGGGTGGCCAGTTTACATCTAACAGCCAGGAGGGCCAGTTTTACATCTAACAGCCTCTAAGCCTTAAAGCAGAAGCAGTGCAGAAAACCTTCATCAAGGTAGTTTAATTACCTTTGCTGGACCAAGACAAAATGTTATTTTGGGGGCAGCACGGTAGCATTGTGGATAGCACAATTGCTTCACAGCTCCAGGGTCCCAGGTTCGATTCCGGCTTGGGTCACTTTCTGTGCGGAGTCTGCATATCCTCCCCGTGTGTGCGTGGGTTTCCTCCGGGTCTCCGGTTTCCTCCCACAGTCTAAAGATGTGCAGGTTAGGTGGATTGGCCATGATAAATTGCCCTTAGTGTCCAAAATTGCCCTTAGTGTTGGGTGGGGTTACTGGGTTATGGGGATAGGGTGGAGGTGTTGACCTTGGGTAGGGTGCTCTTTCCAAGAGCCGGTGCAGACTCGACGGGCCGAATGGCCTCCTTCTGCACTGTAAATTCTATGATCTATGTTTCCCAGACTTGATTATCCTTCCTGTATTGTGCGGTAACTGTAAGCTGGTTTTGACTTATCGATCTATTTACTTTGGATGTTGTTTGGAAGAAAGGGAAAATCTGAAAGAACTCAAGGATCATAGATATATTTTGGAACAAGGGGTTCATTCTACATAGACTGTGTGTGTGTTTAGTAATTCACATATTTATAATCCTGTTTGTGTGTATTTATCTTTTCTTTAATTTAATAAGTAGTCTTTACATGACTTGAAAAATAAAGCGATACACCCCCACAAACCGTTGTTCAAAGTTGGGATACACTTGCAGGTAATATCAGCATGGTTCGTGACAACAGCATGTTTCTTATTTCAGCAAATGTCAAATTTTGTAGCACGCAACTATTGAAATAAGATTCTTACATGGTGCCTTTTGTCAAACATGCCACATGATACTGCTGTCCAGTAAATCAATTTCTGGGCCTGTTTGTGAGCTATTTTCTCCTCTCCACGACTGAGTTGTGAGAACAGTCTTTCTGAAGCTGGTCTGCCTATCTGCCTTGGAAACGCTTCACTTCACTCACAGGGTGCCCGGTTGGTCTGCCCACTGGAGGCTGGAGGAAAGGGCGGATCAGCAAAGTAGGCAGCAGTGAGCAGGAGCCACCAGGAGATAAGGGAGAAGTAGATGGTACCGTGTCGGAGGCACTACCCAGAGCCGGGCTTCATAACTTAGTCAAGGAGCAATGTGCAAGGTGCCAGTGCCCAAGAGGTTGCAATGGAGGTTGCAATGGAGGTTGCAATGGAGCTCTGTTGCCGCATATGAACATCTGTGCCTGTGCTGCACCGGTCACTGTGGCCCTTATCATTGACAGCATGGACATGGTCCACGGTGTGGCAGGCAAGATCAGTAGCATCTCCCAGCTCACTATTCACTGCTGCATCAAGGAGGTAATCAGTAACCCTTTTCTCCAGGATGAGCAGCTAACAATTCTGTTCATGTGAGTGAAATAAAGAAAATTAGAGTGTACAAGACTATGCATGTCAAAGGGCCATACAGAGCACTCACATTGTCTTGCATGCCCCTTATCAACATCTTGCATCACCAGCATCAAGCACCAGCCATTCATCACTGACCCTCTCGCAGTCCCCTGTCCACCTCTATTCCAATCAGGCTGTTAAGTCAGAGACGTGGGGAATCTGGGGCGGGATTCTCTGATCCTGAGGCTAAGTGTTGATGCCGTCGGAAACGGCGTCGCGTTTCTCAACGGCGTCAACGCGGCCCCAGGATCAGCAATTCTGGCCCCTACAGGGGGCCAGCACGGCGCTGGAGCTGCTGATACGGCCGTGGAATGGGCGCCAGGGGATGCACGCATGTGCAGTGGGTCAGGTGCGAACCCGCGCATGTGCAGTTCCACCGGCGCGATTTCCGTGCATGCGTGGTGTCCCCCTTGTCTGCACCGGCCCCGACGCAACATGGCGCAGGAGTACAGGGGCCGGCGCGGAAGAAAGCAGGCCAGGAGACAGAGAGGCTGGTCCCCCGATCGGTGGTCCCCGATCGCAGGCTAGGCCACATCGGAGGCCCGCCCCAGGGTCGGATATCGGATCCCCCCCCCCCCCCCCCCCCACAGGCCTCCACCCGACCTTTCAACGCTGAGTTCCAGCCGGCTGAGAGCAGGTGTGGACGGCGCCGGCGGGACTCGCCGTTTTCACGCCAGCCGCTCGGCCCATCACAGCCCGGCCGCACAGATCGTGCCCGGCGTCGGGGCGGCGTGGCGCATTCGCGCCGGTCGGGGGGTTTCTCCAGCCCGACCTCGGGCCGAGAGAATCCCGCCCGTGGTGTCCAGTCCGTTAATAGAATACGAATGGGTCAATTTGACCAATTTTCACCATCCCGCTGGCGTGGGGGGGAGAACCTCGATGCCGCTGCCAGCAGGGCGCCCATCCCATTTTTTTGACAACTCTGGATTCTCCACCTGATCTTGAATCTCTGCTTGCATCGAGCAGCGGAGCATCCAGTCAAATATCTGGAAAATCATAACAAAATATTATTGATTAATTCATCAAAGCACAACCATAGCTGGGTTAAGATCAGTCTAGCAAGTGAAAAAATACAAAATATGCATTAAATGTCAAAAGTCAAAGCCAAGCAGAAATAAAATGCAAAATCCAAAAGTGCAAAATAGAATAGCTGCCGGTCTGAGGCCTGCAGTATGTGAGGTCTTGTACAATATAACACTAATATTGAAGCAACTCTGCACCATAGGAATTGGCCACCATCCAATGGAACATGAACACAAAGCACAGTGTGTACCTTATATTAAAAATTCATTAAAGACTATAAATTATAAATAGCACTGAATTTCTATCAGTGAATTACATAGAGAATTATAGACAACTGCCAGTGATTACAAGGCAGTAATCTCATTGAAGGGTTCAGGTATTGTAATAAACCAGAAAAGCAAAGGTTGATCTGAATCCTGCGGTAAGATTCATTTCTTGAAACAAATCCTGATTTAACGTCAGGTTTTTTTCTGGACTTAGTTTATTGGAGGATTTTTCAATTTACATTTAACTGCAAGGTGCAACAAATCTCTAAAATCTAGTACAGTACAGAGCGCTCATTATTCCACATATACATAATGATAATAGTTTATTGTCACAAGTCAGCTTCAATGAATTTACTGTGAAAAGCCCCTAGTCGCCACATTCCGGCACCTGTTCAGGGAGGCTGGTACGGGAATTGAACCCGCGCTGCTGGCATTGTTCTGCATTACAAGCCAGCTGTTTAGCCCACTGTGCTAAACCAGCCCCTACATACAGAGAATGCCAGCAAATACTCATACAAATGGTTCAGATTATCAATCATTGTAGTCGGCATCTCCTTTCCTCTAGATAATGAAAGGTTACCAGAAAGAGTGGGGGACCTCAGGATAACAGGAGAAAAACATGAGCACATGGCACCATGGCCCTCCTCCACAGGGCAACAAAGACAGAACTACAGAATATACTAGATCCCCTACAGGGTAAAATCAACCAGCCGGGACCTAACTCAGCATCTCAAGACCTCCAAGTCATGAAAGGGTAACCCAGAGAAAGGGAAACACCCAGATACCGGCATCGATACAAGACGTGGCTTGGTATACTCTCATTTACCAGTAAGCCAAGGATTCTTACACCATGCCAAGACACACAACACAACAGACCTCACTCCTCTCCTGCCAAACCAGAGGCACCATTCAGTCCCCGCCTTCACCAGAAAACTTAAACCACTTTCCACTGAGGAAACCTCACCAACAAGGAGAAGAGGAATTGTCAAGGCACCCATCAACGGGATATCTCGCAGAGAGATACAATCCTCCTCCTCCCGACATGATAAGAGAAACCCACTAGAATCAAGTATAACAAATCAGAGCGTGTATCAGCACCTCTCCCACCCGGATAAAGAAAGGAAGCATCAGAGAGAGAGGAACACCAGGATTAGCCAAAGATGTCAGGCAAGGTCTAATCTTGGTAAAAATGATATCAGGTACAGTCAGCATAACTTCAAAACAAACAGGATACTGACTCCTCAGGGGAGCCTGAGCCTCAAGAAGGAGGACAGTGTGGAAGTCCCTAAATAAGACCACTTGGTGCAAAAGATTAGATCACATGGGGTCAGGGGTGAACTAGCTAGATGGATTCAGTACTGGCTTGGCCATAGAGGGCAGAGGGTAGGAGTGGAAGGGTGTTTATCCGAATGGAGTGTCGTGTTGGGTGTTCCGATACACAAACAAACCAACACGGTTGTAGAAGGTACAACTCTGTTTTATTGTTCTGTACAATAATAACTATTAACTTCTGGCTGTGGTTCGTACTTCACCAGCTAACCTGTGGACCCAGCCCCAGCCCTCGTACTATCTTTGTGAGGCACTCAGCACATGGTATATGTCTGAGTGGCACGCTGTGAGCTCTGTGCCCTGAGCTGTCTCCTGGTAGAATGAGTGGGAACTGTGGTGTTCCCTGTTTTATAGTGCGTGTGCTCTCACTGGTGATTGGCTGCGATGTTGTGTGTGTGTGTGTGTGTTGGTTGGTCCAACTACCTGTCCATCAGTGTGTGTGTGATTGCACCATGATATGTTAATGTGGATATCATGACATGGAGGTCTATAACTATTGGTTATAGTACTGGGACCTCTGCTCTTTGTAAT